>NW_027101717.1:306875-613750 GCF_035609145.1 Eleutherodactylus coqui
AGCATGTAACCCAGGAGAAGTGGCAGCGGAGTGTCATGCAGGCAGTGATTGTGCTTAGTTGGAGGTAGTGTGGTGCTTAGCTAAGGTATGCATTGCTAATGAGGGCTTTTCAGAAGTAAAAGTTGTTGGGAGGGGGGGGCACTCTTGCCGCTATTGTGGCTTAATAGTGGGACCTGGGAACTTGAGATGCAGCCCAACATGTAGCCCCTCGCCTGCCCTATCCGTTGCTGTGTCGTTCCCATCACTTTCTTGAATTCCCCAGATTTTCACAAATGGAAACCTTAGCGAGCAGCGGCGATACACAAAAATGCTCGGGTCGCCCATTGACTTCAATGGGGTTCGTTATTCGAAACGAACCCTCGAGCATCGCGAAAATTTCGTCCTGAGTAACGAGCACCCGAGCATTTTGGTGCTCGCTCATCTCTAATCAGCATGGGTTTATGAGAGATTGCTCCTGTCAAAGTAATCTAATCAGCTTCTACGAGGAGGTAAGTTCTAGACTGGACCAGGGAGAGTCATTGGATCTTGTGCATCTGAACGTTTCCAAAGTGTTTGATACTGTGACGCATAAAAGGTGGGTATATAGAATGAGAATGCTTGGTCTGGGTAAGAATTTGTGTAAGTAGGTAAGTAACTGGCTCAGTGATAGTAAGCAGAGGATGGTTATAAATGATTGGGTCACTGATTGGGTCACTGTTACTATTGGTGTACCACAGGAGGCAGTATTGGGCCCTACTGGCGTAACTATAGGGAATGCGGTTGCACCCAGACCTAGGAGCTTTAGGGGCTCATAAAGACTCTCTTCTCTATACGGGGAGCCCAGTACTATGAATAAAGCATTATAGTTGGGGGCCTTGTCACAGGTTTTGCATTGGGGCCCGGGAGCTTTAAGTTACGCCTCTGTGGTAAGGGGTTAAGAGAAGTTGGGGGGCCCCAAGATAGACTTTTGCACTTGTGCCTATGAGCCTTTAGCTACACCCCTGTTGAGCCCTATTCTTTTTAATATAGTTATTAATGACCTGGTAGTAGGATTGTGCAGTAAAATATCAATATTTGCAGATGACAAAAAACTGTTAAATTAACACGGGAGGACAGAATGCGACTACAAGAGGATCTGGATAAGTTGGGGGCAGAAAAGTGGCAAATTAGTTTCAACATTAGTACATGTAAGGTTATGCAAATTGTATGGGGAAATACACACTAAGTGGGAAACCACTGGGTAACACTGACATGGAAAAGGGTTTGAAGATTGTATAACTGGAGCAACCAGTTAGGCAACTGCTACCAAGGCAAATAGGATCATGGGGTGCATCAAAAGAAGTCACATGACGAGAACATTGTTCTTCCTCTCTACATGTCACTGGTCAGGCCACACATGGAATATTGTGTACAATTTGGGGCAAAAGTACTGAAGGAGGACATATCAGAGCTTCAGTGGGCATAAAGGCAACAACTAAAGTAATACATGGAATGGGAGTACTACAATACCCAGAGAGGTTATCAAAATTGGGTATATTTAGTTTAGAAAGAAGACGGCTGACGGGCGACCTAACTATGTATATCATATATGTTCTATGCTCATTTGCTATCTGACAGCCGACTAGGCTGTGTGCCGCTCATGTTAGCGGCGTACCATCCTGATGATACAATCCGTGTAAAGGATTGTTGAAACGCGTCGATGGGGGTTAGGGGAACTATGTCATATACACCCTAAAACTACAATAGTAGCCAGATAGCTAGGACTAAATATCGTACCTACTATTAGATAGAGGCTAAGCTATAGGAAAAAAATCCTCACTAATGGGCTTTAGATCATACTATGTTATAGTTACCAGTTTATAACAGTGTTTACCACATAAACTAGGTGGTGGTATATTTTTGCACACCTGCTATCAGTTGCTTTTGTGTTGGTGGATCCCCTGAGGAGTGGTACCATTGATCATAGTATTGTGCCTGTTCATAGGCTTCAATACCAGCTGATAGTATTGATATCAGGCTCCAACTACACTCAGGAATACAGGAGCGTAACTGGGGATATTGCTCCATGAGTGTGTTATAAATTAGGAGTGCTGATAAGTGTGTGTTTTGATAGGGCACTAATGTGAATAACCTTTTACCTATCAAAAACAACGTAAACATGAACATAATCTGTCCTGCAGGCATTGTTTATTAATCAAGCCCAGGTACAGAAGAGTGACACATCTGGTACTTTAACATTTATCGTGTTGAGCAAACATAGAGACATTATAATTGTCCAGTATAAGCTCAACTCTTTTATGTTGTCTGTGGATACGCCATCTTTTAGAAACTTGAAATAAAGGTTATATTTTATTTTTATTGGTCCTTTCGGTGAATAACTATGTATATCAGAGATCAGTACAGAGATCTCTCCCATTATCCAATATACCCAGGACAGTAACGAGGGGGTGCTCTAATAACTATGTATGGATATATCAGGAGACAGTATAGGGATATATCCCAACATCTATTATACCCAGGACTGCAACAAGGGGGAGCTATAATAACTATGTATAGATTATACATAGAGATCTCTCCCATCATCTGTTTATACTCAGGACTGTAACTGTAAGGCCTAACTCACCACGGGTGAATTTGTATTGCGGATTCCGCAATTGCCATCTACGCAGGCATTCAGTGGTAAAACATGGGCATTAAAAGGCATGCATTTTTGATTTTTTCTTCACACTTAGATACAAATTGTGTTTTTTGCGAGCGGAGGAAAAACAAATCCTAGCATGCACTATTTTGCCACGGAATCCACACGGAAAGCCTCCACTGATGTCAATTGAGGTTTCCGACCCTCAGCCAATATGCAACTACCGCGACTCCCCAGTAAATACAATTAACTGTACTGCACATGAGCACCTGCGAACCTCTGTGGTCATCAACAGTACAGTTAATGTAGGGAAGCAGGGTCACCGGCCGAGTTCACAGCGGAATCCGCTGTGGTCCTCCCACATGCAGAATACGACCTGTTCGTGTGAGCCTGGCTTAACAAAAGGGGCATCTTCTAAGTCTAGGGGAAAGAAGGTTTCTACGCTCAAAGAAGGGTTATTTACTGTAAAAGCAGTGAAACTATGGTACTCTCAGCCTAAAGACATAGTGATGGAAAATCCGATGGTCCTGGATGCCTTTCTTAAGCAATACAATATTACCTGCTATAATCACTAAATACTCAGAAGGGTCAGTGATCTGGGATTATTCTGATTACCAGACTTCAAGAAGTCAAGAAGGAAATGTTTTCCCTCTAAATTAGTAAAATTGGCTTCTACCTCATTGTTGTTTTTTTTGCCTTATTTTTGGTTCAACATTGGGGTTGGGGTAATAGGCTAAACTGGAGGTGTCTTTTTTCCGCCTAAATCACTGTGTTACACACATACATACACATTATTAATAATAAAATATATATAAATAATATCATATACACACACGCGACAGGTGTTTATTAAAAGATTTCCCCCGACCCACTTCCTGTGGTCTGAGAGCAACAAAACTTGGCACAGTTATTAGTCCTCTACATAGGTGCCACGTAGGGACTCACACGCCTCCCATCTCCTTATGCAACTGTAAAAACTTTGCTTGTAGAAGTAGGCCAGTTACTCCAAAGGCCACGTTGCAAGTTGAAATCAGAGACTCATCGTCTGGAAGACGCTTGCCCTTCAAATAATTACTTAATTGTTGGAAGGATGTGGAAGTCTGATGGTGCAAGGTCGTTCACCTGGGGGATGCGGTAGAATGTCATACCCGCAGAAGTGTTCTTCTATCTGGGCAACAAGTGAGTTGTGAACTGGGACATTGTCTTGCAGAAGATGAACATCTTCAGCATGCCACGTCTTAGTTCTGATGGCCTCCCGCAATTTTCGCAGCAGTGAAGTATGCCCCAGGAATCGTGGTACCCTTTTGCTAAAAAAATCTATCAAGATTACTCCATGCTAGTCCCAAAAGACTGTGAGCATGACCTTGCCTGCTGAGGGTTGGGCACATGCCTTCTTTGGAGGCGGTGACTCCTCATGCTTCCATTGCATCGATTGGAGTTTAGTCTCCGGATCATAGTGATGGACCCAGCTTTTATCCTGCGTGATTAGTCTGTTGAAAAAGTCCTCCTGGTTTCCACTGCACATCGTCAAAAGAGCCTGGGAGCATTTGACTCGTTCCATCTTCTGGAAAGGTGTGAGCAGCTGGGGAACCCAGCAAGCGGATACCTTATGCATATGAAAATGGTCTTGGATGATTCTTTCCACAGTCCCCACACTAATCTAGAAATTTTGGGCTAGGTTGCAAATGGTTACACGGCGATTTTCCAAAATGGCGGCCTCCACTTGTTGGATGGTGTGTTCATCGATAGCGGAATGGGATAGCCCTGGAATTGGAGCCGTTTCCACCGAAGTCCAACTGCATTTGAATTAGCAACGACAGCACTTGACTACATCATATGATGGGTGATCCTCCCCATAAACCTCTTGCATCTCATCGAATGTCTCCCTTGCTGTGCGGCTTTTAAAGCAACAGAACTTGATGACTGCTCTGTATTCTACTAGGTCCATTATCGGACCTCGCACCACTTCAGCCCCTGTAAAAGAAAAACAGTTATCAGTTCAGAGTTGCAAACTGGCACATAACCTATAGAGATTTATATCATTATACATGTGCAGTTTCAGTATCCTGCGATAAATAGAAGTGGGTCAAGGGAACCCTTATGCCGCTGAGGGGAGAGGAGTGGAGGACGGGAGAAGTATATCATAATCTGCAAATTGTTCCCGCATTTAAATACCTAGGGATTTATATCACCAGAGACCACACCCAAAGCTTTGATCTAAACATCGCACCCCTAATGACAACCCTGCAACTAAAACTAAAAGCTTGGAGCCCTCTACCACTATCTGTAGCAGGTAGAATAAACCTTATCAAAATGATAATACTCCCCAAGTACCTATACCGGTTAGAGCACGCAGAAACGACTATAACACAAAAATTCTTCAAAAAAACGAACTCATTAATAACCTCGTTTATTTGGGGAAAATCCAGAGCCAAACTCCGTATGGAAACCCTACAAAAACCTAAAGAACTAGCAGGAATGGCACTACCGGACTTTAAAATGTATTACCTAGCGGGGCAAGTCAGATACATACGCCACTGGTTGTCGGGCTCTCCTCTCCCGAACACCGAGCACCACCTGATGTATTTCCTCGCGGAGGCATCGCTTTGGATCCTCCTGGAGGCACCAGGACTGTTGACAAAACAAATGCTGCCCA
Source organism: Eleutherodactylus coqui (assembly GCF_035609145.1). Lineage (NCBI taxonomy): Eukaryota > Metazoa > Chordata > Amphibia > Anura > Eleutherodactylidae > Eleutherodactylus > Eleutherodactylus coqui. The sequence goes on from NW_027101717.1 coordinate 312,149, forward strand.
TTCACAGACTCGCAACAAATGTCTGGAAGGCATGCAGGCAACTGACTGGGCAGGAAGACACCCCCCTGGAGACCCCTTTATGGAACAACAGAGCGCTGCCGCACTTACTGAGCCTACCAGGTAGACAATTTTGGACAAATTTAGGAATCACCACACTGAAACACTTATACATCGACGGAATACTAGCCTCCTTTGAGCAACTGCAACAATTATACCAGGTACCTAGGACGGGATTCTTTAGATACCTACAACTTAGACACGCACTGACAGCTCAATTCCCGGAGCCCAGGAGACCCTTTTCAGCATACCCGTTAATAGGAATACTGCGCACACAAGGCCCTAGAGGCCTAATCTCGGCACTATACACTCACTTGCTGCACTCCAGGACCCCCGGCACACAGATGACGGTGATGGAAAGATGGAAAGAACTTATCCCAACACTGACTAATGAAGACTGGGAGACCGCGATGGCTATATACACCGGGGTCTCACCAGCTGCGAATAACAAATTAACCCAATTATATATCCTGCACCAATGCTACTTAACACCGAGTAGACTCCATAAAATGAATAGATCAATTACCAGTCAGTGCCATCGCTGTCACGCACCAAACGCAAATTTTAACCATCTAATATGGAACTGCCCGATGGTGCACACGTACTGGGAAGAGGTCACGGAGTTTCTAACAGAACTGATGGGAATACCAGTACCACTGGATCCAGCTATGTGCCTGCTGGGGGTCATGGACGAGGAGCAGTGGCAGCATTATGATAAAATATTTCTTACTAAAGTACTATTCTATGCCCGTAAAGTTATAGCGCTACGATGGATGGACAGACGCCCCCCGACAATTACAAAATGGCAGAGCATTATTAATACTATCCTACCATACGAAAAAATAGTCTACAAAAACAGAAAATATCCTGAAAAATTTGACAAAGTTTGGGGGATCTGGTGTGGGTCAACAAACACAAACTTCACACAGGAAATGTTTCAAAATTTATTAAGACGGACTGCACCCAGGCTCGACATGTAAAACAAGCAACATTGTCGTTAATACTATAAAAGCATGTGTTAATATATATCTAATGAGCACAGAAGAAATGTAACGTATTTGAGTACTGTATACCAATGCCAAAGAGCTTTCTGATGTATACACAGTTAATGTAAATGTTATCGTATGTGATGCATACTGTTTAATAAAACGAGTTAAAAAAAAAAGAAGTGGGTCAAGGGAAATCTTTAATGTATGCCCCTCATGCAATCACATGTCAAAAAAAACACAAAAAACCTCGGAGGGGTTGTGGAAACGAAATTAAACTATGTGTGTGATTGTGATTTTGATATAAGTAAAGGCCCATTTACAGGCAACAATTGTTGTTTGAGTCAAAGAACAAAAGACTCAACAACATTTTTGCTTTTAAATGTTGACCGTTTACACATAAATTTAACCCCTTAGTGACCATCCCATAGTGTTTTTATATCCTGCTTTAGGGGGCTTTAATCCCCAAGGCCTTAAAAACATGCTCCCCCAAGGAATTAAAGCCATGTAGTCTGTGGATGCGATTGGTGAGAGAAGATAAAGCTTCTTACTGGAGGTCTCTGCATTTCAACACCGACAGACCCCCCCCCGGCGTCTGCACATGCACCTGCTGGCAAAATTACGGACACGTGTGCAGGAACCGGGGATGGACTGGGAAATTTAAAATCTCTTGGTCCTGGCTATCAAGGTAGTTGAGCGCCTGGACCAGTGAACACTGGCCTTGTTCAGCGGTCCCCGATCACGTGATAAAAAGGTAGCGATCTATCTTAGACTGGTCTCACACGACCGGAAAGAAATTGCAGATTCCGAATGCGGTTAATCCGCGTATCAATTAAATACAATGGATTACCCAATTCCACTCAGATTTACTTAATCCACTTGCAGAAAATAGAATGCAGCATGTTCTATTGTACCGTGGATATCCGCAACAAAGGGCCCATTGTTCTCTATGGTCGCAGATATATAATAATAATATTTATTTGTATAGCACCAACTTCTTCTGCAGCACTTTCAAGCATGGGAGAGCACAGAAAGTACAGCAATTACATGTAACATACAATCACTAAAAATAAACAGGGTGGGGGCGATAAAGGAGGGATAAGGCATGAACTAATAGGCAGTAGGGGAATTACATGTGGAAATCGGTTATTAAAAAGCAAACGGGGGGGGGGGGGGGGCAGTGAGAATGTGCAGGGGCAGAGTGGAAGGTGGAAGGTGTGGGGAGCCATAGGAAGTGGCAGGGGATGAGGTCCAGAGGTTTGGTTTAGCTCTCCAAAAAGGTGCATTTTTAAGACTGAAATTTTCTGCTTCAGGCATTGTCCGGATGCCTTGGGGTAGTCCTTTCCAGAGGATTGGCGCTGCTCTGGCAAAGTCCTGTAAACAAGCATGTGAGGTTCGTATTAAAGGGGTGTTTAGTCTGAGTGTGTTAGCTGATCGGATTGTGCGGGCTAGCGGGTGTACGGAGACAAGAGAAGCGATGTATGGTGGCGCGGCACCATGGAGAGCTTTGTGGGTGAGGGTGAGGAGTTTAAATTTAGTTGTACCATGGATTGACAGCCAATGCAGTGACTGGCATAGTGCAGAGGCATATGAGAAATGGCTGAATAGAAAAATGAGCCTAGCTGCTGCGTTTAGTATGGATTGGAGATGGGAGAGTCTGGTGTGGGTTAGGCCAATGAATAGCAAGTTGCAATAGTCGATTCAGAAATGGACGAGGGTGACTTTAGTGTGTGCGTGGTGAGGAGCATCCGGACTTTAGCGATATTGCTGAGGTGCAGGTGGCATGTTCGGGCGAGAGATTGAAAGTGGGGGGGGGGGGGGTGTTAAGGAGAGGTCAGAGTCCAGAGTGACCCCCCAGAGAGCGGGCGTGCTTGTCTGGGGGTTATGATGGTGCCAGACACTGGAATGGAGATGTTGGGGGAAGGTCAGTTGGAAGGCAAAAAGACGAGAAGGTCAGTTTTAGAGAGTTTAAGTTTGAGAAAAGGGAAGGATATAGTATTAGAGACAGCAGACATACAGTTGGTCATATTTTGGAGGAATGATTCAGAGATGTCACGGGAGGAGGTGTATAGCTGGGTGTCATCAGCATAGAGATGGTATTGGAGGCCGAATTTGCGGATGGCTTGTCCAGTTGGGGCTGTGTAGATAGAGAAGAGAAGGGGACTAAGAACCGAGCCCTGGGGAATTCCGACAGCGAGAGGAAGCGGAGAGGAGGTAGAGTCAGCAAAGCAGACGCTGAAAGAGCGGTCAGAAAGGTAGGAAAAAAACAGGAGAGAGCAGTGTCCTTTAGGCGGATAGAGTGGAGCATAGTGAGACAGTGTCAAAGGAGGATTAGTAGGGAGTATTCGCCTTTAGACTTTGCCGTCATCATTGCATTTGTTACTTTTGCAAGGGTAGTTTTGGTCGAATGTAGAGGGTGGAAACCAGACTGGAGGGGACGAGGAGATTGTTATCAGAAAGAAAGTGTAAGAGGCAGGAATAGACTAGGCATTCTAGTAAGTTGGATATGAAGGGGAGGTTTGAAACGGGTCGGTACTTGGCTGCGTCAGTCAGGTTAAGGGTTATTTTTTTTTAGCAAGGGGTTATGATGGAGTGTTTGAATGAGGAGGGAAAGGTGCCAGTGGTTAGGGGGAGGTTGAAGATCTACATTGTTTATGGGCTGCGGGTACTCGCATCATGGCTAAGCTACGGCGTGCGAAATACAAATAAAAAAGGTGTACTGTGCATGACTGCCTCTAAAGCATTTGACACCGTGCCGCATAATAAGTTGATCTATAAAATGAGACAGCTCGGTCTGGGAGAAAACATGTGTATCTGGGTAAAGAAATGGCTCAGAGATAGAAAGCAGAGGGTGGCAATAAATACTTTGATTGGGCCACCGTTGTTAGTGGGGTGCCCCAGGGTTCAGTACTAGGCCCCAATCTGTTCAATATATTTATCAATGATCTGATAGAGGGACTGCACAGTAAACTATTAATATTTGCAGATGATACAAAATTATACAAGATAATTAATACAACTGAGGACAATGTCCGGCTACAAAAGGACCTAGATAGACTGGGGGCTTGGGTAGAAAAATGGCAAATGAAGTTCAATATCGATAAATGTAAGGTTATGCACATGGGCAGGTAAAATAGATGTCACCAATACACACTGAATGGGGTACTGCTACGGAAAAGTGATATGAAAAAATATCTGGGGGTACTAGTGGACTGTAGATTTAACTGAAGCAATCAAAGCCAATCAGGTGCTGCAAAGGCAAATCAAGTCTTGGGGTGCATTAAAAGAAGTATAGGGGCGAGGGAAGAGAACATTATTTTTCCACTATTTAAGGCACTTGTCAGGCCCACATGGAATACGGTGTCTAGTTCTGGACACCGGTGCTCAGAAAAGATGTTGTAGTTCTTGAGGTGGTTCAAAGAAGGGCAACTAAATTAATAAACGGAATGGGAGGACTAGAATCCTCAGAGAAGCTATCAAAATTGGGATTATTTACCATGGAAAAAAGACAGCTAAGGGGCAATCAAAAAACTATGTATAAATATATTAGGGAACAATACACAAATCTCTCCCATGATCTGTTTATACCTAGGACACCGACGGTAACAAAAGGACATCCTCTATGTCTAGAAGAAATCCGGTTTCATCACCAATACAGAAGAGGGTTCTTTATTGTAAGAGCAGTGAGATTGTGGAACTCTGCCTGAGGACATGATGATGACAAAATCCACAGAGGGGTTTAACCCCTTGAGTGGCGGGTTTCCTACCACCCTGTCATGCCCACCAGGGCAGGCTTTTTAAAAAAGTGGTCTAATCATTGAATTTCAACTAATTTTGCAGTTGTGTCTCAAGAGCCATAACTTTTTCATTTTTCCATTGACATGGCCATATAAGGGTTTGTTTTTTGCGGGACAAGTTGTGATTTTTTAAACAGGGGGGAGGAAAAAAAGAAATGGGGAAAAAAGAAAAAAAGGGGCCATGTCATTAAGGGGTTAAATAATGTATTAACTTCCTTCTCTGGGTCATTATGACGCATGGATACCACATGTGTGATTGTATTTTTGATTTTTTTTACAAAGTAAAGGGAGACAAGTGTTTTTATAATTTTTTAAATAATTTTTTTCGTCCCTTTAGGGGACTTCCACAGGGACCCATCAGGACCCCTGATCACATTCCGGGGGTCCGATGGTGACAGCCCTTTACATGCTGCAATGACAGCCCTTTACATGCTGCAGTCACATAGACCGCAGCATGTAAAGGGTTAACACAGCAGAGATCGGAGGTTTTCTCTTATCTCTGCTGTAAGAGCTAGTACCTAGCTGTCCTCTGACAGCCAAGCACCAAGCTCTCCCTGCCACAGAGACCATCGGCTTGCTTCTGACAAGCCGATGGTCTCTATGGCAACCTATAAACGAAGCAGGAGATTGCCGGCATATCGACAATATCTTCTGCTGGTTTTTCAAAGCCCTTGCTTTGTTCTCTGTGGGACTGTGCAGGCAGAGCACACTGTCACAGCTTGTGGCATTGTGCTCTGCAGCTCCCATAGTGATACATAGCCCGGAAATCTTCCGGGCTATGTCGCTATGAGCAGTGGAGCTCGTCCCGGAAAATTTCCGGGCGTGCCACTCAAGGGGTTAATAGGGAACTAGATGTCTTTCTATAATGATATATTATTACAGGATAAAGAGATTAGGTGACCAGTAGGGGTTGTTGATCTCAAAGGTTCACCCAGAGATTACTCTAGCAGCCATTATGGAGTCTGGAAGGAATTTTTTTCCTCCAAATGAGCTAAATAGGCTCGTAGGTTTTTTTTTGGTCTTCCTCTGTACCAACAAGAAGGTGGTGTTGAAACAGGCTGAAGACAATGTCGTCCATCTAGTTCATTCTGCCTAGCATCCTATGTTACTATGTGTGAGTGCGCAATTATGTGCAGTACATCACATGGCCGTACGCAGCACCATGGCAGAGCTCACAGATGGGATCTGCTGCAGGCCTCCGCAAGCAGATTCCGCATATGGCTGTGGGAGCTCGGCATTATTCAGATCACTACCCGTAATACGTAATTTACGAGAAGTCGTCAGAAATGGTTGTTTTCCTGCAGTTCCAGGAGCAGCTTGTTGAACGCCTTCTGTGTGGGACCGCCACACCTCATCAAGCTTACAGAGCACCACTTTTTACACCCCATCCCTGCCACGGACATCAAAAAGTACCCGCGAAAAAAGCAAGGGAGGAGCATGGATACTCGATTTTATTGCCCTATGTGCCCATCCCAACCAGGCCTCTGTAATTTTTTTGTCTTCGGACATACCACACAGTTTATCTTACTACTTTTATCTAAAATTAAAAAAAAAATAAAAAAAAGAGGGGGAGGAGCTATTTTTACAGCGTCAACGGGGGTTCCCTCTATTACAGGCCTAGCCATGTGTCCTTTAGGTAGATTGGGGCTACAATGGGTATGTTTCTGAACACAGGACAAACAGGGATATCCATTTTGGGGTGCAAGTCTTCAGTCATATGTATTTGCTGTACAAAAAAAACCAAAACATTTTTAACTCCTTAGTGACCAAGCCTGTTTGCACCTTAATGACCAGGCCAAATTTTGGAAATTTGACATGTGTCAATTTAACACAGAATAGCTCCATAAAGGTTTTGCATATTCAAGTGATTCTGACATTTTTTTGCCACATGTTGTACTTCATTTAGGTGGTGAAAATAGTCCGATAGAATTTGTGTATGTTTATTAAAAGTGTTTTTTATTAAAAGCATTTTTTCACATTTTCAATAGTAATTAGAGATGAGCGAGCACCAAAATGCTCGGGTGCTCGTTGCTTGAGTCGAACTTTTCGCGATGCTCGAGAGCTTGTTTCGAGTAACGAACCCCATTGTAGTCAATGGGGGACTCGAGCATTTTTGTATATGACCGATGCTCCGGATAGGTCTTCACTTGTGAAAAACCAGAAAACATCTGAAATCCATGGAAACACCACAGAAACTGATAGGGCAGTGCAGGGGCAGCATGCAGGGCTGCATCTCAGGCTCCCAGGTACAACTATTAGGGCTCATGTCCACGGGCAAAATGTGATTTAAAATCCGCAGCGGATCTCCCGCGCGCGGATCCGCACCCCATAGGGATGCATTGACCACCCGCGGGTAGATAAATACCCGCGGATCGTCAATAAAAGAGATTTAAAAAAAAATGGAGCATGAAAAAATCTGGACCATGCTCCATTTTCATGCGGGTCTCCCGCGGGGTCGGCTCCCGCGGGCTTCTATTGAAGCCTATGGAAGCCGTCCGGATCCGCGGGAGACCAAAAATAGGAATTTAAAGGAATTACTCACCCGGAGCGGGCGCTGAAGCTCTGCTCTTCCTCACGGCCGCATCTCCCTTGCTTCGGCTCGGCGGATGTGCCCGGCGCATGCGCGCGGCACGTCGACGACGTGCCGCCGGCGTCAGGAATTCATCCGCCGGCCGAAAATGAAGATCCGGCCGTGAGGAACAGCAGAGCGTCCCCGCCCGCTACGGAAAGGTAAATGCTTTTAAATTCCTATTTTAAGCACTCATGTCCGCGGGGCAGGAGGGACCCGCTGCAGATTCTACATGGAGAATCTGCAGCGGATCTGATTTTCCCCGTGGACATGAGGCCTTAAGCCACAATAGGGGCAGGAGTCCCCCCTTCCCCAACCCTAACAATTTTTACTTTGGACAAACCCTCATTAGCAAGGCACACCTTAGCAAAGCACCACACTACCTGCAACCAAGCACAATCACTGCCTGCGGGTCACACCGCTGCCTCTTCTCCTGGGTTACATGCTGCCCAAACCCCCGCACGACCCTGCGTCCACAGCGCACACAAAAGTTTTCCTGGCCAGCCTTCAGCTGCCCTCATGCCACATGCTCGCTTTATAGCTACACCACCCTCATGTCTATTTCCAAATGCATCTGGATGAGGAGGAACCGGAGGCACATACTGCAGAGGGTTGGCAGGGCCAGGCAGCGACTCTCTTCGAAAGGGGGTGCGATAGCCCACAATGCTGCTGAGAATTGATGAGAAATTGACATTCAATCTTCACGTAAGCGGGCCCAGGGTCAAGCTCGTTCCCAGCCTCCATCTTGTGTGACCCAAGGTGCCGCGAGTTACATAGCAATGGGGAATCCATGTGCCCACACACGATTCATTCTGTGTTGGTGTCGGATAGCTCAATCGACACCGCAAGGGGAAAGCCATCTGCACTCTGCCCTCTACCCAAGTCAGTCAGTGACTTTGTGCCAGACAGGTAAAACACTGCTATGGGAAGTCTGTGTACACCCACACCATGGGTGGGTCCAAGGAACTTAAAGACGGTATACATAAAGAAATCAGAGTGCCCAAACATGGCAGATTTTCACTGCGCCGAGGACATAGGCCTCTGCACAAACCCTCAGCAATCGGGGGCATGAGGTGGACTTCGATGCTAGTTCAGCTGTGAATGTCTCATTAAGGCAGTAACGCTCCTCTTCTGTGGCCCAAACGAGTTTCTCCGACAGCAGTGATAACACGAGAGAAAATACATATTGGCCTCGGCCCACAATTAATGCCCTAGTCAGTGAGTGTTTTTGGGCCAGATGAGTAAAACACCGCGATGGGAAGTCTGTGTGCACCCATAGTATAAACAGACCCCTGTAACACTCCAGTAGAAAAGGTATAAGCAGACCCCTGTAACATTTCGGTTGCAGTAGTATAGGCAGACTCCAGTACCATTTCTGTAGTACAAGTATAGGCAGACCCCTGTAACATTTTGGTAGCAGGAGTATAGGCAGACCCCTGTAACATTTCGGTAGCAGTATAGGCAGACCCCAGTACTATTTCTGTTGTAAAAGTATAGGCAGACCCCTGTAACATTTATGTAGCAGCAGTATGGCAGACCTCTGTAACATTTACGTGGCAGAAGAATAGGCAGACCCCAGTTACATTTATGTAGCAGCAGTATAGGCAGACCCCAGTATCAGTTCTGTAGCAGCAGTATAGGCAGACCCCTGTAACATTTACGTGACAGAAGTATAGGCAGACCCCTGTAACATTTACGTGGCAGCAGTACAGGCAGACCCCTGTAACATTTATGGAGCAGAAGTATAGGCAGACCCCTGTAACATTTACGTGGCAGCAGTATAGGCAGACCCCTGTAACATTTATGGAGCAGAAGTATATGCAGACCCCTGTAACATTTACGTGGCAGAAGTATAGGCAGACCCCTATAACATTTATGGAGCAGCAGTAAGGCAGACCCCTGTAACATTTACGTGGCAGCAGTATAGGCAGACCCTAGTACCATTTCTGTTGTAGAAGTATAGGCAGACCCCTGTAACATTTAAGCGGCAGAAGTATAGGCAGACCCCTGTAACATTTACGTGGCAGAAGCATAGGCAGACCCCTGAAACATTTACGTGGCAGAAGTATAGGCAGACCCCTGTAACATTTACGAGGCAGAAGTATAGGCAGACCCCTGTAACATTTATGGAGCAGCAGTATAGGCAGACCCCTGTAACATTTAAGTGGCAGCAGTATAGGCAGACCCCAGTACCATTTCTGTTGTAGAAGTATGGGCAGACCCCTGTAACATTTAAGTAGCAGCAGTATAGGCAGACCCCTGTAACATTTATGGAGCAGCAGTATAGGCAGACCCCTGTAACATTTATGGAGCAGCAGTATAGGCAGACCCCTGTAACATTTATGGAGCAGCAGTATAGGCAGACCCCTGTAACATTTACGTAGCAGAAGTATAGGCAGACCCTAGTAACAATCTTGTAGCAGAAGTATAGGCAGGCGGACCCCAGTAAAATTTTTGTAGTCATAGTATAGGCCAACATCTGAAACATTGGAGTACCATGAGTGTAGGCGAAGGACGGAAAAATTAGTTGGATAAGAGTGGGCCCGAAAAATGAGTGTACCAAGAGTATAAGTGTACCTCTGAAAAATGTATCAACCGAGAGGGCAGGTGAAACCCATAAATATTTTTTGAAAGATACAGCTCGCTGTTGCTTAATTTGTAACAGAGCCTGGAGGCAACCCTGTTGAAAAAATTGGTTCATGTTAAAGTATCAATACTTTTGAAACTTTTTAAAAATTGTAAAAACATTGTTAGATGAGCCTTTTGGGCCGCAGAAAATTGGCAGTTCTGAGCAATGACATGTTGTTTCTGGAGGAGGAGCAGCAGGAGGAGGACTAATATCAGAGACAGAAAGCTAAATGCCCCGTTTTTCCGGTGATAGAGAAGAGTGCTTTTATCTGCGATTGCAGTGAAAAAAAATCTTTAGGTTCCGCTGCTCTCCGCCGGTGGAAAAGAGAAGTCTGGGGAAATACAGCCTTTGTTCATCTTTATGAGAAGTAAGCATGTTGGCACTGGCAGTTGACAGGCGGGTACGCTTGTCCGTGATGATTCCCCCAGCTGCACTAAACACCCTCTCTGACAAGACGCTAGCGGCAGGGCAAGCCAGCACCTCCAGGGCATACAACGCAAGTTCGTGCCACGTGTCCGGCTTCGACACCCAATAGTTGTATGGAGCAGAGGCATCACGGAGGACGGTGGTACGATCGGTTACGTACTCCCTCACCATCTTTTTACAGTGCTCCCTCCGACTCAGCCTTGACTGATGATACCTGATACATGCTAAACAGATGAGACGCAAGCAGCATAGGTACCCTCTACAGTGTGCCCAGCTGTCTCTTTCCCCTCCTCCTGCTCCTCCCCCTCCGCCAAAATGCGCTGAGATATAGACATGAGGGTGGTCTGGCTATCAAACGACAGACTGTCATCCCCCGTCTCCTGTTCTAACAGCAAAGCATCGGCCTTTATGCCTTGCAGCGAACTTCTCAGTAGTAACGCTAATGATTGCAGCATCGCCGCTCACCATCTGGGTAGACTCCTTAAAGTTTCCCAGGACCTGGCAGATGTCTGCCATCCAGGCCCACTCCTCAGTAAAGAACTGGGGAGGCTGACTACCACTATGCCGCCCATGTTGGAGTTGGTATTCCAATATTGCTCTACGCTGCACATAGAGCCTGGCCAACATGTGCAGCGTAGAATTCCACCGTGTGGACACGTCGCACAGCAGTTGGTGCTCTGGCAGATTAAACCGATGTTGCAGGGTCCTCAGGGTGGCAGCGTCTGTGGTGGACTTGCGGAAATGTGCGCAGACGCGGAGTACCTTGCCAAGCAGGTCAGATAAGTGCAGGTAGTTTTTCAGAAACCACTGAACCACCAGATTGAAGACGTGGGCCGGGCATGGCACGTGTGTGAGGCTGCCGAGCCGCCACCAGGTTACGGCCGTTTTCGCACACGACCATGCCCGGTTGGAGGCTCAGCAGCGAAAGCCAGAGGTCAGTCTGCTCTGTCAGACCCTGCAACTGTTCGGGGGCCGTGTGCCTCTTCTCAACTAGGCTGAGTAATTTCAGCACGGCCTGCTGACGCTTGCCCACCGCTGTGCTGCCGTGCCACACCGACTGCTGACGACGTGCTGCTCACATTTCTTAATTGAGAGGTAGAAGTTGCGTAGGAGGAGGAGGAGGGGGAGGGTTTAGAGGAGGTGGAATAGACCGCCGCAGATACCAGAAACAAGGAACGACCCGCTATTCTGGGTGTGGGCAGGACGTGTGCAGTCCCAGGCTCTGACTTTGTCCCAGCCTCCACCAAATTCACCCAATGTGCCGTCAGGGAGATATAGTGACCCTGCCCGCCAGTACTTGTCCACGTGTCCGTGGTTAAGTGGACCCTCCGAATCCTCTGTGCGCTCCTCCCTCGGACTTACTGCCCTTACTACTACCTCACTGATAGACAACTGTGTCTCATCATCATCGTCCTCCTCACCCACTGAAAGCTCTTGAGACAGTTGCCGGAAGTCCCCAGCCTCATCATCCTGACCCCGGGAACTTTCCAAAGGTTGGGCATCGGTCACGACAAACTCCTCAGGTGAGAGAGGAACCATTTTTTCCCAATCAAGGCAGGGACCCGAGAACAGTTCCTGGGAGTCTGCTGCTCATCAGAATGTGTCATTTTCATGGAGTGAGGAGGCTGGGAGGAAGGAGGAGCAGCAGCCAGAGGATTCAGAGTTGCAGCAGTGGACGGCGTAGAAGACTGGGTGGTCGATACATTACTGGATGCATTTTCTGCCATCCACGACAGGACCTGCTCACACTGCTGTTTGTAATAAAGGTCTACCACGTGGACCCATAAATTGTGATATGAAGCTGGGGACCCCAGAAACTTGCCTCTCTCCTAATCCAGCAGCAGCCGGCTGTGATTCACCTGGACCAGGAACTCGGCGTGTGCCCACACCCTCACTTGTACCTCCGCGTCCTCGCCCGCTTCCATGTCTCGAGCCCTACCCCTCAGCATGGTGGATTACGAATAGAGCAGACACAGAGAGGTGTGAATAATTATGGAATTATTTGCGTACACTTTCACGCTGACAGCGGTATTGTAACGCTAACTCCAGGCAGAAACAAAGAATACAGAAGGCTGCAAACAGGCCTAGCTGTGCGACAGTGATGCACTACAACTCCCACCAGACACCCTGTAAATTTCAGACGGTCAGAGGCAGCCCAACAATTGAGCTTTTTTTTTTCTTTTTGAAAAAGAATACAGGCTATATAGCGTGTATATGACTTACCCTCTATCAGTGGCTGTGGCCGTACGCTGTGCGTTAAATTCACTGCAGACACAGACCGGTGTAAAAAATTATGGAATTATTGGCATACAGTTTGATGCTGAGAGCCGTATTGTAACGCAAACTGCAGGCAGAAAAAAATTATACGGAAGGCTGCAAAAAGGGCTGGCTATGCAATAGTGATGCACTACAACTCCCACCAGACACCCTGTAAAATGCAGACGGTTAGATGTGGCCCTAAGAAGGACCGTTGGGGTTCTTGAGGACAGGATCCTACACTAACACTATGCCTGAATAAGCAGCAGCACTTTCCCTATGCTCTCCCAGTGTGTGTCTGAGGCGAGCCGCGGGCGGGACCGCTTTAAGTACTGGGCGGTCACTTGATCTCGCCAGCCACTCTCTGCAGGGGGGTGGGATAGGGCTGGCACATCACAGGAGGAAGTGGTAATGCCTTCCCTGTATGTCTATTGGCTAAAAAATGGCGCTAAACATGCAGGTAAGAAAATGGAATTGACTCGAGTACCGCGTGGTGCTCGTCTCGAGTAACGAGCATCTCGAACACCCTAATGTCGAACAAGCATCAAGCTCGGACGAGTGTGCTCGCTCATCTCTAGAGATGAACATGTAGAATCTCAGTAGGTAGAAATACACGGAAAAAGAATAAAATCCTGATAGGGGGTTTTCTATAGCCCACCAAAAGCAACAGAAGAAACTGAAACCTTACTACTAAGGCAGATAGAAGAGGTGTCATCTCGAAGCTCTAGAACCCATATTTACAATGTTCTCGCTGATTTTAAGATGCCGGATCAAAAAATTTCAGTTATGTGTAAAACTTTTTGGGGGAAATCCCACAATTTTATAACAGTTCTGGGTAGCACCTCAAGAGTTTTGAAGAAAACTCTTAATGCTCGAAGCTCTAGCACCCATATTTACAAAGTTCTCGCTGATTTAGTAATATCATTTTTGGAAGTTAGCACCGCAGAGATACATTTGTTGATTTTTTTGCCTAATTCACTAGAACTATTTTTAAAATTAATTGGGAACTCTAGAACTCTTTGTGGTGCATCCAGAACTTATGAAAAAATTAACTTTTTTGAAAGATGGGGTGCTGACTTCACAGAGGTAGAGGTGTCAAACCACAATGAAGTAATTATCATGGAGGACTCTATCCAGATATAATTTGGGAAAACGAAACCTGCATATCTCACAAGGGTGATAAGTTCTTGAGAACAATTGAAGATAGCTACCTTATCCAACTTGTGCGGGAACCAACTGAAAGGGAGGGCCATTCAGGACTTAGTATTAACTAACAAACCGGACAGAATAAAGGGGGTACAGGTTGAGGGGCACTTGGGGAACAGTGACCACAATATAATCAACTTCTAGCTGTCATTCAATAAGAAACCTCATCAGGGAGCAACAAATAAACTCAACTTTAGTAAAGCAAAATTTGATCAGCTTAGAACTACTAATCGGCAACATTAATTGGGACAACAGCCTCAAAAATATTAGTACAGAGGACAAATGGGAAAAGTTTAAAAGGATCCTAATCCCCTCATGTGAGCAGTTCATCCCTTTAAAAATAAAAGAACTTCAAGTAAAAGGAAAGCATTGTGGCTCGACAAGACGGTAAGGGGGGCAATAAATGAAAAAAAGAAAGCGTTCAAACTACTAAAGCAAGAAGGCAGCGAAGAAGCACTAAAATCGTACAGGAAAAAAAACAAAATATGCAAAGATAAGATCAAAATTGCTAAGGAGGAGGCAGAAAAACTGATCGCCAAAGAAAGCAAAAACAACCAGAAAATATTTTTCAACTATATTAATAGCAAAAGGATTTGCACCGAGAGCACTGGCCCTTTAACAAATAATGCAGGAGAAATCATTGAAGATGATGAAGGGAAGGCAAATCTACTAAATACTTTCTTTTCAAGGGTATTCACAAACGAAAATAAAATGCCACACGAGATGCAGGGGAATAAAATGAACCCCTCACAAAATATCTCATACCTAACGCAGGAGGAAGTGCAGAACCGGTTAAAGATTAAAATTGATAAGTCGCCAGGCCCAGATGAAATACACCCAAGGGTACTAAAGGAACTAAGTGATGTGATAGCTAGGCCGCTACATCTAATATTTGTGGATACTATCAAGACCGGGGTTGTACCATTGGATTGGCGCATTGCCAATGTGGTTCCAATTTACAAAAAAGGGACCAAAAGTGAGCCTGGTAACTACAGACCGGTAAGTCTCACTTCAGTAACGGGAAAAATATTCAAGGGGTTTCTGAGAGACACCATCGAAGAGTACCTCAAGGAGAACAACGGAATAACTCCTCACCAGCATGGGTTCATGAAGGGTCGATCATGTCAGACCAATGTGATCAGCTTCTGCGATGAAGTAAGTTCTAGGCTGGACCTGGGAGAGTCTATTGATCTCATATATCTGGACTTCTCTAAAGCATTTGACACTGTGCCGCATAATAGGCTAATATATAAAATGAGACAGCTCAGATTGGGTGAAAACGTGTGTATTTGGGTAAAGAATTGGCTCAATGATAGAAAGCAGAGGATGGTAATAAATGGTTCGTACTCTGATTGGGCCACCGTCGCTAGTGGGGTGCCATAGGGTTCAGCATTAGGCCCCATTCTGTTCAATATATTTATTAACGACCTGATAGAGGGGCTGCACAGTAAAATATCAATATTTGCAGATGACACAAGATTATACAATATAATCAATGCAACGGAGGACAAGGTACGGCTACAAAAGGACCTAGATAAGCTGGGGGCTTGGGCAAAAAAATGGCAAATGAAGTTCAATGTTGAAAAATGTAAGGTTATGCACATGGGCAGGAGAAACGGATGTCACCAATACACACTAAATGGGGTACTGCTAGGGAAAAGTGATATGGAAAAGAACCTGGAGGTACTTGTGGATTATAGACTAAACTGGAGTAACCAATGCCAGTCGGCTGCTGCAAAAGCTAATAAAGTCTTGGGGTGCATTAAAAGAGGTATAGGGGCGAAGGATGAGAACATTATCCTTCCACTATATAAGGCACTTGTCAGGTCTCACATGGAATACTGCGCACAGTTCTGGTCACCGGTGACAGTAAAGATGTTAGAGTGCTGGAGGGGGTTCAAAGAAGGGCAACTAAACTAATACATGGAATGAAGGGACTGGAATACCCAGAGAGGCTATCCAAATTGAGATTATTTACTCTAGAAAAAGACAGCTAATGGGTGATCAAATAACTATGTATAAATATATGAGGGGACAATACAAGGATCTCTCCCATTATCTGTTTATACCCAGGACTGCAACGGTAACGAGAGGGCATCCGCTACGTCTAGAGGAAAGCAGGTTTCATCACCAACACAGAAAGGGGTTCTTTACTTTAAAAGCAGTTAGACTGTGGAACTCTCTGCCTGAGGATGTGGTGATGGCAAAATCCATAGGGGAGTTTAAAAGGGGACTTGATGTCTTTCTAGAGCGGAAGGATATTATAGGATATAAATCTTAGGTTAACTGTTAATCCGGGTATACAGGCAGGTAGGAACTATTAGGAGTTGACCCATGGATTAGTCCAATTGCCATTAGGGAGTCGGGAAGGAATTTTTCCCCCAAAAGGGCTAATTGGCTTCTGCTCTTGGGGTTTTTTGCCTTCCTCTGGATCAACAACACAGGTGGATAAACAGGCAGGACTAGATGGACATTGTCTTCATTCGGCCTTACGAACTATGTTACTATTTTTGTTTTGTGTTCAGAGATATACCCATTGTGGCCCAATCTACTTACAGGACACATGGCTAGGCCTATAATGGAGGGAACAACTGAATAAATTCCAGGCCCAATTGCTCACTTCTGCAGAAAAAAAAAAAACAATTGACTCCCTAAAAATAATCCCATCCCCATCCCCATTTTTTGTGAGGCTTCGTACACTTGCTGAGGTGCGGCAGTCTCACACAGAAGGCGCTCAACAAGCTGCTCCTGGAATTGCAGGAAGGCGAGCATTCCCGGGGCTTATTGTAAATTACGTATTACAGGTAGCAGTCTGACTAACGCCGGGTTCACACAGCTGGACGTGGGATTCGCTCATGGAGGCACACGGACGATCCCAGTTGTGAGCCTGGCCGTGGCCCTGCGTACGGCTGCGTAATGTACTGCTCATAACTGCGTATTCACAAAGGCGATCATGCGCAGTACACCTTTGTTTATATTTTCCACGCAGTCACTCAGTGATGATACGGGTACCCAAAGCCTGTATATAGTTACATATGGGCTGCGGTTATATCTGCGACCATAGAGCACAATTACCGAAGATAATCCATGCACTCTGCGACTGTTGGTCACCGGGAGCAAGGGGATTTAACCCCTTAGTGACGAAGTCTGTTTGTGCCTTAGTGACGGAGCCAAATTTTGGAAATCTGACATGCGTCGTTCAACATAGCTTAACTCCGTAAAAGCTTTACATATCCAAGTGATTCTGACATTGTTTTTTCGCCACATGTTGTACTTCATATCGGTGGAAAAAATAGACGGATAGTATTTATGAATATTTATTAAAAGTGCCAATATTGGGAAAATTTTGAAAAAATTGTCATTTTTTCACATTTTCAACTGTAATTACGCAAATATGTGCAAACATACTGTACAAATTTTTGCTAAGGTATATATTTCCATCTGTTTACTTTATTCTGAATGCACATTTGAAAAACTTTCGTGTTTTTTTTAACCATTTAGGAGACATACAAATTTAACATTACTTTTCAGCACTTTGAGAAACACTTTGTTTTCCTGCACCAAGCCAAGATTGCAAAGGCTCATAGGTGTCAGAATGATAGCTACCCCCACAAATGACCCCATTTTTAAAACTACACCCCTTAATGTATTCACTGAGGGGTGTTATGAGTATTTTGACCCCATAGTTTTTTTTTTCAGGAGTTAATGCAATTTAGAAGTGAATAAATAAAAATTCACAGTTTTGCAAATATGTCATTTTAAAAGACATATTTTTTTCTATAGTGCACATGAGAATAAGAAGTGACACCCCAAAATGGATACCCCTGTTTATCCTGTTTTCAGAAAGATACCCAATGTGGCCCTAATCTTATGTCTCGATGCACAATGGGGCCCAAAATGAAAGGAGTAGTCGGTGGCTTTCAGAGCAGAAATTTTCCTTGAAGGCTTTTCGGCCCCATAGCACACTTGTAGAGCTCTTGAGTGGCCAAAACCATTGAGGATCCCCACAAATGACCCCATTTTGAAAACTGGACCCCTTAACGGATTTATCTAAGGGTGTACTGAGTATTTTGACCCCACAGTTTTTGAATGAGTTCAAGCAAAGCAGAAAGAAAAAATTGGGATTTTCATTTTTTTGGCAATTCTGTCATTTTTAAAGCAGATTTTTTTCTTCAGCACACATATAAATGAAGACTTGCACCCCAATTTAGATACCCCTGTTTGTACGGTGTTCAGAAACATTCCCATTGTGGCCCTAATCTTATGTCTCGATGCACAATGGGGCCCAAAATGAAAGGAGTAGTCGGTGGCTTTCAGAACAGAAATTTAGCTTGAAGGCTTTTTAGGCCCGATAACACACTGGTAGCGCTCTTGAGCGACCAAAACCATTGAGGACCCCCACAAATGTCCCCATTTTGAAAACTAGACCCCTTAACAGATTTATCTAGGGGTGTACTGACTATTTTGACCCCACAGTTTTTGAATGAATTCAAGCAAAGCAGAAAGAAAAAATTGGGATTTTCATTTTTTTGGCAATTCTGTCATTTTAAAAGCAGATTTTTCTCTTCAGCACACATATAAATGAAGACTTGCAACCCAAAATAGATACCCCCAGTTGTTCCATGTTCAGAAACATACCCATTGTGGCCCTAATCCTATGTCTCGATGCACAACGGGGCCCTAAATGGAAGGAGTAGTCGGTGGCTTTCAGAACAGAAATTTAGCTTGAAGGCTTTTTAGGCCCGATAACATACTGGTGGCGCTCTTGAGCGACCAAAACCATTGAGGACCCCCACAAATGACCCCATTTTGAAAACTAGACCCCTTAACGGATTTATCTAGGGGTGTACTGTGTATTTTGACTACACAATTTTTGAATGAATTTGAGTAATGGAGGAGGAAACAAATCACAATTTTCATTTTTTTGGCCAAACATGTAATTTTAATAAAAAGTTTTTTTGTGCAGCGAACGTATGAATGAAGACTTGCACCCTAAAATGGATACCCCTGTTTGTCCCGCGTTCAGAAACATACTCATTGTAGCCCCAATCTGCTACCTGGGGACATGGTGAAGCCTGTAATGGAGAGAACACCCATTGGATTCTAGGGCACAACTGAATAAATTCCAGGCCCCATTGCTCACTTGTAGAATCATTAAACTGCCAAAACCATTGAGGACCCCCACAAATGACCCCATTTTGAAAACTAGACCCCTTAACGAATTCATCTGGGGGTGTACTGACTATTTTGACTCCACAATTTTTGAATGAATTTGAGTAAAGCAGAAGGAACAAAATCCCAATTTTGATTTTTTAGCTGATTGTGTCTTTTTAATAGAAAGGTTTTTTGTACAGCGCACATATGAATGAAGACTTGCACCCCAAAATGGATACCCCCGTTTGTTCCGTGTTCAGAAACATAGCCTAAGTGGCCCTAGTCTTGTGTCTGGATACACAACGGGGGCCCAAAATAAAAGGAGTAGTCGGTGACTTTCAGAACAGAAATTTTGCTTGAAGGCTTTTTAGGCCCTAAAATGGATACCCCTGTTTGTCCCGCGTTCAGAAACATACTCATTGTAGCCCCAATCTGCTACCTGGGGACATGGTGAAGCCTGTAATGGAGAGAACACCCATTGGATTCTAGGGCACAACTGAATAAATTCCAGGCCCCATTGCTCACTTGTAGAATCATTAAACTGCCAAAACCATTGAGGACCCCCACAAATGACCCCATTTTGAAAACTAGACCCCTTAACGAATTCATCTGGGGGTGTACTGACTATTTTGACTCCACAATTTTTGAATGAATTTGAGTAAAGCAGAAGGAACAAAATCCCAATTTTGATTTTTTAGCTGATTGTGTCTTTTTAATAGAAAGGTTTTTTGTACAGCGCACATATGAATGAAGACTTGCACCCCAAAATGGATACCCCCGTTTGTTCCGTGTTCAGAAACATAGCCTAAGTGGCCCTAGTCTTGTGTCTGGATACACAACGGGGGCCCAAAATAAAAGGAGTAGTCGGTGACTTTCAGAACAGAAATTTTGCTTGAAGGCTTTTTAGGCCCGATAACACACTAGTAGCGCCCTGGAGCGACCAAAATCATAGAGGGACCCCCACAAATGACCCCATTTTAAAAACAAGACCCCTTAACGAATTCATCTAGGGGTGTACTGTGTATTTTGACTCCACAATTTTTGAATGAATTTGAGTAAAGCAGAAGGAACAAAATCCCAATTTTGATTTTTTAGCTGATTGTGTCATTTTTTTTTCCAGAAATTTGTCATTTTCATGACAGTTTTCTTTGCTTTAAGCAGGGAAAACTCGGGAGACGTACCCCAAAGTTTATAGCGGTAGTTGTTCTGTGTTTAGCAATACCCCCATTATAGGTCCAATTTGCATACAGGACACATTGCTAGGCCTATAATGGAGGGACCACCTATTGGATTTCAGGGCGCAACTAAATAAAAATGACTCCCTAAAAAGAACGTTTTGGCGTTTCAGGACAATAAATTATAGGGTGGCATAAGTGATAAAGAAATTAAAAAAGTAAAATTAATAATGTAAAACGGTGAGATAAATATCGGAACGGGTAATTTGAGCAGACGCGACACCTGTTTTGTGTGTATTTTTTGCCTGCAGTTTCAGGGATGGGGTGCATAAAATGGCGCTCTGTGAGCCTTCGCACCTCCTCGGATTCCAATGCATTTCGAGGTGCGGTGGTCTCAAATAAAAGATGCTCAATGAGCTCCTCCTGGAACTGGAGGAAGCTCAGCGTGCCCCCAGATAACTTATGGACGACGTGCGCGTTATAGGTAGCGATCTGTATTAGGTAGATCGCTACCTTCTTATACCACGCACGCGTCTTTCTTTTTACCAAGTACGGTTGTAGAGCCTGGTCGGATAAATCGCCCCCCCCCCCCCCCGCCCTAAATTTGTTATAATCAGTCACACAGACCGGTTTTATTTTCTGCGTTGCAGCCCCCCTCTCCCTTACTGCAACGCAGGCGTCTGTGTGAATGGTGGACAACATATAAACATCCTTTTTGTCGCACCACTTTATCGCAAGTAAGGGGTCCTTTGGCAGCGCGTAAGACACTCCTGTGTCCACGCGTCTGGAAACTAGGGCTTGTGGGAACCCTACTCTATTTTTGCGCACCGTTCCGCAGGCACCTGTGCCTGCGTCATGTAATGCCTTGAACAGCTGGTGTAGTAGCTGTCCGTGTAAATGTGGTACCCTTTATTTAAAAAAGGGCCCACAAGCTCCCACACGATTTTTCCACTCACGCCGATATCTTCAGGACAATTGGGGGGATTTAGGTGGCGGTCTCTGCCCTCATAAATAAAAAAATCGGACGTATATCCACTCGCGATTTCACAAATTTTATATAGTTTCACACCATATCTAGCGCGTTTTGATGGAATAAACTGGTGAAAAGATAGACGGCCCTTGAAGCTCATGAGCGACTCGTCTACCGACAAATTTTTTTCTGGGGTGTAAATGTTTTTAAAATAATCTTTTAATAAAATTATAAGGGGCCTCAACTTAGACAAGCGGTCATACTCGGGGTCATTTCTGGGGGGAATTTGCGTATTATCGGCGAGGTGTAAAAATCGCATGGTGTTTTCGAACTGCTGGCGGGGCATTACTGACGCAAACACAGGTGTTGCGTGAACGGCACTAGCAGACCGGTAGGACTGTAAAGATGTTTTTTTTTACAAGTTCCATAAGAAGTACAATTCCCAGGATTGTTTTTAACTCCTGGGATGTCAATGGGGGTCCACGTCCTGGAGTATAACGACGCTGGGTGCGCGGTAATGTACTGTCCGGCATAAGTGTTTGTCTGCCGGACAATAAGATCCAGGACGGCATCACTTATAAATAAATTTAAAAAATTAAATGGAGTAAAATTAGCGACCTCCGCATTTATGCCAGGCGTGGCGGTAAATGCGGGGATGCGGGTATAGCGGGGTAATAAGGGTACGAGGGGCGGTAATTATGGGACGACGGCGGGGTTTTTTTCTGTGTTTTTCACTGAATATCGCACACGATTTTTCTCAGCTATCTCTCTCCTGTCACAAATTGCTCTGAGTGACAGGAGAGAGATACCAGGACTAATCGTGTGCGATATTTTCTAAACAAATGACATGGATGGCTGTGATAGGTTTATCACAGCCACCCATGTCAGCAGGGACCAATCACTTTGGTCTCTGCAAGTCACTATGCCAAAGGCAACTTTTGCCTTAGGCTCTACTGCGCATGCGCCGCCATTTTGGCGGCGCATGCGCAGCTTTGCCGTTATTTTCGGCAATTTTGGGGACTATTTTCATCTCCCCTCATGGATCCGATCCGTGAGGGGAGATGAAACTTATAGACTTTTAAACTTATTTAAATTTTTCTGTAGATAGCCGGGCGCCAGGTGATTTCAAATTTCCCGGGCGATCCGGGCTTCTGCGCATGCGCCGCCAATTTTCCTTGGCGCGCATGCGCAGAAGCCCGCGGCAATGGCAGATCGCCGCGGGACATCTCAGAGGACGGGGGTGAGTATTTTCACCTCCCCTCATGGATCTGATCCATGAGGGGAGGTGAAACTTTTATTTTTTACAACTTTTTGCAACTTTGTCGCAATCACCGTTTACCACCAGTAAACGGCGATCGCGGGTCCGGGGACCGGTCGCCGCGGTCCCCGGCGGCATCGCCTGTCTCTCAGGTAGGTGGGAAATTTTAAATTTCCCGGGTGATTGCCGCTTCTGCGCATTCGCTGCCATTTTTCTCCTGGCGCGCATGCGCAGAATACGCCGGAGGGCCGCCGACATCGCCGGGGACGTGGGTGAGCAGTTTCAGCGCCCCCCATGGTTGCGATCCATGAGGGGAGTTGAAACCATCTTCTTTTTACTTTTTGTTTACTTTTTTGCGATCGGCGCTATCCATTGGAGAAACGCTATATGTGTTGTTTGCTCAAGTGGGCGTGTTTATGCAGAGAATCTCTAGGCAGGAGGTTTTCAATTAGTGCAAAGAAAAAAACATTGTCTACAGTGGCAGTTATGTGGATTGTTACAGTGGCAAGAAGTACGATTACTATGATACCAAAACTTATATAGTTATTGTTTATGCACTACTTATTTAAAAAAAGAAAAAAAATTTTTTTTATTATATTCTGCCATCCTTCATCAACAAGCAATATAATTTTAATTTTTCTGTCAACATGGCTGCGTGCGAGGGCTAATTTTTGCGGGACGTCTTATAGTCTCCGTTGGTACTATTCTGCAGTACATACGGCTTTTTGATCACTTGTTTTTTACATAATTTTTTCTAAAATACAGGGCGACCAAAAAAAGCGCATTTCTGTCGTTCTTTATTTTTTTTTTTTTTTCTGAGGTCATTCATCGTGCGGGGTAAATAATGGTTTACTTGGATAGATCAGACTTTTACTGATGCAGCGATACCAAATATGTATTTTGGTTTTATTATTTAGATTTTATTACAAATTTCTCAAAAGGGGTTTTCTTTTGAACTTTTATTAATTAAAAAAAAAATTGTAAAACTCTATTGTTCTTATTTTTCCTTTTGTTTTTTTAATCCCCAGAGGGGACAACAACTTGCAATGCTTTGATCGCTCCTGCAGTATTACATCATACTGCTATCTGAAAGGCAGTCTATCAAGCCTTGAAAAAGGCAATTGCATGTGCTGAAATGCATCGTATTGAGAATTTTATACTGCTCCTATGGACAAATAAACCCGTTATGCTAATTAGCTAAGTGGTTTCTTGATCCTGTAATCCATTGAGCGTGGGGGAATATTTTATTTTTAGAATCTTATTCTCCATATGTTTATATGCTCACTGGGGGACCAGTGAACATAGTCTCCTTAGCAGCTCTTCAGACTCCATGGATGTGGACAGGAGGAAAGCATCACCACTCCAAATACCAAGCAAACTTTGACTGTGTGGTGCAGGCAGGTATTCCTATATTGGAATCCTACCTAGCACAGGGTTAGTCCTCTACTTTTTTATATACATATGCTTACACCTAATACAGAAGTATAAAGTATTCTAAAGGCGCTATCCAACTGTTTAAAAAATTGTTTTCAATGGGAAAACCTCACATCGCAGCATGTGCACTTAGCACATGGTGTGATACTGTCACCGGCGCAATTGGAAATCAAAAGAATGGGGTTCATATTCGTGAAAGATTAGTGCATCTCGCAATGCACAAATATCATATGATTTTCTTACTTGAGGAAAGTAGCCATAGTGACGGAGCCTTAATGACCAACTAATTTTTCAGGTTTTATTCCAGGAGCCACAACTTTTAAATTTTTCCATCGACTTAACCGTATGGGGCTTGTTTTTCACAGGACAAGTGGCATTTTTTAATGGCATCGCTATTTGCAATAGGAGGGGGCAGAACTTAGCTTTGCTCCACCGCTCTTATTGCAAACGGTGGCGAGGGACACTGCTCCCGGCCCGGCCTGCCTCCTCCCCCTGCAGAAAGGGACACCGTATATAGGCCAGACGTGAAAACCCGGCCAATACACAGACATCTGAAAAAACCCTTACAACGTTTAGTGTGCAGAATAAATACTGTGATAACATTATTCTCTGGGTCAGCACAAGTCCTTCAATGCCAAGTTTTTACAGTTTTGTCATTTTGAAACACAAAAAAACACTTAAAAAAAAATTTGCGTTTGTGTTGCCACACTCCAAGAGGCAGAACATTTTTATTTTTCCATCAACGGAGGTCTATGGGGGTTGTTTCTTGCGGGATGAACTCTAGTATTGATTTATCCAATTTTGGGAAACATATAACATTTTCATTGCTTTTTATTCCATTATTTTCTAGAGGCAATCTGCAATCTGGCATTTTTTTTAAATTTTTAACAGCGTTCACTGTCCAGTATAAATAATATATGTTACATTAATTCTGCAGGCTGGTATGATTATATTAATCTCAAATTTATATAGGTTTTTTTTGCAATCTTTTCATGATTTTTTTTTTTTAAATCCATGTTGTTATTTTTTTTTTATCGCTGCACTAAAAGACCCTTAACACTTTTCTTTTTTTATCAACGGTGCCGTGACAGGGTTTTTCTTTTGTTGTTTTTTTTGCGGGATGAGTTCTACTTTTTAATAGTACCATTTGTTGATACATGCAACGTTTTGCTCACTTTCTAATTAGTTTTTTTGTAAGGCAAAATAGGCAAAACTAGCTCTTTCACCATGTCTTATGGTGGACACTTCGTTGGTTAAATAACATACTAATTGTTTTCGCTTTGTCATTACGAATGCAGCAATACCACTTGAGTGATTTTTTTTGCACTTTTTTTTCATATAGTAAAAAGAGGGAAAGGCGGTGGTTTGGCATCTTTATTATTATTATTATTTACAACTTTATTTTTGTTCTACTAGGGGATGTGATTATCACCATATTTTATCATTCTTTTAATACTGAAGTACAGTATTATGTTAGAAAGCCTATGAGGTCATCGAGAGACTGAGACTCAGACCCCCGTAGCTGGTAAATCCGAAGGCTATATTTAAGCCTCCAGGTGCCGTAGCAACCTATTAGGACCCCGCAATCACATTGTGGGGGTCTGAATGGTGAGAGAGAGTCGCCACCCTCTGTCAGTTTTCTCTACATGCCACAGTCACACGGACCATGTCTTGTAAAGGGTTAAACAGCGGGGATCCGAGGTTTCTTCAGTCCCTGGTGTTATACAACAGCCGCGCACCCACTCTCCCCGACACGGAAGACCCGCGCGTGGGCTTGTCAAAAGACAGCGCTGCAAAATAAACCCCCTTAATGGGCGCCATTAAGTGATGTATAAGCAGTCATTAAGGGGTTAATAAGGGAGAACACAAGCTATTAAGGGACAGTGCTCTATATAAGGGAGAACACAAGCTATTAAGGGACAGTGCTCTATATTGATACTTTTCACTCCCTTCTCAGCCCTAAACCACAGCCCCCCGTGACGGATCTCAGTGCCGAAGAGCTGGCTGCTTACTTCAAAAAGAAAATTGATGACATCCGTCAGGAAATAACTTCCCAATCCCAGACTAGCCCTGACCCTAGTCTTGTCAGCACTGCATCTAGCTCCTGCTCACTGTCTGTACTCAGACCAGCGACAGAGGAAGAAGTCTCCAAATTGCTCTTCTCTGCTCGCCCCACCACCTGCGCTAGCGACCCCCTCCCCTCACACCTCCTCCGTTCCCTCTCCCCAGTGGTCATCTCCCATCTCACCACTATATTCAACCTCTCTCTGACCTCTGGCATCTTTCCCTCTTCTTTCAAACACGCCATCATATCCCCACTGCTAAAGAAGCCGACTCTGGACGCGACTGATGCTGCCAACTACCGACCCATCTCAAACCTCCCCTTCATCTCCAAACTACTAGAACGGCTGGTTTACTCCCGCCTTGTAAGCTACCTATCAGAGCACTCTCTCCTAGACCCCCTACAGTCTGGATTTCGACCTCAACACTCGACAGAAACTGCCCTTACAAGGGTATCCAATGACCTACTGACAGCCAAATCGAGGGGCGATTACTCCCTACTGATCCTCCTTGACCTCTCCGCAGCATTTGACACTGTTGACCACAAACTCCTCCTCAGTATGCTACGCTCCATTGGCCTAAAGGACACTGCCCTCTCCTGGTTCTCTTCCTACCTATCTGACCGCTGTTTCAGTGTCTCCTTTGCTGGCTCTACCTCCCCTCCTCTTCCCCTTGCTGTTGGGGTCCCCCAGGGCTCTGTCCTCGGCCCCCTTCTTTTCTCTATCTACACAGCCCCTATTGGACAAACCATCAGGAGATCTGGCCTCCAATACCACCTGTATGCTGATGACACCCAGCTATACACCTCTTCCCGTGACATCTCTGCACCTTTACTCCAAAACATCACTAACTGTCTGTCCGCTGTCTCTAACACCATGTCCTCTCTCTACCTAAAACTAAACCTCCCTAAAACTGACCTGCTGGTATTTCCACCCTCCACTAACCGACCTCCTCCTGACATCTCCATCTCAGTGTGTGGTGCCAACATAACTCCTAGACAACATGCCCGCTGCCTTGGAGTCATATTTGATTCTGATCTCTCTTTTACCCCCTACATCCAATCTCTGGCCCGAACTTGTCAGCTGCACCTCAAGAACATTGCAAGAATCCGCTCTTTTCTCACTGTGGACACGCTAAAAACGCTTACTGTTGCCCTCATCCACTCCCGGCTCGATTATTGCAACTCGTTGCTGATCGGCCTCCCCTGCACCAGACTCTACCCTCTCCAATCCATCCTGAATGTGGCAGCCAGGCTCATCTTCCTGTCCAGCCGCTACTCGGACGCCTCTGCCCTGTGCCGGTCACTGCACTGGCTGCCCGTTAAATACAGAATTCAATTTAAACTCGCCACCTTCGTCCACAAAGCCCTCCCCAGTGCAGCGCCCCCCTACATCGCCTCCCTCATCTCAATCCATCAACCAGCCCGGGCTCTCCGCTCTGCTAACGAAACCAGATTGAGCGCCCCTTTAATTCGAACTTCTCATTCCCGCCTCCAAGACTTCTCCAGAGCAGCACCGGTCCTCTGGAACGCACTACCAAAGGCTACCCGAGCAATCCAGGACTCGCAGAACTTCAGGCGTGCTCTAAAAACGCACCTCTTCAGGGAGGCACACTGAATTCCCTAAACAAACCCCTTTGTACTCCGCCTGATAACATGCTCCCTGACCTACTGTCTGCAATCCCTGCTAGCCATCATAAACCGCTCCTGCAGTCATACTGTTTCTGCCGTCACACGGCTAAATGTCTGACCATTGTCTATGTGTATATCACCCCTCACTCTCCACCTCGCCATACAGTGCACATCTCCAGCCCCTTTACCTTCTGTATCACCCCATTACTTGTAGTATGTAAGCTCGTTGGAGCAGGACCCGCACCCCTATTGTTTCCATCAACTGATTACTATGTAACTGTGGTTCTGTAATGTTTGTACTTTTGTCTTTCTGTATCCCCTGTCTATGTAAGCGCTGCGGAATATGTTGGCGCTATACAAATAAAGTTTATTATTATAAAAAAGCGAGACTACTAAATAAAAAGGGATGATGCTGTATATGAGAGGTGGCACTGTATATAATAAGGGATGATGCTGTACATAATAAAAAGGGAGGCACTGTCAGATATATAGGAAGGGACAACACGCCATATACTAAGGGAGATTACTGTAAATAAAGGACCTGACTGAATATAGTGAGGGATGATGCTGGATAGAGAACATGATAAATAAAAGGGAGAACACTATGTATAATAATGAACCGAGCTGGCTGTACTTACCAAGTATATATGGCAGGGCTGAACGGCTCTGCGGCGACTGGTGGCTGCTTCCAGAGTCCGGGGTAGTCTGTATGTAGTTCTGGCTTCATCTGTGTGGTTTTCCCCTATATTCCTGGCCAAACATGCCCAATAAATTGCACCCATATTCAATGAAGTGCTTCAGACAGTGGGGCAGGTCCACCCAGAGATAGTAGTCAGGACCTGTAGGACAAAGAAGTATGTACACCCCTTCCATAGTGTCTTACTGTCTTTAAAGCGTAATCTGAATTTAAGTCTTACTCCTTACAGCAATACACCCCCCTGCAAAATGGGACCCTCATATCCTTTGTGGGCCCATGAATATATATTATATATATATACACATACACACATATACACATTTTATATACACATTTATATCTATATACACTGCAGCACAGAAATACCCAGCTTCTGGGATACAAACAACCTTTGGCTGTTTATTAGGGTTCTTTCAAACGAACGTAGGCGATTTTCGGTCGGCCCTGTCACGGCCACAGCACAGCCCAAAATCATGTGAGCGAAAGCCAGCTGTGATCAAGTCATGGCTGCATCTCCCGTTTGTGCTGCCATTCAGATGGCCCGGATTCGACGAGTATACACCGAGCCCAGGATACCGTTGGGCAGGGTAAGACAGTTTAGCTCTGCTAAACTGTCTCCCCCTTTCTGCCCCCTCACCGGCTCTCAGCAAGGGGAGGGGGCGGAACGAGGTGAGGGCTTAGCAACTAGCTCCCGCCTCGTCCCCTCCCATTGCAAAAGTCCAGCAAGGGGCGGAGAGGAAGAGTGAAAGGGGTGGAAGTTTAGCAGACATGCTTAGTAAGCCATAGGAGTCAAACCCCCCACTGACATGCACACTATGGCCTTAGTCAGACGGGCGTTTTCTCGCGCGATTTGCGCATGCGTCCGGCGATTTTTTAAAACCATTGCTTTGCAATGGTATCGGACACATGAGCGCTTTTTATGCGCTCGTCCAATAAATTATAGAACAGAAATCGCAGATCGCACCTATCCGCGATCTGCGATTCCTGTTCTCTTCTCTATATGCGCTCAATGGGGCCAGCGGCAGCAGCGCCGACCCCATTGAGAACATATAGAAGACAAATCATTCTTCTCTGCCACAGCTGTAACAGCTGTGGCAGAGAAGAACGATGTTTGCCCATTGAATTCAATGGAGCCGGCAATACAGCCGGCTCCATTGAAAGCAATGGGCTGCCGGCGTGCGCGGGATGAATTGCCGGGAAGGGCTTAAATATATAAGCCCTTCCCTGCAATTCATCCAGAAAAGTGTTAAAATAAAAAATATATATATACTCACCTGCTCCCGGCAGCCGAAGCGCTGAGCCAATCAGGGGGCAGGTCTGACTCCCACCCCCTTCACACCCACTGCAGGCCGGCCGCGCGGAACTTCGGCTGCCGGGAGCAGGTGAGTATATATATATTTTTTATTTTAACACTTTTCTGGATGAATTGCAGGGAAGGGCTTATATATTTAAGCCCTTCCCGACAATTCATCCCACACTCGCCCGCAGCGCATTGCTTTCAATGGAGTCGGCTGTATTGCCGGCTCCATTGAATGCAATGAGCTGGACAGCTCCGGCCCGTTTCTAATGAAACGCGGCTAGGAGCAGATTTTCGGGCACCGGTCACGCGATTTGCAGATGTGCATCCGTCATGCGATCCGCAAATTGCGCGAAAAAATGCCCGTCTGACTAAGGCCTATATGTGCTATTTTTGCCAGCGAAATGTTTCCACGGCGTGGGAATACGCCCTTCTGTAAACCAATGCATCAGATAGGCGAGGAATATCGTCCGGCCATGAAAACGCGGCTGATATAAGCTTGTGTGAATGGAGCCTTAGAATGTATAAAACAGGAATCTGGGGGAATGGTCCGCCTACTCCAACATGTATCTGTTTGTCCTATTACAAGGTGTATGTCAGTAACTGTGGCATTTGGAAGGGGCTAATTTTATTATTTATATATATATATATATATATATATATATATATATATATATATATATATATATATATATATATATTTTTTTTTTTTTTTTTACTAATTAAGACGAGATATCAAAACAAGTTCAATTTTACCAATTTTGTAGGGTTTTTTTGTTAACGTTTTGCCATGATGAAAATTTTTATTTTTTCAGCTTTTTTTTCTTTTTAAAAACATTTATTTTTTTACCTTTACATACCAGACCTTTACATATCTAATAGGTTTCAAGACAACCTATTAGATGCTACCTCTTGATTTCCAGCTGCCGTAGCATGGTAATCCTGCTTGTGATGTCAGTGACAGACTAGTATGAGGCTCAGTGTAAAAAGGTGGGGTTTTAGGATTTTTTCAAAATATAGAATAGAATGAGTTTTGAAGCAGAGCTTTCCCGACAGAAATCTCACGGTACTTCGCTGTGGTCAAACCATGAGATTTCCAGCGTGATTACACCCTGTGGGAACACAGCCTAAGAGATCTCTATAATTCTGGAATATGCAGCCAGAAAACAGCTTTATGTACAAGCTCAGCTCCTAAGCTCCCTATTTCTCAGCACTGCACATATCTCTGCACATACTGTAGATATCAGCGAGGGATTAAAAAAATTATTTCTATGTCTCACTGTTGCAGGAAACTAAATGCTCCGAACCACAGACTAGAAGTAATGGAGAGCAGTAGAACTCACCTGTCCGCCACCTCTCTGGGACAACATGTGTGAGTGAAGCCTTCGTATAAGAGGAGCTCCATTCCTGGACTGGCGTTTCAGTAGCCAATAACTATGTAGATGTTGTAAGAATTGAGTCTTTTTCTGCAAGCAAACGCCACTAGAAATCTTAACCAATCTGTAGAGAAGGCATAAATGATGGTTATCAAAAATTTCCATATACAAAACGTTTCCAAATTAAAATCTTAATAAGCTTGTACAAGAAATATATTCCAATAAAAAAAGCAATGTGGCTCCTGAGATTTGTCCTGCACTGCAATGGGCGCTGCCACTGATACAAACGGATATGTGCACTGTAACCTTCCACGAGTATCCTGCAAATTATCCTCTATCTGCAGGGAAACTGGCAAATTCAGCTGCCTGTTCCACTAATAACCATCCAAGGGGGTGTAAACTGCTAACAAGGAGTCAATGCTCAACAGAAGTGAGCTGCAGTGCTAACAGCACAGTGCCTGGTAAATTCCAGCCTGGAGGGCTACTACAAAGCATAGAGGACAAACCTTTGGGTATGTTCACATGTAGTGGACTTGCTGCATATTTTCTACAGCAATTAAATAAAAATCCACGGCAAATCCACACCACAATCTGAACCATTTTATGTGGACTTCGACATGTATTTTGGTGAAATTCACAGCGAACCCACTACATGTGAATGCACCCCAATGGCTTCTACCCACTTGCGTTTTTTTAACGCTGCAATATCAATGCTTTTTTTTTTAACGCACATGTTAATGGGACTTTGTAACGTTAAAAACTTATCGTAAGTTTGTGCTTTGCGATCTTGTGCGATGAATTTTTAACATTAAAAAGTCCCATTGACATTTGCGTTAAAAAACGCAGCAATATCACAGCATTAAAAAAACACAAGTGGGTAGGAGCCCTAAGGCCAGATTCACAAGAGCGTATGCGTATGTGTGCACACGGGTGCAGCATTTTTTCCGAAATAATGTTTTGCACACACGTTTTACTGTAGTTTTTCAACGCACAAGTCTTGCGCAAAAAACATGCACCAATGCTGCACACCATTTAAGAGATGTTCTTTTCCTGTCAATTATGTAGTGTTTCAAACACCTCCTAGCATAGTGTGCGCACATTTCGCATTACCATTGACTTCTATGGTGACTTTTTGTAGCTTACTGGTAATCAGGTTTTCAGAGAGTCTCCACGATAGCAGCACCTGAGATCGCCTCCTCCTGGTAGGACAGGAACACACAGAGATTTAAAGCTTCCCCCTCTCCGACCATCCTCAGTGCTTCATAATGCACAGACAAGCAGCAGGAGCCTAACTGCAATGACTACCTACAACGGCATGCTTAAGAGTGCAGTAAAGTATTTAGGGGGCGGGGGATGAACGGGGCTATCGTGGAAACTTCATGAAACCAGATTACTGCTAAGGCCCCGTCCACGACAATATATTCGCCGGGCGACGCTTTCCATAGCATTGCTATGGAAAGTGCCGGCACCTGTACATGAGCGGAGAATCATTTCGATTCTCCGCTCGCGGCGGTCAATTCACAACATGGAGATTCGGTGCCAGCTCCCGCATCGGAGCTTCACAGCGGGATACCGCATCGCCTATGGACAGCCGGCCTAAAGCTAATCTACCTTTTCCGTGTTGTCTCAAGGACAGCATCGAAATTAAATCAGGGCGGGACCACAGCTGAGAGAACCTTGCATCCAAAGGCTAAGGTCACTCTCACACACGTGCTTGTAGAAACACTACATTTAACGGTGTGTTTTTGGCAGCGTCTTACTGCGTCTTCAGCAGTTATAAACAAGCCAAGCCAAGCCAGCTGATATTGCCAGAGCTGAGCCAACCCAGTCTGATGACCACACAGGGCCTGTGTACTGCCCTGCCCGATAAGCACACTGGGGCTATGAGCTTAGTTCAGTGCGAACGGTGGTCTGGAGAGGATGTCTTGTGCAGTTGGCCCGGGTTGTGGCCAATTTCAGCGGACTGCCCTGTCCGATGAGCACACAGGGGGCTTGTGATAAGTTCAGTGCTAGCGGTGGTCTGGAGAGGATGTCTCATGCAGGTGCCCAGGTTAGGGCACACAGGGGCTGAGAGCTTACTTCACTGCTAGCAATGGTGTGCAGAGGTTGTCTTTTAGGCCCGGGTTGTGGCTGATCCCAGTGTACTGCCCTGTCCGATGCCGGAGGAAAAGCCTACACAGAAGAAGCCGAGGTTCTGGGTTCATCCTGTCCTGTCACTGCGACGGTCACAAATACGGTCGTCTGAAGGAGGCCTGACTCGCATTGCGGCGCTACTATGTGAGCCGCCCCCTTTAGTACTGTAGCGGTGAGGCCATGTATCACAATATTAGGGTTCTCAGCACTAGATCGCCAGGCACAAACAATAAAAGCATTTGATGTGCTACACAAGACATATACGCTGGACTTAGGTCCTTTTTCGCTTTAATGGTAGCAGTCGGCCACACTGCCTGGAGCACTTCTGCAGCCAAATTTTCCCACACCTGCTCTTTGGTGCTGTGATATTTGTAGAGAGTGGAGTTTGTATCTTAAATAGCTGGCTTTTTTCCATGAGGCCACTCTCACACATACACTCCCATTTCAATGGGGACTCAGATACGCACTCGAAAGTGGCGTTTTCTAATGCTGCAATTCACCAGCGCTGTCTGCTCTATTTTGCCGCGATTTTGTGCTTTTTAACGCACCTCATCATCCATCACAATCATGGGAGCATTAAAAAACACTATAAAAACG
This sequence comes from Eleutherodactylus coqui, assembly GCF_035609145.1. NCBI lineage: Eukaryota > Metazoa > Chordata > Amphibia > Anura > Eleutherodactylidae > Eleutherodactylus > Eleutherodactylus coqui. Next base: position 345,857 of record NW_027101717.1, read on the forward strand.
TAGGTAAAATCCTGGCGTTTTGCCGATACTGTGTGAGAGTGACCTCAGGGCTACAAAGCAACACATTTCTAGGTGAGGCATGCTTCCCCTTCTGTATTACCTCTGCATTGGATTTTTTTTGGTCTGTGAGAAGATAGAGATATGGAGCTGCTGACATCTCTTTGTAATTTTTTTTTCATTCTCAGTGGCATAGCAACTTGCGTCTAAAAACACTGTCAAAACGCTGCTACCATGTTTTCAGCAGCGACCCCCAATCATTTCAATAGGTGACGCATCATGTTTTAAAATACTGAAATACCTGAAAATAGAACAGACAGCGCTCAGAAAACACTGCGTTTTAGCGCTTGTCTGAGAAGCCCCATTGAAGTCAATGGTAGCGTTTAGCGCCTTTTTGAAACGCAGCATTAACCGCTGGAAAAAAAAAGCGCGAGTGGGAGTGAGAGTGGCCTAAATCCTCATCTGCCCGAATATCTAACCTATAATGTTTAGTAAAGGTGTGTAGGTTTTTCCATGCTGCTGCTTTACATATTTGCTCTATGGAAGCAGAGGCCCTAGTAGAGGGGGTTTTAAGCCCCTCTGGGATTGTTTTATCTAGCGTTGCATAGACTTTGGTGATGGCTATGCGGATCCATCTACCAAAAGAGCTTTTAGTTGTCTTCGCCCCCATTGTGGCCAAAGAATTTGACAAACAGATCCAGAAGTCAGCCTAAACTGACTTGTGGAGCTGATGTACTGCAGTACAGCTCTCCTGACATCAAGGCAGTGAAACTTCTGTTCTTGGTCGTTTTTCAGGTAATTACAAAAAAGGGAAATTATTATATCCTGGGAGCTATGGAAGGATGATGCTAATTTAGGCACAAATTAGGGGTCAAGTTTGAAAATTATCTTATTTTCTGCGAACCTACAGAATGGTTGATAAGACCTGGAGCTTGCTCACTATCCATGCCGAAGTGATGGCTACTAAGGTGGCGATCTTTAGGGTTGTAATAGCCATAGAGTTCGGAGAACTTAGTTCAGATAACATGAGGCAAATAGGCTATTAATTCTGGGTTTTAATCCATCTGCTGCTTTTAGGAACCTAGCAATCCATCTAATGTCCACTAGTTTAGTGTCCTAGAATACACCAAGAGCCGGGAGCTGGACCCTTAGTGTGCTGGAAAATAGGCTCATGTCTAGACAGTCTTAGAGAAATTCGAAGATTAACGGTATGACCAGGGATGCGAACAAGGAATTTTTCGCGTCACACCATGAAGCAACTATTCCCCATGTTTTGAGGTAGGTTTTTTTTGTTTTATCCTTCCCGTCTACATAAAAGCGTTTGCGTCACCCTCTATGAAAAGCCACTTCCCATCAGCATGGACTTCTCAGTATCCAACCTGAGAGATGGAGGCTGGGTATGTTTGGGTAGGTCAGGGGACCCTGGGTCAGACGATCCGGACCGGCTGGCAGGTGCACTGGCTCTTGCAAACTCAGGCTTTTCAAAAGACCAAACCAGCTTTACCTGGGCCAGAAGGGGACCACTAATATCAGGTTGTATCCTTGTTAAAGGAACTTTTGAAGTACCCTGGCAATCAGGGGGATTGGAGGAAAAGCATAGGCTAGCCCTTCACCTGAGTTATGTGTTATTGGGTCTACTGCCACTGGGTGGTCCCTTGGATTGAAGAATAAGAACCTCTACTTTGTGGATCCCCCATTTCTGTTAGGGGCCAAAAGGAGATCTGGGAAAGGGAACATTTACCTGCGTCTAGGAGTTTGAACACTTCCATTGAAGGAAAACTCACCACCTCCCGTGGTAACCTGTTCCACTCATTGATCACCCTCACTGTCAGAAAGTTTTTTCTAATATCTAATTTGTGTCTAGTCCCTTTCAGTTTCATCCCATTGCTTCTAGCCTTTCCTTGTGACAGAGCTGGCTGGTCCACGGAACAGTCCGCAGGGGGGCGGGGGCAGTGCAGGAGATTTCTCTGCTCTCGCTCCCCCGCCCCCTCTCCATTGAGATAACACAGTGGCCGTTCAATACTGAAAGGCGGCTGTTTAAATTGCACACTAAGCTTCATTGCTGATCTTTTATGCTACATAAAAGATCAGTGATGAAGCTCATCGCTCAGTTTAAACAGCCGCTGTTCAGTAGTGAATTGTCGTTGTGTTATGTGAATAGAGGGGGGCAGGGGTGCGAGAGGAGAGAAATAACCTGCACAGCCCCGCCCCCTGCTGGCCACTCCGTGAGCAAGACAGCTCTGCTAGCTCCCGTGCAGGAGCACAGGAGCGCGGAAACACAGGAACGAGTGTCGGGCTTCGTTTGCCCGAGAGTCGTCCCATGTAAAGGAACTCTTAAGGAAGAATGGAGGGGAATAATTACCTCACATGATGTAGGCTCTATGCTTCTCTTAATACATCCCAGAATTGTGTTTGCCTTTTTTGTTGCTGCATCACATTGTTGACTCATGTTCAGTCTATGATCTATTAGTATAATCAAGTATTTTTCACATGTGCTGCTTAGCCCAATTCCCTCCATGCTGTATGTGCTTTTTTTTATTTTTCTTGCCCAGATGTAGGACTTTGCATTTCTCCTTGTTAAATACCACTCTGCTAGTCACAGCCCAATTTTCAAGCTTTTCTAGATCTCTTTCAATACTCTCCCTCTTTTCCCTAGTGTTATCCCTCCTAGCTATGTGTAGTCATCAAATTTGATGAGTTTCCCATCAATTCCCTCCTCCAGATCATTTATAAAAATGTTGAACAACACTGGGCCTAGGACAGAGCCTTGTGGTGCAGCACTTGATACATTCTTCCACTTGGATGTGCAGCCATATATGACCACTCTTTAAATAAGATCTCCCAACCAAGCATTGGATTCAGATGGCCAATTTTTAGCTGCGTCAAAACATTGCGGCTGCGATAATAGGACATCGGTGGCCGAATACGCTGGTTGATGTTTTTGATGTGGTGGAAAAAGATAGGTCTTTGTGATTGAATGGCGGCTCCCAAGCTTCTATGGGAGCTGCCGGCAAAGGTAGGGCATTTAGCAGTGGTTAGTGCTGCAAAATCATGTCAGCTGGCTCTATGTAAATAATAGAAGACATGCTGAGTATTTATGCCAGCTGAAGGAATTTCGGGCTGCAGCCGGACGTGTAAATGGATGAGAAACGGCGATGTTTGGCAGCGACCTGGTCGCAGCTTTCTCTCACTCATGTATTTTTTGGCCACAATGCAGCCCTCCAAAAAACGCTTCGCACATGTGAAAGAGGCCTTACTGTGGAACTTATTGTCTCCGTCTTTAACCGCCTGTATTTTAATTGAACTGCTCAGGGGTCTTAGGTTTATATTCATGTAAGATTTCCCACTTGGCTTTTTGATTAGGAATAGTCTGGAATAGTGGCCAGTGTTCCACTATTCAGTCTATCTTTCTTTTTTTCGGCCTTCTCAAGTATTTTATCCTTGTCTAAACCAAACACGAATTGTCCATAGAAGGGCAAGGAACACAATTTGTTCTTGGAGTCTAGGTCCCCTGTACATGACTTAAGCCATAGGACTTTCCGGGTGGAATCAGACAAGGCTGCCAAACGACAGTCCACCAGAAATCTTGCTATCGATCCTCAAGATTGCAACGAGTCTAGGATTTGCTTGCGGGGGATTTGTTCAGGATGTATAGCTCTAGTTGACTCAGCCAGACATTGAGAGTTTTAGCCACGCAAGTGGCTGCCATTCCAGGTGTAAGCAGGTTTAAGGCCGCCTCCAACATTTTCGTCAGGAGGCTCTGCGCTTTTCGGTCTGTAGGGTCTGTGTAGCGTCCTTAAAAGGTAATGATGTACGCTTAGCAACTTTTTCCATTGGGATGTCTACTTTAGGCACAACCTCCCATTTGACGCAATCTTCCTCAGAGAATAGGTAGCACCTTTTGAGACCTCAATTGAGACGGTCCGCAGCAAAACCAAGCATGCTGCGATTTTCCTCCGCTTGCTGAACACACAATTCGCGTCAGTGAGTGTGAGCGAAAAAGCGATTGTACATGCCTTTCAATGCATAAGTTTTGCTGCGCATCCTACACGTGGATGCCCATCACAGATTCCACAATAGGTGTCCGTCCATGTGAAGCTGGCGTTAGTGTACATAGTGATGACATAGGCACAAAAGCTGCAGTGCCCCATCATCCACAGGAGAATGGCTTTGGTTAAAATTTGGCTAAATAAAAGTAAGGGTAGAGAAAAGGAAGTACTTGTAGCATGAGGGAACCACCCATTAGTTTTTTTTCTTTTTTCCTCATTTTTTTAAAGAGCTTCCGGAAAAGCAGGAACTGCCTGGCAAATTTTAGCCTAGAGACCAAACACACAGCCCATAAGTAGCATCTCTCCCTGAAGCTGGATTTACACTGGAGAGAGCAAGTTGCACTCCAGATTCTCAAAATATCTTCTATTGTAATGGTGATTGACAGTTAAATTATTCCTTAGCTGTGGACTCTGTCCCTCTTTACAAAGAGGCACCTACACACAAATATCCTGAAGACCAGTCATAGACAATGGAAGATACCCACCATGTCAAACAAAGCTCTACCTCTCTGCAACGCCAAAGGCATCATCTTGGTACAGATGTCACACCAACAAGTAAGGTGGATAGAAATAGATGTGCATCATCAAATATGTACATACACTATGCCCTTATCCTAAAGGAAAAACAATAAGGCAGACTAGCTGGACCATATGGTATAATTCTGCTATTTTATATGTTTTCAGATACAATATGCATATGTATGTGTACACAGGTCTAAGAAGGAGAACTACAATATAGTAGTATTGCACCATTGTTATGGAAACCATCTGCAACAGAAAACAAAGTTACCAATCAGACCACTTTTGAGAAAACTAGTGGAAATTATCCACAGTTAGGCCGCCTGCAGACGGGTGGAAATTCCGCGGCGGGATTCCCCCCAGAATTTGTGCCCCTGGCCGCCTGTATAGGATTGCATTACAGCACGCAATCCTATGCAGACGGCCACGGTTTATCTGTGCGAAATCATGCGCAGCAAACAAATCGCAGCATGTTCTAATTCTGTGCGAGGCTCGCAGAAACGTCACTCACTGGCCGCCGGCTCCGCTCTGCGCATGCGCCGGCTACCCGGCAGCCGGAGCCGCGGGTGAGTCCGTGGTACTCTCTGCAGGCGCTCGGGTTGGGTCCCGCTACAAGAATTCTCTGGGGCGTGCGAGCAGCAGAGAGAGAGCGAGAACGAGAGCGAGAGAGCGAAAACGAGAGCGAGAACGAGACTGACAGCGAGAGTGCGAGAACGAGAGAGAGCGAGAACGAGAGCGAGAGAGCGAGAACGAGAGCGAGAACGAGAGAGCGAGTACGAGAGCGAGAACGAGAGCGCGAGAACGAGAAGGCGAGAACGAGAAGGCGAGAACGAGAAGGCGAGAGAGCGAGAACGACAGCGAGAACGAGAGCGAGAGAGCGAGAACGAGAGCGAGAACGACAGCAAGAGTGTGCGAGAACGATAGCGAGAGAGCGAGAACGACAGCGAGAGAGAGAGGGAGAGAGCGATAACGACAGCGAGAGAGCGAGAACGACAGCGAGAGAGCGAGAACGACAGCGAGAGAGCGATAACGACAGCGAGAGAGCGATAACGACAGCGAGAGAGCGATAACGACAGCGAGAGAGCGATAACGACAGCGAGAGAGCGATAACGACAGCGAGAGAGCGATAACGACAGCGAGAGAGCGAGAAAGACAGCGAGAGAGCGAGAAAGACAGCGAGAGAGCGAGAACGACAGCGAGAGAGCGAGAACGACAGCGAGAGAGCGAGAACGACAGCGAGAGAGCGAGAACGACAGCGAGAGAGCGAGAACGACAGCGAGAGAGCGAGAACGACAGCGAGAGAGCGAGAACAAGAGCGAGAGAGCGAGAACGACAGCGAGAGAGCGAGAACAAGAGCGAGAGAGCGAGAACAAGAGCGAGAGAGCGACAGAGAGAGGGAGAGAGCGAGAACGACAGCGAAAGAGCAGCAGAGAGAGGGAGAGAGCGAGAACGACGGCGAGAGAGCGAGAACGACGGCGAGAGAGCGAAAACGACGGCGAGAGAGCGAAAACGACGGCGAGAGAGCGAAAACGACGGCGAGAGAGCGAAAACGACGGCGAGAGAGCGAAAACGACGGCGAGAGAGCGAAAACGACGGCGAGAGAGCGAAAACGACGGCGAGAGAGCGAGAACGACGGCGAGAGAGCGCGAACGACGGCGCGAGAGCGCGAACGACGGCGCGAGAGCGCGAACGACGGCGCGAGAGCGCGAACGACGGCGCGAGAGCGCGAACGACGGCGCGAGAGCGCGAACGACGGCGCGAGAGCGAAAACGACGGCGCGAGAGCGAAAACGACGGCGCGAGAGCGAAAACGACGGCGCGAGAGCGAAAACGACGGCGCGAGAGCGAAAACGACGGCGCGAGAGCGAAAACGACGGCGCGAGAGCGAAAACGACGGCGCGAGAGCGAAAACGACGGCGCGAGAGCGAAAACGACGGCGCGAGAGCGAAAACGACGGCGCGAGAGAGCGAAAACGACGGCGCGAGAGAGCGAAAACGACGGCGCGAGAGCGAAAACGACGGCGCGAGAGCGAAAACGACGGCGCGAGAGCGAAAACGACGGCGCGAGAGCGAAAACGACGGCGCGAGAGCGAAAACGACGGCGCGAGAGCGAGAACGACGGCGCGAGAGCGAGAACGACGGCGCGAGAGCGAGAACGACGGCGCGAGAGCGCGAACGACGGCGCGAGAGCGCGAACGACGGCGCGAGAGCGCGAACGACAGCGCGAGAGCGCGAACGACAGCGCGCGAACGACAGCGCGCGTACGACAGCGCGCGAACGACAGCGCGCGAACGACAGCGCGCGAACGACAGCGCGCGAACGACAGCGCGCGATCGACAGCGCGCGAACGACAGCGCGCGAACGAGAACGAGAGAGCGAGAACGAGAGCGAGAACGAGAGAGCGAGAACGAGAGAGCGAGAACGAGAGCGAGAACGAGAGAGCGAGAGTGCGAGAACGACAGCGTGAGTGCGAGAACGACAGCGAGAGTGCGAGAACGACAGCGAGAGTGCGAGAACGACAGCGAGAGTGCGAGAACGACAGCGAAAGTGCGAGAACGACAGCGAAAGTGCGAGAACGACAGCGAAAGTGCGAGAACGACAGCGAGAGAGCGAGAACGACAGCGAGAGAGCGAGAACGACAGCGAGAGAGCGAGAACGACAGCGAGAGAGCGAGAACGACAGCGAGAGAGCGAGAACGACAGCGAAAGTGCGAGAACGACAGCGAGAGAGCGAGAACGACAGCGAGAGAGCGAGAACGACGGCGAAAGTGCGAGAACGACGGCGAGAGAGCGAGAACGACGGCGAGAGAGCGAGAACGACGGCGAGAGAGCGAGAACGACGGCGAGAGAGCGAGAACGACGGCGAGAGAGCGAGAACGACGGCGAGAGTGCGAGAACGACGGCGAGAGTGCGAGAACGACGGCGCGAGAGCGAAAACGACGGCGCGAGAGCGAGAACGACGGCGAGAGAGCGAGAACGACGGCGAGAGTGCGAGAACGACGGCGAGAGTGCGAGAACGACGGCGCGAGAGTGCGAGAACGACGGCGCGAGAGCGCGAACGACGGCGCGAGAGCGCGAACGACGGCGCGAGAGCGCGAACGACGGCGCGAGAGCGCGAACGACGGCGCGAGAGCGCGAACGACGGCGCGAGAGCGCGCGAACGCGCGAACGACAGCGCGCGAACGACAGCGCGCGAACGACAGCGCGCGAACGACAGCGCGCGAACGACAGCGCGCGAACGACAGCGCGCGAACGACAGCGCGCGAACGACAGCGCGCGAACGACAGCGCGCGAACGACAGCGCGCGAACGACAGCGCGCGAACGAGAACGAGAGAGCGAGAACGAGAGCGAGAACGAGAGAGCGAGAACGAGAGAGCGAGAACGAGAGCGAGAACGAGAGAGCGAGAGTGCGAGAACGACAGCGTGAGTGCGAGAACGACAGCGAGAGTGCGAGAACGACAGCGAGAGTGCGAGAACGACAGCGAAAGTGCGAGAACGACAGCGAGAGAGCGAGAACGACAGCGAAAGTGCGAGAACGACAGCGAGAGAGCGAGAACGACAGCGAGAGAGCGAGAACGACAGCGAGAGAGCGAGAACGACAGCGAGAGAGCGAGAACGACAGCGAGAGAGCGAGAACGACAGCGAGAGAGCGAGAACGACAGCGAGAGAGCGAGAACGACAGCGAAAGTGCGAGAACGACAGCGAGAGAGCGAGAACGACAGCGAGAGAGCGAGAACGACGGCGAAAGTGCGAGAACGACGGCGAGAGAGCGAGAACGACGGCGAGAGAGCGAGAACGACGGCGAGAGAGCGAGAACGACGGCGAGAGAGCGAGAACGACGGCGAGAGAGCGAGAACGACGGCGAGAGTGCGAGAACGACGGCGAGAGTGCGAGAACGACGGCGCGAGAGCGAAAACGACGGCGCGAGAGCGAGAACGACGGCGAGAGAGCGAGAACGACGGCGAGAGTGCGAGAACGACGGCGAGAGTGCGAGAACGACGGCGCGAGAGCGAGAACGACGGCGCGAGAGCGCGAACGACGGCGCGAGAGCGCGAACGACGGCGCGAGAGCGCGAACGACGGCGCGAGAGCGCGAACGACGGCGCGAGAGCGCGAACGACGGCGCGAGAGCGCGAACGACGGCGCGAGAGCGCGCGAACGCGCGAACGACAGCGCGCGAACGACAGCGCGCGAACGACAGCGCGCGAACGACAGCGCGCGAACGACAGCGCGCGAACGACAGCGCGCGAACGAGAACGAGAGAGCGAGAACGAGAGCGAGAACGAGAGAGCGAGAACGAGAGAGCGAGAACGAGAGCGAGAACGAGAGAGCGAGAGTGCGAGAACGACAGCGTGAGTGCGAGAACGACAGCGAGAGTGCGAGAACGACAGCGAGAGTGCGAGAACGACAGCGAAAGTGCGAGAACGACAGCGAGAGAGCGAGAACGACAGCGAGAGAGCGAGAACGACAGCGAGAGAGCGAGAACGACAGCGAGAGAGCGAGAACGACAGCGAGAGAGCGAGAACGACAGCGAGAGAGCGAGAACGACAGCGAGAGAGCGAGAACGACAGCGAGAGTGCGAGAACGACAGCGAGAGTGCGAGAACGACAGCGAGAGTGCGAGAACGACAGCGAGAGTGCGAGAACGACAGCGAGAGTGCGAGAACGACAGCGAAAGTGCGAGAACGACAGCGAAAGTGCGAGAACGACAGCGAAAGTGCGAGAACGACAGCGAGAGAGCGAGAACGACAGCGAGAGAGCGAGAACGACAGCGAGAGAGCGAGAACGACAGCGAGAGAGCGAGAACGACAGCGAGAGAGCGAGAACGACAGCGAGAGCGAGAACGAGAGCGAGAACGAGAGCGAGAACGAGAACGACGGCGAGAGAGCGACAACGACGGCGAGAGCGCGACAACGACGGCGAGAGAGCGAGAACGACAGCGAGAGAGCGAGAACGACAGCGAGAGAGCGAGAACGACAGCGAGAGAGCGAGAACGACAGCGAGAGAGCGAGAACGACAGCGAGAGAGCGAGAACGACAGCGAGAGAGCGAGAACGACAGCGAGAGAGAGAGGGAGAGAGCGAGAACGACAGCAAGAGAGCGAGAACGACAGCGAGAGAGCAGCAGAGAGGGAGAGAGCGAGAACGACAGCGAGAGAGCAGCAGGGAGAGGGAGAGAGCAGGAACGACAGCGAGAGAGCGACAACGACAGCGAGAGAGCGAGAACGACAGCGAGAGAGCGAGAACGACAGCGAGAGAGCGAGAACGACAGCGAGAGAGCGAGAACGACAGCGAGAGAGCGAGAACGACAGCGAGAGAGCGAGAACGACAGCGAGAGAGCGAGAACGACAGCGAGAGAGCGAGAACGACAGCGAGAGAGCGAGAACGACAGCGAGAGAGCGAGAACGACAGCGAGAGCGAGAACGACAGCGAGAACGAGAACGACAGCGAGAGAGCGACAACGACAGCGAGAGAGCGACAACGACAGCGAGAGAGCGACAACGACAGCGAGAGAGAGAGGGAGAGAGCGATAACGACAGCGAGAGAGCGATAACGACAGCGAGAGAGCGATAACGACAGCGAGAGAGCGATAACGACAGCGAGAGAGCGATAACGACAGCGAGAGAGCGATAACGACAGCGAGAGAGCGAGAAAGACAGCGAGAGAGCGATAACGACAGCGAGAGAGCGAGAAAGACAGCGAGAGAGCGAGAAAGACAGCGAGAGAGAGAGAAAGACAACGAGAGAGCGAAAACGACAGCGAGAGAGCGAAAACGACAGCGAGAGAGCGAGAACGACAGCGAGAGAGCGAGAACGACAGCGAGAGAGCGAGAACGACAGCGAGAGAGCGAGAACGACAGCGAGAGAGCGAGAACGACAGCGAGAGAGCGAGAACGACAGCGAGAGAGCGAGAACGACAGCGAGAGAGCGAGAACGACAGCGAGAGAGCGCGAACGACAGCGAGAGAGCGCGAACGACAGCGAGAGAGCGCGAACGACAGCGAGAGAGCGCGAACGACAGCGAGAGAGCGCGAACGACAGCGAGAGTGCGAGAACGACAGCGAGAGAGCGAGAACGACAGCGAGAGAGCGAGAACGACAGCGAGAGAGCGAGAACGACAGCGAGAGAGCAGCAGAGAGGGAGAGAGCGAGAACGACAGCGAGAGAGCGAGAACGACAGCGAGAGAGCGAGAACGACAGCGAGAGAGCGAGAACGACAGCGAGAGAGCGAGAACGACAGCGAGAGAGAGAGGGAGAGAGCGAGAACGACAGCAAGAGAGCGAGAACGACAGCGAGAGAGCAGCAGAGAGGGAGAGAGCGAGAACGACAGCGAGAGAGCAGCAGGGAGAGGGAGAGAGCAGGAACGACAGCGAGAGACCGAGAACGACAGCGAGAGACCGAGAACGACAGCGAGAGACGAAAACGACAGCGAGAGAGCGACAGAGAGAGGGAGAGAGCGACAGAGAGAGGGAGAGAGCGACAGAGAGAGGGAGAGAGCGACAGAGAGGGAGAGAGCGACAGAGAGGGAGAGAGCGAGAGCGACAGAGAGGGAGAGAGCGAGAGCGACAGAGAGGGAGAGAGCGAGAGCGACAGAGAGAGGGAGAGAGCGAGAGCGACAGAGAGAGGGAGGGCGAGAGCGACAGAGAGAGGGAGGGGGAGAGCGACAGAGAGAGGGAGGGCGAGAGCGACAGAGAGAGGGAGGGCGAGAGCGACAGAGAGAGGGAGAGCGAGAGCGACAGAGAGAGGGAGGGCGAGAGCGACAGAGAGAGGGAGGGCGAGAGCGACAGAGAGAGGGAGGGCGAGAACGACAGAGAGAGGGAGGGCGAGAACGGCAGCGGGAGAGCGAGAACGGCAGCGAGAGAGAGCGAGAACGGCAGCGCGAGAGAGCGAGAACGGCAGCGCGAGAGAGCGAGAACGGCAGCGCGAGAGAGCGAGAACGGCAGCGCGAGAGAGCGAGAACGGCAGCGCGAGAGGGAGAGAGCGACAGAGAGGGAGAGAGCGAGAGCGACAGAGAGAGCGACAGAGAGAGGGAGAGAGCGACAGAGAGAGGGAGAGAGCGACAGAGAGAGGGAGAGAGCGACAGAGAGAGGGAGAGAGCGACAGAGAGAGGGAGAGAGCGACAGGGAGAGGGAGAGAGCGACAGGGAGAGGGAGAGAGCGACAGGGAGAGGGAGAGAGCGAGAGCGACAGGGAGAGGGAGAGAGCGAGAGCGACAGAGAGAGGGAGAGAGCGAGAGCGACAGAGAGAGGGAGAGAGCGAGAGCGACAGAGAGAGGGAGAGAGCGAGAGCGACAGAGAGAGGGAGAGAGCGAGAGCGACAGAGAGAGGGACAGAGAGAGGGAGAGAGCGAGAAAGACAGCGAGAGAGCACGAACGACAGAGCGCGAACGACAGAGCGCGAACGACAGAGCGCGAACGACAGAGCGCGAACGACAGAGCGCGAACGACAGCGAGAGAGCGAGAACAAGAGCGAGAACGAGAGAGCGAGAACGACAGCGAGAGTGCGAGAACGACAGCGAGAGTGCGAGAACGACAGCGAGAGTGCGAGAACGACAGCGAGAGTGCGAGAACGACAGCGAGAGTGCGAGAACGACAGCGAGAGTGCGAGAACGACAGCGAGAGAGCGAGGGAGAGAGCGAGAACGACAGCGAGAGTGCGAGAACGACAGCGAGAGAGAGGGGGAGAGAGCGAGAGAGCGATAACGACAGCGAGAGAGCGATAACGACAGCGAGAGAGCGATAACGACAGCGAGAGAGCGATAACGACAGCGAGAGAGCGATAACGACAGCGAGAGAGCGATAACGACAGCGAGAGAGCGAGAAAGACAGCGAGAGAGCGAGAAAGACAGCGAGAGAGCGAGAAAGACAGCGAGAGCGAAAACGACAGCGAGAGCGAGAACGACAGTGAGAGAGCGAGAACGACACCGAGAAAGCGAGAAAGCGAGAACGACAGCGAGAGAGCGAGAACCACAGCGAGAGAGCGAGATCGACAGCGAGAGAGGAAGAAGGACAGCGAGATGGAGAGAGCGAGAACGACAGCGAGAGAGCGAGAACGACAGCGAGAGAGCGAGAACGACAGCGAGAGAGCGAGAACGACAGCGAGAGAGCGAGAACGACAGCGAGAGAGCGAGAACGACAGCGAGAGAGCGAGAACGACAGCGAGAGAGCGAGAACGACAGCGAGAGAGCGAGAACGACAGCGAGAGAGCGAGAACGACAGCGAGAGAGCGAGAACGACAGCGAGAGAGCGAAAACGACAGCGAGAGAGCGAAAACGACAGCGAGAGAGCGAAAACGACAGCGAGAGAGCGAAAACGACAGCGAGAGAGCGAAAACGACAGCGAGAGAGCGAGAACGACAGCGAGAGAGCGAGAACGACAGTGAGAGAGCGAGAACGACAGTGAGAGAGCGAGAACGACACCGAGAAAGCGAGAACGACAGCGAGAAAGCGAGAACGACAGCGAGAAAGCGAGAACGACAGAGAGAGAGCGAGATCGACAGCGAGAGAGCAAGAATGACAGCGAGATGGAGAGAGCGAAAACAACAGCGAGAGAGCGAGAACGAAAGCGAGAGAGCGAGAACGACAGCGAGAGAGCGAGAACGACAGCGAGAGAGCGAGAACGACAGCGAGAGAGCGAGAACGACAGCGAGAGAGCGAGAACGACAGCGAGAGAGCGAGAACGACAGCGAGAGTGCGAGAACGACAGCGAGAGTGCGAGAACGACAGCGAGAGTGCGAGAACGACAGCGAGAGAGCGAGAACGACAGCGAGAGAGCGAGAACGACAGCGAGAGAGCGAGAACGACAGCGAGAGAGCGACAGAGAGAGGGAGAGAGCGAGAACGACAGCGAGAGAGCGACAGAGCAGAGGGAGAGAGCGAGAACGACAGCGAGAGAGCGACACAGAGAGGGAGAGAGCGAGAACGACAGCGAGAGAGCGAGAACGACAGCGAGAGAGCGAGAACGACAGCGAGAGTGCGAGAACGACAGCGAGAGTGCGAGAACGACAGCGAGAGTGCGAGAACGACAGCGAGAGAGCGAGAACGACAGCGAGAGAGCGACAGAGAGAGGGGGAGAGCGAGAACGACAGCGAGAGAGCGACAGAGCAGAGGGAGAGAGCGAGAACGACAGCGAGAGAGCGACAGAGAGAGGGAGAGAGCGAGAACGACAGCGAGAGAGCGACAGAGAGAGGGAGAGAGCGAGAACGACAGCGAGAGAGCGACAGAGAGAGGGAGAGAGCGAGAACGACAGCGAGAGAACGACAGAGAGAGGGAGAGAGCGAGAACGACAGCGAGAGAGCGAGAACGACAGCGAGAGAGCGAGAACGACAGCGAGAGAGCGAGAACGACAGCGAGAGAGCGAGACCGACAGCGAGAGAGCGAGACCGACAGCGAGAGAGCGAGAACGACAGCGAGAGTGCGCGAACGACAGCGAGAGAGCGCGAACGACAGCGAGAGAGCGCGAACGACAGCGAGAGAGCGCGAACGACAGCGAGAGAGCGCGAACGACAGCGAGAGTGCGAGAACGACAGCGAGAGTGCGAGAACGACAGCGAGAGAGCAGCAGAGAGGGAGAGAGCGAGAACGACAGCGATAGAGCAGCAGGGAGAGGGAGAGAGCGAGAACGACAGTGAGAGAGCGAGAACGACAGCGAGAGAGCAAGAACGACAGCGAGAGAGCAAGAACGACAGCGAGAGAGCAGCAGGGAGAGGGGGAGAGCAGGAACGACAGCGAGAGAGCGAGAACGACAGCGAGAGAGCGAGAACGACAGCGAGAGAGCGAGAACGACAGCGAGAGAGCGAGAACGACAGCGAGAGAGAACGACAGCGAGAGAGAACGACAGCGAGAGAGAACGACAGCGAGAGAGAACGACAGCGAGAGAGAGAGAACGACAGCGAGAGAGAGAGAACGACAGCGAGAGAGAGAGAACGACAGCGAGAGAGCGAGAAAGACAGCGAGAGAGCGAGAAAGACAGCGAGAGAGCGAGAAAGACAGCGAGAGAGCGAGAAAGACAGCGAGAGAACGAGAAAGACAGCGAGAGAACGAGAAAGACAGCGAGAGAACGAGAAAGACAGCGAGAGAACGAGAAAGACAGCGAGAGAACGAGAAAGACAGCGAGAGAACGAGAGCGAGAGAGCGAAAACGACAGCGAGAGAGCGAGAACGACAGCGAGAGAGCAGCAGAGAGAGGGAGAGAGCGAGAACGACAGCGATAGAGCAGAGAGGGAGAGGGAGAGAGCAGGAACGACAGCAAGAGAGCGAGAACGACAGCGAGAGAGCGAGAAAGACAGCGAGAGAGCGAGAACGACAGCGAGAGAGCGAGAACGAGAGCGAGAGCGAGAGAGCGAAAACGACAGCGAGAGAGCGAGAACGACAGCGAGAGAGCGAGAACGACAGCGAGAGAGCGAGAACGACAGCGAGAGAGCGAGAACGACAGCGAGAGAGCGAGAACGACAGCGAGAGAGCGAGAACGACAGCGAGAGAGCGAGAACGACAGCGAGAGAGCAGCAGAGAGAGGGAGAGAGCGAGAACGACAGCGATAGAGCAGCAGGGAGAGGGAGAGAGCAGGAACGACAGCGAGAGAGCTAGAAAGACGCCGAGAGAGCTAGAAAGACGCCGAGAGAGCGAGAACGACAGCGAGAGAGGGAGAACGACAGCGAGAGAGGGAGAACGACAGCGAGAGAGGGAGAACGACAGCGAGAGAGGGAGAACGACAGCGAGAGACGGAGAACGACAGCGAGAGACCGAGAACGACAGCGAGAGACCGAGAACGACAGCGAGAGAGCGACAGAGAGAGGGGGAGAGCGAGAACGACAGCGAGAGAGCGACAGAGCAGAGGGAGAGAGCGAGAACGACAGCGAGAGAGCGACAGAGAGAGGGAGAGAGCGAGAACGACAGCGAGAGAGCGACAGAGAGAGGGAGAGAGCGAGAACGACAGCGAGAGAGCGACAGAGAGAGGGAGAGAGCGAGAACGACAGCGAGAGAACGACAGAGAGAGGGAGAGAGCGAGAACGACAGCGAGAGAGCGAGAACGACAGCGAGAGAGCGAGAACGACAGCGAGAGAGCGAGAACGACAGCGAGAGAGCGAGACCGACAGCGAGAGAGCGAGACCGACAGCGAGAGAGCGAGAACGACAGCGAGAGTGCGCGAACGACAGCGAGAGAGCGCGAACGACAGCGAGAGAGCGCGAACGACAGCGAGAGAGCGCGAACGACAGCGAGAGTGCGAGAACGACAGCGAGAGTGCGAGAACGACAGCGAGAGTGCGAGAACGACAGCGAGAGAGCGAGAACGACAGCGAGAGAGCAGCAGAGAGGGAGAGAGCGAGAACGACAGCGATAGAGCAGCAGGGAGAGGGAGAGAGCGAGAACGACAGTGAGAGAGCGAGAACGACAGCGAGAGAGCAAGAACGACAGCGAGAGAGCAAGAACGACAGCGAGAGAGCAGCAGGGAGAGGGGGAGAGCAGGAACGACAGCGAGAGAGCGAGAACGACAGCGAGAGAGCGAGAACGACAGCGAGAGAGCGAGAACGACAGCGAGAGAGCGAGAACGACAGCGAGAGAGAACGACAGCGAGAGAGAACGACAGCGAGAGAGAACGACAGCGAGAGAGAGAGAACGACAGCGAGAGAGCGAGAAAGACAGCGAGAGAGCGAGAAAGACAGCGAGAGAGCGAGAAAGACAGCGAGAGAACGAGAAAGACAGCGAGAGAACGAGAAAGACAGCGAGAGAACGAGAAAGACAGCGAGAGAACGAGAAAGACAGCGAGAGAACGAGAAAGACAGCGAGAGAACGAGAAAGACAGCGAGAGAACGAGAGCGAGAGAGCGAAAACGACAGCGAGAGAGCGAGAACGACAGCGAGAGAGCAGCAGAGAGAGGGAGAGAGCGAGAACGACAGCGATAGAGCAGAGAGGGAGAGGGAGAGAGCAGGAACGACAGCAAGAGAGCGAGAACGACAGCGAGAGAGCGAGAAAGACAGCGAGAGAGCGAGAACGACAGCGAGAGAGTGAGAACGAGAGCGAGAGCGCGAAAACGACAGCGAGAGAGAACGACAGCGAGAGAGAGAGAACGACAGCGAGAGAGAGAGAACGACAGCGAGAGAGCGAGAAAGACAGCGAGAGAGCGAGAAAGACAGCGAGAGAGCGAGAAAGACAGCGAGAGAGCGAGAAAGACAGCGAGAGAACGAGAAAGACAGCGAGAGAACGAGAAAGACAGCGAGAGAACGAGAAAGACAGCGAGAGAACGAGAGCGAGAGAGCGAAAACGACAGCGAGAGAGCGAGAACGACAGCGAGAGAGCAGCAGAGAGAGGGAGAGAGCGAGAACGACAGCGATAGAGCAGAGAGGGAGAGGGAGAGAGCAGGAACGACAGCAAGAGAGCGAGAACGACAGCGAGAGAGCGAGAAAGACAGCGAGAGAGCGAGAACGACAGCGAGAGAGCGAGAACGAGAGCGAGAGCGCGAAAACGACAGCGAGAGAGCGAGAACGACAGCGAGAGAGCGAGAACGACAGCGAGAGAGCGAGAACGACAGCGAGAGAGCGAGAACGACAGCGAGAGAGCGAGAACGACAGCGAGAGAGCGAGAACGACAGCGAGAGAGCGAGAACGACAGCGAGAGAGCGAGAACGACAGCGAGAGAGCAGCAGAGAGAGGGAGAGAGCGAGAACGACAGCGATAGAGCAGCAGGGAGAGGGAGAGAGCAGGAACGACAGCGAGAGAGCTAGAAAGACGCCGAGAGAGCTAGAAAGACGCCGAGAGAGCGAGAACGACAGCGAGAGAGGGAGAACGACAGCGAGAGAGGGAGAACGACAGCGAGAGAGGGAGAACGACAGCGAGAGAGGGAGAACGACAGCGAGAGACCGAGAACGACAGCGAGAGACCGAGAACGACAGCGAGAGACGAAAACGACAGCGAGAGAGCGACAGAGAGAGGGAGAGAGCGACAGAGAGAGAGCGACAGAGAGGGAGAGAGCGACACAGAGGGAGAGAGCGACAGAGAGGGAGAGAGCGACAGAGAGGGAGAGAGCGAGAGCGACAGAGAGGGAGAGAGCGAGAGCGACAGAGAGGGAGAGAGCGAGAGCGACAGAGAGGGAGAGAGCGAGAGCGACAGAGAGGGAGAGAGCGAGAGCGACAGAGAGGGAGAGAGCGAGAGCGACAGAGAGAGGGAGAGAGCGAGAGCGACAGAGAGAGGGAGAGAGCGAGAGCGACAGAGAGAGGGAGGGCGAGAGCGACAGAGAGAGGGAGGGGGAGAGCGACAGAGAGAGGGAGGGCGAGAGCGACAGAGAGAGGGAGGGCGAGAGCGACAGAGAGAGGGAGGGCGAGAGCGACAGAGAGAGGGAGGGCGAGAGCGACAGAGAGAGGGAGGGCGAGAGCGACAGAGAGAGGGAGGGCGAGAACGACAGAGAGAGGGAGGGCGAGAACGGCAGCGGGAGAGCGAGAACGGCAGCGAGAGAGAGCGAGAACGGCAGCGCGAGAGAGCGAGAACGGCAGCGCGAGAGAGCGAGAACGGCAGCGCGAGAGAGCGAGAACGGCAGCGCGAGAGAGCGAGAGCGACAGAGAGGGAGAGAGCGACAGAGAGGGAGAGAGCGAGAGCGACAGAGAGAGCGACAGAGAGAGGGAGAGAGCGACAGAGAGAGGGAGAGAGCGACAGAGAGAGGGAGAGAGCGACAGAGAGAGGGAGAGAGCGACAGAGAGAGGGAGAGAGCGACAGGGAGAGGGAGAGAGCGACAGGGAGAGGGAGAGAGCGAGAGCGACAGAGAGAGGGAGAGAGCGAGAGCGACAGAGAGAGGGAGAGAGCGAGAGCGACAGAGAGAGGGAGAGAGCGAGAGCGACAGAGAGAGGGACAGAGAGAGGGAGAGAGCGAGAGCGACAGAGAGAGGGAGGGCGAGAGCGACAGAGAGAGGGAGGGCGAGAGCGACAGAGAGAGGGAGGGCGAGAGCGACAGAGAGAGGGAGGGCGAGAACGACAGAGAGAGGGAGGGCGAGAACGACAGCCGGGAGGGCGAGAACGACAGCCGGGAGGGCGAGAACGACAGCCGGGAGGGCGAGAACGACAGCCGGGAGGGCGAGAACGGCGGCGAGGGCGAGAACGGCAGCGGGAGAGCGAGAACGGCAGCGCGAGAGAGCGAGAACGGCAGAGCGAGAACGGCAGCGCGAGAGAGCGAGAACGGCAGCGCGAGAGAGCGAGAACGGCGAAAGCGAGAACGGCAGCGCGAGGCCGAGAACGGCAGCGCGAGGCCGAGAACGGCAGCGCGAGGGCGAGAACGACAGCGCGAGAACGACAGCGCGAGAGCGAGAACGACAGCGAGAACGACAGCGAGAACGACAGCGAGAACGACAGCGAGAGAGCGACAGAGAGGGAGAGGGAGAGAGCGACAGAGAGGGAGAGAGCGACAGAGAGAGGGAGAGAGCGAGAGGGAGAGAGCGAGAGCGACAGAGAGAGGGAGAGAGCGAGAGCGACAGAGAGAGGGAGAGAGCGAGAGCGACAGAGAGAGGGAGAGAGCGAGAGCGACAGAGAGAGGGAGAGAGCGAGAGCGACAGAGAGAGGGAGAGAGCGACAGAGAGAGGGAGAGGGAGAGAGCGAGAGCGACAGAGAGA
The DNA here is from genome assembly GCF_035609145.1 of Eleutherodactylus coqui. Taxonomy (NCBI): domain Eukaryota; kingdom Metazoa; phylum Chordata; class Amphibia; order Anura; family Eleutherodactylidae; genus Eleutherodactylus; species Eleutherodactylus coqui. The sequence goes on from NW_027101717.1 coordinate 364,996, forward strand.
GGGAGAAAGCGACAGAGAGAGGGAGAGAGCGAGAGGGACAGAGAGAGGGAGAGAGCGAGAGCGACAGAGAGAGGGAGAGAGCGAGAGCGACAGAGAGAGGGAGAGAGCGAGAGCGACAGAGAGAGGGAGAGAGCGAGAGCGACAGAGAGAGGGAGAGAGCGAGAGCGACAGAGAGAGGGAGAGGGCGAGAGCGACAGAGAGAGGGAGAGGGCGAGAGCGACAGAGAGAGGGAGAGGGCGAGAGCGACAGAGAGAGGGAGAGGGCGAGAGCGACAGAGAGAGGGAGAGGGCGAGAGCGACAGAGAGAGGGAGAGGGCGAGAGCGACAGAGAGAGGGAGAGGGCGAGAGCGACAGAGAGAGGGAGAGGGCGAGAGCGACAGAGAGAGGGAGAGGGCGAGAGCGACAGAGAGAGGGAGAGGGCGAGAGCGACAGAGAGAGGGAGAGGGCGAGAGCGACAGAGAGAGGGAGAGGGCGAGAGCGACAGAGAGAGGGAGGGCGAGAGCGACAGAGAGAGGGAGGGCGAGAGCGACAGAGAGAGGGAGGGCGAGAGCGACAGAGAGAGGGAGGGCGAGAGCGACAGAGAGAGGGAGGGCGAGAGCGACAGAGAGAGGGAGGGCGAGAACGGCAGCGCGAGAACGGCAGCGCGAGAGAGCGAGAACGGCAGCGCGAGAGAGCGAGAACGGCAGCGCGAGAGAGCGAGAACGGCAGCGCGAGAGAGCGAGAACGGCAGCGCGAGAGAGCGAGAACGGCAGCGCGAGAAAGGCAGCGCGAGAAAGCGAGAACGGCAGCGCGAGAAAGCGAGAACGGCAGCGCGAGAAAGCGAGAACGGCAGCGCGAGAAAGCGAGAACGGCAGCGCGAGGCCGAGAACGTCAGCGCGAGGGCGAGAACGTCAGCGCGAGGGCGAGAACGACAGCGCGAGGGCGAGAACGACAGCGCGAGGGCGAGAACGACAGCGCGAGGGCGAGAACGACAGCGCGAGGGCGAGAACGACAGCGCGAGGGCGAGAACGACAGCGCGAGGGCGAGAACGACAGCGAGAGATCAGCAGAGAGAGTGAGCGAGCGAGAACGACAGCGAGAGATCAGCAGAGAGAGGGAGAGAGCGAGAACGACAGCGAGAGAGCAGCAGTTAGAGGGAGATAGCGAGAATGACAGCGAGAGAGCGAGAACAACAGCGAGAGAGCGAGAACAACAGCGAGAGAGCGAGAACGACAGCGAGAGTGAGAACGACAGCAAGAGAGAGAACGACAGCGCGAGCGAGAACGACAGCGCGAGCGAGAACGACAGCGCGAGCGAGAACGACAGCGCGAGCGAGAACGACAGAGCGAGCGAGAACGACAGAGCGAGCGAGAACGACAGAGAGAGCGAGAACGACAGAGAGAGCGAGAACGACAGAGAGAGCGAGAACGACAGAGCGAGCGAGAACGACAGAGCGAGCGAGAACGACAGAGCGAGCGAGAACGACAGAGCGAGCGAGAACGACAGAGAGAGCGAGAACGACAGAGAGAGCGAGAACGACAGAGAAAGTGAGACTGACAGAGAGCGAGAGCGAAGGACAGAACGACAGAGCGAGCGAGAACGACAGAGCGAGCGAGAACGACAGAGCGAGCGAGAACGACAGAGCGAGCGAGAACGACAGAGAGAGCGAGAACGACAGAGAGAGCGAGAACGACAGAGAAAGTGAGACTGACAGAGAGCGAGAGCGAAGGACAGAACGACAGAGCGAGCGAGAACGACAGAGCGAGCGAGAACGACAGAGCGAGCGAGAACGACAGAGAGAGAGCGAGAACGACAGAGAGAGAGCGAGAACGACAGAGAGAGAGCGAGAACGACAGAGAGAGAGCGAGAACGACAGAGAGAGAGCGAGAACGACAGAGAGAGAGCGAGAACGACAGAGAGAGAGCGAGAACGACAGAGAGAGAGCGAGAACGACAGAGAAAGAGCGAAAACGACAGAGAAAGAGCGAAAACGACAGAGAAAGAGCGAGAACGACAGAGCGAGCGAGAACGACAGAGCGAGCGAGAACGACAGAGCGAGCGAGAACGACAGAGCGAGCGAGAACGACAGAGCGAGCGAGAACGACAGAGCGAGCGAGAACGACAGAGCGAGCGAGAACGACAGAGCGAGCGAGAACGACAGAGAGCGAGCGAGAACGACAGAGAGCGAGCGAGAACGACAGAGAGAGAGCGAGAACGACAGAGAGAGAGCGAGAACGACAGAGAGCGAGCGAGAACGACAGAGAGAGAGCGAGAACGACAGCGAGAGAGCGAGAACGACAGCGAGAGAGCGAGAACGACAGAGAGAGAGCGAGAACGACAGAGAGAGAGCGAGAACGACAGAGAGAGAGCGAGAACGACAGAGAGAGAGCGAGAACGACAGAGAGAGAGCGAGAACGACAGAGAGAGAGCGAGAACGACAGAGAGAGAGCGAGAACGACAGAGAGAGAGCGAGAACGACAGAGAGAGAGCGAGAACGACAGAGAGAGAGCGAGAACGACAGAGAGAGAGCGAGAACGACAGAGAGAGAGCGAGAACGACAGAGAGAGAGCGAGAACGACAGAGAGCGAGCGAGAACGACAGAGAGAGAGCGAGAACGACAGCGAGAGAGCGAGAACGACAGAGAGAGAGCGAGAACGACAGAGAGCGAGCGAGAACGACAGCGAGAGAGCGAGAACGACAGCGAGAGAGCGAGAACGACAGAGAGAGAGCGAGAACGACAGAGAGAGAGCGAGAACGACAGAGAGAGAGCGAGAACGACAGCGAGAGAGCGAGAACGACAGAGAGAGAGCGAGAACGACAGAGAGAGAGCGAGAACGACAGAGAGAGAGCGAGAACGACAGAGAGAGAGCGAGAACGACAGAGAGAGAGCGAGAACGACAGAGAGAGAGCGAGAACGACAGAGAGAGAGCGAGAACGACAGAGAGAGAGCGAGAACGACAGAGAGAGAGCGAGAACGACAGAGAGAGAGCGAGAACGACAGAGAGAGCGAGAACGACAGAGAGAGAGCGAGAACGACAGAGAGAGAGCGAGAACGACAGAGAGAGAGCGAGAACGACAGAGAGAGAGCGAGAACGACAGAGAGAGAGCGAGAACGACAGAGAGAGAGCGAGAACGACAGAGAGAGAGCGAGAACGACAGAGAGAGAGCGAGAACGACAGAGAGAGAGCGAGAACGACAGAGAGCGAGAACGACAGAGAGCGAGAACGACAACGACAGAGAGTGACAGGGAGAGCGTCAGAGAGAGCGAGCATGACAGAGAGCGACAGGGAGAGGGCGACAGGGAGAGCGAGGCGCGGAGAGAGAGAGAGACGCGCTTTTTTTTCCGCCTCGCGCGCGCTCTCTGTTTGCCTCTCTCCGCGAGCGTGTAAAAGCTGTACTACCGGCCAGGAAGGGGTGTTTGGAAAGTGGATCATATGTAAAGTGGGAAGAGAGATGGGGTTGCGGTAACATCATACAGGGGGCAAGTCACAAAGTGCAGAGAAGAGCAGCCACTGTCCAAAAGTCAGGTAGTCCCTAAATATTTGTCGGGGACCCAGAGGGCTCAAACCAACCTCCCTGTCTGCTCTGCTGGATAGGTCAGAACAAGACATTGCTATGTCAAACTAAACCTTCATTTTTTGTCCTTGCGTGACAGTGACGGTGGTTCATGTATTGGATTCATCACTACAGTCAGTGTGCATACATATCCATAGAAAACAGGGTGCACACTCACTGACTGCAGAAATGAGTCTGATGCACAGACTGCTTCTCGACCCTGAAGGAAACAGGGAGCTGGGCAAGTATAAAAAGAATATCCATGGACTCCTCAGGCGCTATCCTAGGAGACCATAAACTTTGTTTATGGTGCTCATAAGTGATGACAGGTTTTCTTTATCTTCCTCAGGATAGATCATGAATAGTGGATTGCTGGAATTCCATTACCATTGAGCTCCATCAATCAATTATTCCTTGGGCCAATACGCTTCAACACTGAAGAGATTTCTGCCAGTAACAGACAGCTTGGTTCTCAACTTGGTATTATACGCCAGGGTGACATTGAAATGAGTAGTCTGCAATACCCAGTCAGGCCACTGCAATGAGAATGGAACTGCCTGCTTCATGCAGAAATCAAGTCAGTACACAAGTGCACTGGCCCTGCAAACGGCACATTAGTGGGGGTGGGGGTGTCCTAGTCCATGGACCCCCGCCAATCTATTCTTTATGATCTATTCTGATGATAGGCCCTCAGTCATTTACAACTTTAAATTTGTCGATCAAAAACTTAATTTAGCTCCTAAAGTTTTAGTCTGCAGTTCTGAAACTGTGGGCTACTGCTGCATCGGTTCATTTCTTACAGTAACTCGGTGATTCTATCAGTATAGGAAATCAACTGATTGCCCAGCTGCCCGGCCCCTTTGCCAGCCCTAGGTGAACCTATCACAGAAATAGCAGGTAAGTCTTGGTGCAATACAGAATTAGGGAAGGGTTTAGTATTACACCATGTCTTACCCGCCGTCCGTCATATTACACGCTGTGAAAGGTTTATCTAGGGCGGGGTAGTTGTCCAATCAGTTAATTTCTTAGGGTAGGTTTAACATAGCAGAATTGACATGGATTTTAAACCACTTAAGGACATGGTCTATTTTGGGCTTAAGGACCAAGCCTTATTTTTCAAATCTGACATCTGTCATTTTATGTGGTAATAACTTTTGAATGCTTTTACTTATCGATGTGAGAATGTTTTTTGTGACATATTGTAGTTTATTTTAGTGTAAAAATTGCATCAATAATTTTTGTCTTTATTAGCAAAAAAAATCTACTGAAAATTTGGAAGAACTGACATTTTCAAACTGTCTTACAAAGAGAAAAATTCAAACACCACAAAATTATTAATAATTAACTTTTCACATAGGCCTATTTTATTCTGCAATAATTTATTAAGTGTTATTTTTTTTTTTTGGCCTCCACAAAAGTATTACTGTATTTTTCGCCTTATAAGACGCACCAGTCTATAAGACGCACCCCCGTTTTAGAGCGGGAAAATAGGGGGAAAAAAATAATTACTCACCTCCCCTGGCGTTCTGCGGAGCTGCTGCAGGCTGTCGCTCCCTCCTGGTCCCCGGCAGAGCATTGCTTTCTGGACGCAGGGCTTGAAATCCCCACCTCCAGAAAGCTAATAAAATAGGCCTATGGGAAATGTTAATTATTAATAATTTTGTGGTGTTTTAATTTTTCTCTTTGTAAGACAGTTTGAAAATGTCAATTCTAATATATATTTTTTTTTGACAGGAGAGAAATCTTCTAACTCATCGCACATTTGTTCGTGCGATCGCGAATTTAACGCGCAATCGCGCTAAATAAATCGCGCCCACGCGTTAAATTCGCGATCGCGCTAAAGATGGCGATCGGAACGACTTTCGGCACATTCACTTTATAAGACGCAGGAACTCCCCCCCCCCCCCCACTTTGGAGGCGGAAAAAGTGCATCTTATAAAGCGAAAAATACGGTACATAAATTTAGAAGTAATTTTTCAAATTTACTAGCAAATTTCAAAATCTGAATTTTTTAAGGACCAATTCAGTTCTGACGTGGATTTTAAGAGCCTGTATATCAGAAAACCCCCATGAAACGCCCCATTTTAAAATTTGCACCCTTAAAGTATTCAAAATGGCATTTAGGAAGTTCATTAACCCTTTAGATGTTTCTAGGAATTAAAGAAAAGTGCATCAGAAATTAGAACAGTTATATTTATTTTTACAGATTTTCAATGTAAAACAATGTTTTTTTCTATAAAACAGCAGGAGTCAGCAAAAAAACTAAACTTGGAATGTATTACCTAGATTCTGCAGTTTTTGAAATGCCTCATATGTGGACATAAGCTGTTGTTTGGGCACATAGCAGGGCTTTGGAGCGCTGTTGGCACAAACCCTCCCCCACTATAGGCCATGGGTATGAGTGCTCCTCCGGTCCTTGGGTACCTTGCAGTGAGTGTGGGCAGCATTCTAGCAGCCCCGCGCTGACTCTCCCTGCCACCATTTTATCACCCTCACAGCTCTTGCTGGTGGCCCCGCTGCTCACGCTGTCAGAGTACAGGAGAATGCGTATCACTGCACAGCATGTTCCTTTACCGCCACCTATGTCACAGTCCCCGGCACAGCCACATTCTGCAGCATAAAGGAGCACGACGCAGGGGAGCACGCCCTGCAGCCAATGAAAAACAGGGGGAGTCACCCAGCCGTCAAACAGCCTTCCCCTTCTTTACACCCACCTGTTCCGGTGGCGTCAAGATACAATAATACCGAGCCATTTCTGGCTGTACCTCTTTCTACTCCACTCTGTTCTTTGTGGGTAGAATCATTTCTGGCTGTACCCCTTTCTCCTCTACTCTGTTCTTAGTGGGTAGAGTCATTTCTTGCTGTACCTCTTTTTCCTTCTGCTCAGGAACCAGTACCAGGTCCCCCTCCATCATAAGCTCGTACTAGTTCCCAAACATGGAATGGGTATGGGTGCTGGCTGACTCCTGATCTTCCTGCTTCTTTGGGTCACATGCTTCCATTCCTCTGCTTCTGCAGGTACACTGGACATTTCTTTTCCTTCAACATTTTGAAGACTTCTACTCTGTCAAGGAAATCCTCAGCTTACTTAATATGTTTCAATGTAGCTATTCTCTCCTGAAGACTACCTACCTTTTCCTCCAGTAGAGACACAAGCTTGTATGAGGGGGTGCTTTGTGTTCTTTTTTTGTTTCTATGGTAACGAATGTTACATCACATGAAAGCCTTATGTGTCTACTATATGTTTTCTAAATTTTGTGTTTATTGCTTACGGCAACAGTGATTTGGGCACGCGGGAAAACAGAATGGCGGAGTTTAAGGTGATATTCACAGCAAATAAGAGCAGAGGAGTGATAAAATTCTTGTTTCTGCAAGGAAAGTCCATGAAGGATATTTATGGTGATATGTCGCAGAAATTGGGGGATCAATGCCCTTCATATTCTACAGTTAAGAACTGGGTTGCCAAATTTAAAACGGGCCACTTCAGCACTGGGATCTGGACACCAGTGCGGAGGACAGCACTCCTAGGATCAGAGGAGCGCTGCAACTGATCAACGACAACAGGGAGGATGGTGGGGGTCGAGCGTAAACAGCTAGGTAGACATGAGCACGCTTTTGCGACCAGAGCGGAGGGGGGAAGTTGAGCGTGAAAAATCACTGAGCACGCTGCTGGGACCAGGGACCAGAGGAGCGCTGCGAACACATTCTCCATAGCGGGGGGGGGGGCCTAAGAGCATTATACTGACCTGGCAGGACCTGGAGGGGAGGCATATTGGCAGCCAATCAGCAACGGGGAGTGTCACCCCCCTGTCACTCTTGATTCCACCAGTAGTTCCTGATGGCGTCAAATTACAATAATACCAAATGACTCTACCCACAAAGAACTGTGTAGCAAGCGCACAGAGTGCTATTGAATGGAGAAAAAGAAGTGCTGTTGTGTAGAAGAAAAGGAGAGTGTTGGTTCTGGGGGATTCCCTATTGAGAAGAATAGAGGCTGCTGTCTGCAGACCTGACACCTCACAAGACATGGGCTGTGTTCGAGGTGCACAAATCAAAGAGGTCTCTGATGGGCTGTCAAGACTCGTTAATCCTACAGAACACCACCCATTCCTACTAATACATGTAGGGACAAATGACACTGCAAATAAGGGCCTTGCAAGTATCTGCAGAGACTTTGAAGACCTTGGAAAAAAGGAACTAGGAGCACAGATCTTCTCATCTATTCTCCCAATGGATGGTCATAGAAATAGAAGATGGAACAGGATTCTAGAGGTTAACAACTGGCTAAGTCGATGGTGCCGTCAGCAAAGATTTGGATTTCTAGACCATGGAGTGAATTACATATATGCTGGACTGCTTGCTAGAGCGGATTGCACCTTACAAAAACAGGTAAGCACATTTTTGGTGGGCGCCTTCCTTCACTCTAAATTTAAGATCACCGTCCTCTTGCCATATCTATAATTTAAAAAAAATCTAAATCATTAAAAAAAAATACATATTTGGTATCGCCGCATCCGTAAAAGTCTGATCTATAAAAGTGGTATATTATTTATTCTGCAAGGTAAACGTAGTCCGAAAAAAAATAAAGAACGCCACAAATCCACTTTTTCAGTCACCCCGTCTCCCAGAAAAAATGCAATAAAAAGTGATCAAAAAGTCATATGTATTCTGAATTAGTACTAACAAACTACACGACCTCTCGCAAAAAATGAGCCCTTGCTCAAGTACTGTGGTGGAAGTCCAGTATTCCTATATTATGGATCGGTGGGCTTTGGCAGTAGACAGTTGTCAATTGAACATTCTGTATACATATTTCTGTCTTGCTACAAATATAATGTCTTGCTACAAGTTATGCAATAGGTACTTCCGCTTATATGAAATATCTGTTTTTCATAACTCTGCTGACAAAGATGCTGACAAAGATGGAATTCAGCAATTTAGCCGTAAACAACATGTATAAATATATTTGACTGTCCAGCTGCATGCACTAATACGGAACTAGGAATCAGACATGGACAACCGCAGAAATTTCCCCAGCGACTTTACTGGAAACGTATGCAAATAACATGGGAGGTTTGTGCAATTTATAGTTCATGATGTAACATCCAATCATATTGAAGGAACCCCACGTGGCTCCAAGACAACCCACTCATTTCATCCACCACCTGATGGCCAATCACAGATGACCGGAGGATGGAAGAATTGCAAGATGCTTATCCAATAATTAAACAATACGTTGTATGCATGTAATATTTGGCCTGCCCAGATGGGCGGATTTGTTAAACTCTTAAAATAGGCTACACGCCGATCATTAAAGTTAGAATTGAGGAAGCTATGCATGCTGAACATCGTGTCAGTGTGGGAACTTCTTATGCGCATTATCAATTCAGAATTAATATGGAGGGCTGTAAACATTCCAAATTGAGTAAGGCGTGGTTCCAAAAGAAGGTTCCACGACAGCTGGTGGAGAATGCGGGCAGTGATCGATGGGTTCCATAGAGCTTGGACAGGAGACACGGACATATGCGACCTTGGACTTGGTGGGCCCAATAAAAAATCTTCAGAACACGGTAAGATAAATTAATTATCTATACCTGTGTGGCTAAGTTCAGACTCGCCTTTGTGCCGTGCCAAGGCCAAGTGATTTGGAACCAAACGACAGGTATTTATAAGTCTCGATCACTCGATAAGAACCTGTCATATGATAAAACGGAATGTTTGCATGCCTGTTGTGTTGAGAGTACTGGTCGAGTGGCGAGGTCAGTAGCTGCCTTAAGGGGGGGTTGACCCTGCGCAGGTGTCCCGATTACTCGGTCCAGGTTTGGTTACAAAACCTAAGAGTAAGGGACCTGTGAGGGTAGTTTGACTAAAAGGCTGTCCTGCTCTGGTCTGGTTTGGTTACAAAGCCTAAGAGTAAGGAAGCCGTCAAACGTCTGGGCAGGTATCGCTACTTCGGTAAAGTCTGGTAAAAGGCTTCCGAAGAAAGGGAACTGACAGACCGGATCCCGAGGGGCAGTAAGACTAAAGCCAGCCGTACTGGTGCTCTGTCTATTTGTGTGTGTCCACAAATATTTGTTTATTGTTTAAATGTCCACAAGTAGATCCCTCCGTCTGAGGGTAGATTGATAAACTGTGTAGCGACAGAAATGCTAGAGACTCTAGGGCGGGGCATACTGTGTCCGGCGTCTGAGGAGACTTCTATAATCATGAATTTGGCAGCCATGATTGAAATTAACAGGCAGCAAACAATGAGCCAAGGTTAATTCTTACACCCTCCAGGAAAGTGTGAAAGGGGTGGAGAGTCAAGTTATCATTGATTAATCAAGCAATCTTTCTGTGTGTCCTATCTGTCTTTTATATAAAGTTAGTGTGCTTGTCTGTTGTGTAGAGCTAATCCTGCTGAGTTGTTGTATAGAAATAGTCTGTTGGTTTGTCTGTCATATAGAATTAGTATCAGTAACTGTAAGAAGGGATTGTTAGCAATTGGTTATAGCCAAGATAATGCACCGTACACAGCGGCGCGCTGTGGGTTTGGACTTTATAGGTTAGGTTGCATTATTGGATCCCTTCTAGTAAAAGACAGACTACTAAACTATATTGCCTTCGAATTGTTAAACGTTAATAATAGCATAGAAGCATAGGCTTGTGCCCGTAAGTGTGTTTGGAGAAAGGAAAAAAAAAAAAAAAGAGCTGCTAACTACATTTAAAAAGAGGAAGTGGAACTCTCAATAGAAGCGGAGCAATTCTTGTGCTGTAACATTTGTTAGTTATTTAACTAATATTGGATGTTGAAACTACTAGTATGTCTTGTTATGGAATCTAATCTTTGTCATACGCCCGTCATAAATGTAAAAAGTTGTATGCCACTCACATCCTGAGGGGGCTCTTAAGAATACAGACTGCGTAGCCCCACCATGCCCACAAGAAAATACATCTATGTTTACAGCCACAGCGGCTTGCCAAGTCCCCAATTCAATTGTAACCACCGCTGTGACAGAAGTTACAACATAATATATGTGATTTATACATTAGACGTTAGAATTTCTCTAAGTGTCAGAAAAGAGGAAGTGAAGGTGGGCTGCAATGGCGTCTGTATTAATATACAAAGACACCAGCTTAGTGAATAGAGAGAATTGCAGTACATTACCAATCAGATGGAGATGTCCGGCATCTAAGACTGCATCTGCCCAGTCGCCGGAAGTCTGGGACAACAACTGTCTACTGTTGTAGAAGTAAAAATTAGCCACGTACTCCCGTTATCTCCCTTATAATCCTGTCGCTGGGCTGTCACATGAGTAAGAGACCTAAAAAGAGGAAGTTACTTGCCCTGTAGTCCCAGCACAAGTAACGTATATTCACAGACAATATAAAATAGATAAATAAACTACAGTAGAGAAGCCAAGGAATAGGAAACAAGCAGGTAACGATAAGGCCAGGTATCCACAGGAGGAACGGGACTGATTGACCCGTAATTTGTAAAATGTAAATTGTGTGATGCATAAGACTTTATCTTTATTGAGTTGTGATGTGTACCCAAGGACTGCCAAACATTGAATGAGGGAATAAGGAAGTAAGTGATTAGCCACACTCAGAGGGGTGGAGCTTGATGATGCAAGAACACGTCTCTTATCCAAGGAGGGGGTAAGAATCATAGATAGCCAGAAGAAAAAGTTTTGTTTTTTTCTCCTGTCCCAAACTCAGCTTTCCACGGTTCCTGACAAATTATGGGACACCTACAAGACAGGCATAGGGAAATTGAATGTATCGACCATGATAATATATACGAGACCCAGATACACACCCCTGGGTCAAACAGTATCCCCCTAGATAGATAAAAAAAAAAAAAAAAAAAAAAAAAGGGGTGAAGGGTCAGCTACACATGTTAGGTGCTGTGTGCTGATGCTTTGGAAAAAAAAAAAAAAAAAAAAAAAACTGCCAACCGGCCACAATTTCACTGTTAATTTCTCTTGCAGAAGGCTGTAAGGCCTGGAGGCCTCCAAAGACTAACCAAGTTCTGCAGGCCATACCTGTACATACACCCGTTGCCAAATTCCGCACCTTTCTGGACCTTGTTTCATACTGCCGGCCATATGACAGTATTGACACAAAAGCACAGAGGACAAACACAGCAATGAGGTTAGATCCAGTGACTTGAGGAGCTCCCTCATCTGCTTTTGCGGTGGCAGCAGTACAGGCAATGGTTGACAAATCTTATCTCTGGCCTATTAGATCCGGCTACAATGTGCTCTTTCCATGCCTCCCCCAATATTGCTCTGAGCTTCCCAATGTTGTAATACCTTGAACGCGGCTACTCTTCTTTTAATCAGGTATTCCTGGGGGGAGGGGAGGCATAGGTGATCTGAGTATGGCAGATCAGCTGTTTTAAAATTGTTTAAAATTCTGCAACAAGATTCTGACACTATTGTAGTGATGTACACACTGTTAATGATGCATATTTTGAGTTTTCTTTTGTAGATGGTATCAGGGTGAGGATTGATGATTCCGAACCAGATATGCAGAGGTGACACAACAAGATGTCCTAAACGCAGAAGCTCTGCCTCCGCATGTCTCAGGGCAAGAAGCGGAACCGGAGGCCCTCACTGAGGCGTGTGGAGTGGTAGAAGGTAAGTCGGCAACTCTTTACACTGACTCCTGGAATGCATTTGGCATAGCTCATGATTATGGCCCAATATGGAAGGCCAGACAGCTTGTTATCTCAGTAGGACAGCCAATTAAGAATGGTGCAGCGGTGCAGAGTCTCATGGAAACCCTACTACCACTACCTGGCAATGGAGAATCCACACCGATTTCTACAACGGAGAAGCGAGAGATGACACCCTCGCCGACAACACAGCAAAAGCAGCGGCCCTCAAGCCGTGGAAGAAAGAAGAATAGATACTGACAGCATGAGTCAGTGATAAGACTTTGGACTTTGATAAGACTTTGGACTTTGATATGTCAAGGACTTTACAGTTACAAGTCAACGAGGAAAGAAAGCAGATGGGCTAAAATACGGGAGCGACAGCACAGGACGGCGTATGGCGAACAATCAACAGAACTTGCCTACGGAGGTCCCTGTTCCCCATGATGGCCCAGCTGGTACCCAGAATCAAAAGCAGCGATGACGGCGACACTGAACAAGAATGGGTGACACCTGGGTTCTCTGTAGCTGCTGCATCATTTGTCCAGTTAGCATGATCTTTGCCATGTGCGAGTCCGGACAGAAGTAAGGTGGCCATATAACACTTGCCTTGACCACTCTACCCATTTCAGAGATTGCCAATTTGACCACATTCAGCTCACACCTGTTGGGGAGTATGAACATGTGCTTGTTGTTGCTCGAGTCTTTTTCAGGTTGGAGGCCCACCCTGATACTAAGGTAAATGAGCAGATAACCACACAGAAATTCATGAATGAGGTAATCTGCAGATATGGGGTACCAGAAGTGATTGAGTCGAACAAAGGTACACACTTCACAGGTGAAATAATGCAACACATCATGTCTGTTTTGGGTATATTTCAGGCTTTTCACACACCCTACCATCCACGGAGTAGGGGGAAAGTAGATATGAAAGGCAATAGAGAAAATGGGTAAATTTTGAATTGAGTGTCTTTCATTAGTTTTTCTTTCTCCCAGGAGGGTACATGCCACAGTAGCTGAATTTGGGGAATGATTTTCTTGTTAATTTTGTCATAGGCCTCTCCAAGGAATTGTTAGTAATGCATTCTGCAGTCTCTGCTTTTCCCCAGGTCCTACAGATGAGTGTCACAATCTAAAACCAGGTGACAGGGTCTATGTGGAAAAGTTTAAGAGAGAAACCCTGTTTGAATGTCCCTACCAGATGTTGTTCACCACCCCAACTGCAGTCAAGCTCGAAGGGAAGCCCACTTGGACCCACTTGGATCCACACTTCGCACTGAAAAAAACTAATGATCCTGCATATCCTTTACATGCTATAATGTGGTACAATTCCTCTAACACACACCTTTGACTACTGTACACTAGCCCCCTGTTTCAGAACAAATTAATACAATCAAATGTGCAATATGAAGCCTACACTGAGGGTGAGAATCCAACACTGCATCGTGCTAAGAGAGACGTTGACGCTCCAGGTGGTAACTTTGATCCACATGTACACATAGATGTAATAGGAGTGCCAAGGGGGGAGCGAGATTAATTTAATTCTAGAGATCAGGTTAAAGCAGGTTTTGATTCCTCATTTGCTTTGTCACTGTTAGTAATAATGTAGATTAGATGAATTATATCTATTACAATCAGCAGAGGTTTGTAAACTACACCAGAGATGCTTTACAAGGGTTAGCTGACCAGTTAGGGCCCACTGCATCCATGGCGTTCCAAAATAGAGTGGCCGTGGATATGATTTTCGCAGAAAGAGGTGGGGTATGTAATTTCTTGTACGTGTATTCTCCCTTTAATGTGACCAATGTTTCCCTTGTTTGAAAAAGATGAAGAGCTAGTTCCGATAATGCCAACCAGGTACGTTACCAGAAGAATGGAGAAATGTACCAGTACTGCGCCTGCCTCAGTCTCATAAGATGGACTGTCAGTGGACTTCCCATTTGCCTAGGGAAAGTGCAGAAGACCTTAGGTTCCGGCGAGGGCACACCCTGTGGGGTGTTAACTCGTACAGATAGAGGGTATGGATGCCCGGAAATAAGCCCAGGGAATCCATGGCCTCCTTCTGAGGTGAGGTAGGGATCCCTCCCCTTTTAGGAGTAGGGACTTACGGGCAGTGGGAAAACCCTGACGCAAGGGTGAGGCGAACTGGACGTGTTCACCATTAGGACTATCTCCAGGAGGGACATTGGTGTGGGTGAAGATTAAGGAGTCCCACGCCGTGCGTACCTGTGCACACTACTAGTATGTACTTCTAGTACAGCACATTAGAGTGAGAAGAGAGGATCCTGGTGATAGTTTAGATCTACACGTATACATTGACATCATAGGATAGCCAAGGGGGGTACCTGACAAGTTTTAAAAATTAGAGACCAAGTTAAAACTAGATTCGAGTCCATTTTCCCGATCATTAGGGTAAATAAATGTTGACTGGATTAATTATGTTTATTATAAGTAACAGCGGTTTATAAATTATACTAGAGACGCCTTATAGGGACTAGTCGACCAATAGGCCCTACCTCGACTATGACTTTTCAAAATAGAATGGCACTAGGTACGATTTTAGCCAAAAAAGGGAGTGCCTGTAAGACAATAGGGGAGACTTGCACCTACATTCCAGACAACACGTGACCCACAGGTAAAGACGCAGTTGCCATTAAGAAGCTGACCGCACTAACTAAAAAGAGCTAACCTTAGTCTGGTTTCCTCAGTAAGGTACCTAACAGGAGAAGGGAAAAATATATAAAAAATAAGTTTTGGAACATTGTGTATTTAGAACACTGTGATAGGTTTTTGCTAAGATTCTGCTTTATTTTATCTGCAGTGCACTCTGCTTATGTCCACGCAACATGCCGGTGTTACAACGCCCCTGGTCCTGTTACCTTGCCGCCTCTGGAAAAGGGAAGTGGGAATAATCACCTTGTAGCTCTTTCCTTCCAGACTAATATATATGATAATGCACTTACTAATGAGACAGGGGTTCAGTCATATTGATCAGTAATTAGATAGCCCTGATTTTGCACTCTTGTTGATGAATCGAGTTAACGTCAAGAAGGCGGGGTTCTATACAAGTTATGCAGTTTTTACCTGAATTAGTGAAAGTCGCACCTCTCCTAACCTAATTATGGTTGTCACCTTTATAGTCATTCTAATTTCTGTTTGTCGTTGCATACAGTGTATTCCGACCCTGATGACTGCCTGGTCCACCTGTCCCACTACGACGTCCAACAAAAAGCCCACTGTCAGCGCAACTGTCGTCATCATGGATCCAGAATGTGATGATGTCGAACCATCCTATACCCCCATGGCAGTAGTAGGCCTAGTCGTCTACAACGCAATGCGAGTCTAGGGTCAGCGGTGGGGGATTGGGGTGGGACGGAGCAGGGCGAGTTTAGTGAAACAGATAGTTTCAAGGGGGGTCTGTGGTGGAAGTCCAGTATTCCTATATTATGGATCGGTGGGCTTTGGCAGTAGACAGTTGTCAATTGAACATTCTGTATACATATTTCTGTCTTGCTACAAATATAATGTCTTGCTACAAGTTATGCAATAGGTACTTCCGCTTATATGAAATATCTGTTTTTCATAACTCTGCTGACAAAGATGCTGACAAAGATGGAATTCAGCAATTTAGCCGTAAACAACATGTATAAATATATTTGACTGTCCAGCTGCATGCACTAATACGGAACTAGGAATCAGACATGGACAACCGCAGAAATTTCCCCAGCGACTTTACTGGAAACGTATGCAAATAACATGGGAGGTTTGTGCAATTTATAGTTCATGATGTAACATCCAATCATATTGAAGGAACCCCACGTGGCTCCAAGACAACCCACTCATTTCATCCACCACCTGATGGCCAATCACAGATGACCGGAGGATGGAAGAATTGCAAGATGCTTATCCAATAATTAAACAATACGTTGTATGCATGTAATATTTGGCCTGCCCAGATGGGCGGATTTGTTAAACTCTTAAAATAGGCTACACGCCGATCATTAAAGTTAGAATTGAGGAAGCTATGCATGCTGAACATCGTGTCAGTGTGGGAACTTCTTATGCGCATTATCAATTCAGAATTAATATGGAGGGCTGTAAACATTCCAAATTGAGTAAGGCGTGGTTCCAAAAGAAGGTTCCACGACAGTACGTCGACGGAAAAAAAAAAAAGTTACTGCGTGCAGAAGATGCAGAAAATAATTTAAAAAAATGAAATGTCTTTGAAAAATAATAGAAGTACTACAGCAAAAAAAAAACTGCACGTTTGGTATTGTAGTAATCATACTGACCCATAGAATAAAGTTATCATGTCATTTTTGTTGCAGTTTGTGTGCCCTAGAAACAAAACACACTGAAAGATTTTACTCCACTCAACATCTTCTAAAAGTTTTTCAGTACATTATATGGTACTTTAAATAGCACAATTGAAAAATACAACTCGTCCCACAAAAAAGAAGTCTTCATACAGCTACGTCGATGAATAAATAAAGGAGTTATGATTTTTTAAACAGTGGGAGGAAAAAAAGAAAAAAGGAAAAAAAGGGGGGGCGTGTCTGGGTCATTACGATGCAGGGATTAATTTTTTACAAAGTAAAGGAAGACAAGTATTTATATTTTTTTAATAATTTAACTTTTTTTAAATTATTATTATTATTATTTTTGTCCCTTTATGGGACTTCCACAGAGACCCATCAGGACCCTCTGATCACATTCCGGGGCTCCGATGGTGACAGCCCTTAAATGCTGCAGTCGCATAGACCGGAGCATTTAAGGGGTTAACAGAGCAGAGATTGGAGGTTTTCTCCATTCTCTGATGTGTAAGAGCTGGTGCCCGGCTATCCTTTGACAGAGGGAGCCCCCTCCCTCTGTCAGCCCTTTACATGATGATCGTACAGACCGAGTCATGTAAAGAGTTAACACAGCAGGGATCAGAGGTTTTCTCCATTCTCTGCTCTGTAGAGCTGGTGCCTGGCTATCCTTTGACAGAGGGAGCCCCCTGCCTCTGTCAGCCCTTTACATGATGATCGTACAGACCGAGTCATGTAAAGAGTTAACACAGCAGGGATCAGAGGTTTTCTCCATTCTCTGCTCTGTAGAGCTGGTGCCTGGCTATCCTCTGACAGCCAAGCACCAGCTCTCTCTGCCACAGAGACCATCGGCTGGCTTCTGAGTATTACAGGACTTTAAAAATAGAAGCGGGAGATTGCCGGCAGATCGGCAATATCTTCCTGCTTCTGTTTTTCAAAGTCCTACACTGCTCTATGTGGGTCTGTGCAGGCAGAGCACACTGCCACAGCTTATGGCAGTGTGCTCTGCAGCTCCCATAGTGAAAAATGGCCCTGAAATCTTTTGGGCTATATTGCTATGGGCAGTAGAGCTCGTCCCGGAAAATTTCCGGGCGTGCCACTCAAGGGTTAAAGAGGATTAAAATCGATAAATCGCGGGGCCCAGATGGAATAAACCCAAGGGTTCTAAGGGAGATAAGTAACACGGGCGACTAAGTCATGCAATTTTGTTGCATTGCTACAAATCGCATGTATGTGAAGCCCATGCTTTCCTATGAATTAATTCACAAGTGCAATGCTTTGTAGCATGCAACATCCTGCACAAAAACCTTGCAGGTCCCGTGATATGCATGAGACTTGCGAGGTTTTGTAGCCCATGTTTCCCTATGGAGCCTTCCTCTCTGTTGCATCGCATGAAAAGGTGATTTTCAAGAGAAGAAACTTTGACAATATAAAATCCTACTGTCAAAGCCATAACCTAAGCCCTAACTGCAGGAAAGAATTAAAAAAAAGGGAAAAAAAATATACATCAGCTAGAAGCGCTGTCATCTGCATGTTCTCCCCGGCACTATTCTTCTTCATCTTTTCTGGCCTGGGACTGGAAAATACCCGCCTCCTGGAAGCACTGCCTCTGATTGGCTGACATGTAGCCAATTACAGCCAGTGCTCGATGAACCAACAACAGCCAATTAGAGCTGGCGCTTTGAGGAGGTGGGGATTTTTCAATCCCCGGGCCAGAAGAGATGAAAAACAGTGCCGGGCATCGGGTAGAACATGCAGCGGAGCCCTGGACAGGTGATGTATACTTTTTTTTTTGCAGCTAGGGCTTATATTTTATTTCTTCCACCCCCTCACGTTTGGTACTTCCCAAAGCATGGTATCACCGCGAGAAACCACAGCGATATCACACAGACCAACAATGCAATATCACTGCACTTTACTCTCAGCTATGCCATGTCTCCGGTGTCAATGAGGCCTTAGGGACACCACCGAGACCACGGCTGTACCACTAGATTATCGCATTGCCAGTGTGGTTCCAATATACAAAAAGAGGTCTAAAAGAGAACCTAGTAACTATAGGCTGGTAACTACCTGCTTTCTTCTAGACATAGAGGATGCCCTCTTGTTACCGTTGCAGATGTTTGTTAAATACAGAATTCAATTTAAACTCGTTACCTTCATCCACAAAGCCCTCCACAACGCAGCGCCCCCCTATATCGCTTCCCTCATCTCAATCCATCAACCAGCCCGGGCTCTCCGCTCTGCTAACGAAACCAGACTGAGCGCCCCTTTAATTCGAACTTCTCATTCCCGCCTCCAAGTCTTCTCCAGAGCAGCACCGGTCTTCTGGAACGCACTACCAAAGGCTACCCGAGCAATCCAGGACTCGCAGAACTTCAGGCGTGCTCTAAAAACGCACCTCTTCAGGGAGTCATACAGCATTTCCTAAACAAAACCCTCTGTACTCCGCCTGATAACATGCTCCCTGACCTATTGACTGCAATCCCTGCTAGCCATCATAAACCGCTCCTGCAGTCATACTGTTACATGTCTGAACATTGTTTATGTGTATAACATCGCTCACTCTCCACCTCGCCATACCGTGCACATCTCCAGCCCCTTTACCTTCTGTATCACCCCACTACTGGTAGTATGTAAGCTCGTTGGAGCAGAACCCGCACCCCTATTGTTTCCATCAATTGATTACTATGTAACCGTGGTTCTGTAATGTTTGTACTTTTGTCTTTCTGTATTCCCCCCCCCCCCCCGTCTATGTAAGCGTTGCGGAATATGTTGGCGCTATACAAATAAAGTTTATTATTATTATGTAAAGAAAAGACTAAAATTGACAAAGAGCAGACATAATCCTAAACTATTCTTCAAATTATAAAAACAGTAAAAGGATTTCCACTAATAGCACTGGCCCTCTAACACATAATGCAGGAGAAACCATGGAAGCACTGGAGTGGCGCATTGCAAATGTGGTTCCAATATTAAAAAGGGGTCTAAAACTGAGACTGGTAACTACAGGCCGGTAATTCTCACTTCAATAATTGTAAAAATATTGAAGGGGTTTCTGAGAGACGACATCCTAGAATACCTCAAGGAAAACAACGCATAACTCCTCATCAGCATGGGTTCATGAGAGGTCGATCATGTCAGACCAATTTGATCAGCTTCTACGATATAATAAGTTCTAGGCTGGTCCTTGGAGAGTCTATTGATCTCATACATCTGGATTTCTCTAAAGCATTTGACACTGTGCCACATTGTAGGTTGATATGTAAAATGAGACAGCTCGGTCTGGGCGAACATGGGAAGGGAAGTAAAAAAACAGGTAAAAATATACAGCTAATTAATACATTTGAGACCCTCACTATCAGAAGTGGAAAGAACAAAAACAAAAAATTCAGAAGGCAAGTAGAGGAGCAAGATCACAAACAAAATGTTTTTATACAAATGCACAGAGCATGGGAAACAAACAAGGAGAATTGGAGCTCCTAATACAGGAAGAGAAATATGATGTCATAGGCATCACCAAAACTTGGTGGAATGATACACATGATTGGAACACAAGGCTTGAAGGCTACAACTTATTCATAAGAAACTGCCCAAAAAAGGGGAGAAGGTATTGCGTTGTATGTTAAGAAAACATTCATCTCCACAGAAATTCAAGCTTCAGAGCATGGGGATTCTGTAGTAGCTGTTTGAGTAAGAATATAAGGGGAGAACAACAGAAAGGACACCATTGTAGGCATTTACTATAGGCCACCTGGACAAGCAGAAGATATTGATGAACTCTTTATATATCAGATGGCCAAGCTCTCAAAAAGCATGACATTGTGATTATGGGAGATTTTAACATTTGTTGGGAAACTTCTCTCTCAAGTTAAAGTAATGGATCCAACAAATTCTAATCTGCTTTTGCTGACAACTTTATCTTCCAAAAGGTTGAGGAGAAAGCAAGGGGATCTGCTATTTTGGACCTAATTCTTACCAACTGGGTGGAAATGGTTGAGGAAGTAAGGTTGGATTTCAGAAAGGCAGATTTTAAGGAACTCAGAAAGAGGGTAGGAAGAATCCAATGGATTCAAAAATATGGTTATGAAATGGAAAGAGGGGAAAATAGCTAAAGAAAAATATATTGCGGTCTGCAGAAACTGTAGGGCAAGTGTCAGAAAAGCTAAAGCTAATAATGAATTGACACTTGCAACAGAGAACAAAAGCAATAAAAAAGGATTTGGGGGTATGTGAAAAGAAAAAGAAAAGTCCGAGATGCTATAGGATGCTTACAAGATGAAAATGGTGAATTGGTTAAGAATGATGTTGAGAAGGCCGAACTTTTTAAATTCTTATTTTGTATCTGTTTTCTCTCAGAAAGTAGATGGAACATCAACTGATCTTCCCTGTGCTTTTGGGGGAATAAAAGAATGCAGGCTTTCTGTAAGCAGAGAGATGGTGAGGGAACACTTAGCTAACTTAAATGAATTCAAGTCTCAAGGTCCAGATGAATTACATCCCAGGATACTAAAGAAAGCAGCAGAGGTAATTGCTGAATCACTCGCCATAATTTTTGAAAATTTCTGGAAAACAGAAGTCCCAGAAGAGTGGAAAAGGGCAAATGTTGTCCCTATGTTCAAAAAATGTAAGAAGGTGGATCCAGGAAACTACAGGCCTGTGAGCCTGACTTCTATACCGGGAAAGATCTGTAAACAAATTATTAAACAGCATGTATGCAAGTACTTAGATGAAAATGGAGTAATTAACCAGAGCCAGCATGGGTTTGTAACAAACAAGTCATGCCAGACAAATCTAATTTCCTTCTACGATAGTATTACTGACTGAGTTATCAGGGAAATGCGGTGGATATAGTTTTTCTTGACCTTAGTAAAGCATTTGACAAAGTATCTCATACTATACTTATTGAAAAAATGACCAAATATGGGATTGACAAGGCAACTGTTAGGTGGATTCACACCTGGCTGAGTGATCGTACTCAAAGAGTGGTCATAAGTGGCTGCACAGCCAAGTGGAAGAATGTATCAAGTGGGTTAACACAAGGCTCTGTCCTAGGCACAGTGTTGTTCAACATTTTTATAAATAATCTGGAGTAGGGAATTGATGGGAAACTGATCAAATTTGCTGATGACAAAGCTAGGAGGGATAGCTAACACTAGGGAAGAGAGAGAGAGTATTCAAAAAGATCTAGAAAAGTTTGCACAGTGGGCAGCGACCAACAGAATGGTATTTAACAAGGAGAAATGCAAAGTCCTACATCTGGGCAAGAAAAATGAAAAGAGCAAATACAGAAAGTGAAGAATTGAGCTTAGCAGCACATGTGAAAAAGACGGGTATACTAATAGATCATAGACTGAATATGAGTCAACAATGTGATGCAGCAGCCAAAAAGGCAATCATAATTCTGGGATGTATTAAGAGAAGCATAGAGTCTAGATCACGTGAGGTCATTATCCCCCTCTACTCTTCCTTAGTCAGACCTCATCTGGAATAGCGTGTCCAGTTCTGGGCACCCCACTTTAAAAAAGACAGACAAACTGGAGCAAGTTCAGAGAAGAGTTACCAAGTTGGTGAGCGTTCTGCAAATAAGGTCCTATGAGGAACGGTTAAAGAATCAGGGGGTTTTGCTTGCAAAAAAGGGATGAAACCGAAAGGGAGGAGACACAAATTAGAGATTAGAAAAAAACTTTCTGACAGCGAGGGTTACCATGGGAGGTGGTGAGTTCTTCAATGGAAGTATTCAAACAAAGGCTGGGCAAATATCTGATGGGATGATTTAGTGCAGCGGTCCCTAACTCCAGTCCTCAGGGACCACCAACAGGTCATGTTTTCAGGATATGCTATAGTAAGAACACCTGTGGCAATGTCGGAGGCACCGACAATAATTACATCACCTGTGCAATACTGAGGAAATCCTGAAAACATGACCTGTTGGCGGTCCCTGAGGACTGGAGTTGGGGAACACTGATTTAGTGAATCCTGCACTGAGCAAGACTAGATGACCCTGGAGGTCCCTTCAAACTCTACCATTCTAATCCACTTGCAGAAAACAGAATGCAGCATGTTCTGTTTACCCCGGATATTTGCAACATAGATTCCACTGTGCTCTATGGTAGCGGGTATACCCGCAACCCATATGCAACTACATTGGGTACCCGCGTCATCACTAAGCGTCGGTCCAGGAAATACAAACAAAAAAAGGTGTACAG
Organism: Eleutherodactylus coqui; assembly: GCF_035609145.1. Lineage (NCBI taxonomy): Eukaryota > Metazoa > Chordata > Amphibia > Anura > Eleutherodactylidae > Eleutherodactylus > Eleutherodactylus coqui. The sequence goes on from NW_027101717.1 coordinate 387,684, forward strand.
CGCACAAATACCTGTGTCAGTACGCAGTTATGTACAGTACATTAGGCGGTCGTACCCAGGGCCATGGCCGGGCTCACAGCTGGGATCTGCTGCGAGCCTCCACAAGCAGATTTCACATATGGCCGTGTGAGCTCTAATTTCTAATTTAACTAATTTCCATGTATTTTGGTGTGCTGAAAACAAAAAAATTATTGAAAAAAATACTAGATGTCAAGATTTACCACAAAATACGAAATTCTCTTAAATATGTAGCAAATTTTTCTCAATTTTTGGTATTTTTTTTATCTTAGGGCTTTTAACTAAATTTTAAGTCAAAATTACTATAAATTAATTTACATCAGTGCTTTTAAGATATACAATACCCAAAAAGCATAACTTTCAAAGAAAAGCACTTCTATAGTGAGCTAATGGAAACCAGCATCAATATGTTGCAAGCTGACTGCACAGGCTCTGACATGCATGGGCTTGATTCAATTTTTTTTCTTGGTTCTCGCCTGTGGTACTATTGTATCTTGACGCCACCTGATGTATGAGAGGAGACAAGATACAGGGTGCTTGACAGGGCAGTGACGCACTCAGGAGCTGATTGGCTGTCATGAGCAAGGTCCTAGCACACCACAGCACTCTACCCGGAGCAACCGTCCCCCTTCCTTCTCCCCGTGGCAAACCGCTAGGCGGCACCTGCGCTGACAGTGTGATACTGCAGCCGCTCTGAAAATCCCCCTGCTTTGAAGCTGTGCCCTCCCATCTTCCCTGGTGAAGCCCTTGCGCTGTGACTTACGAGGACGCAGAGCATCTCCCTTGGCCATCTGCTCCCCCACACCTTTCTCCGCAGACATGTCTGTGCTGCTGTGCTGGTTCTCAGCTCTCTTCCAGACACCGTCTCTCTGCCGCTGCGACTGCTGACAGCATGGTGCCCCGCTCAGTGTCTGCTGCCGCTGCCAGTGATGCCGGCTCTCTGCTGCTGTGGCCGCTGACAAACAGAAAGAGAGGGCATAACTCCCACAATCTCTTCACATTAGCTCGTCATTCTTAAATTGTGTTTCCCCAAGTTAGCGTTATGGCTCCGTGGAAGTGTATTAATTCGCCTGACAGCTTCTGTTTCATTTGTGGTAAATTTACAGTGTTGAAGCAACAGCTGAATATTACAGACTTTGTGAAAAAAGTATACTTTGCATACTTCAGACTAAAACTTGGAGATCAAGATAAAGTTTGGGCGCCTCTAAGTGTACAAACTGTGTGTTGAGGACCTCCGGAATTGGTTCAAGGGTAAGAAAAAAGCTTTCCGTTATGGTACATGTGTCAAACTCAAGGCCCGCGGGCCGAATCCGGCCCGCTGCCTCATGTTATATGGCCCGCAGCATGCCGACAGCGGCTCACCACTGTAGTGATTACCAGCTGGGGTGCCGCAGCTCCCCACTGGTAATCACACTGACGGTGCACACTGACATCAGAATCCTTCTCCCCTGAGTCCCCTGCTCTTCAGTTCCACAGGAGAGGACTCAGGGAGGAAGCGTGCCGTGCTGCACACAGATGTCAGAGTACACCCGGGCGCATATGAACTTTTTCCACAAGACTTTTGCACTATTGAGCAATTCCAGCAACCTGATTGGTTGTCTGGGTTGGCTGATTCACAGTGATTGGTTGTTTGGGTTCACTAATTCACCAAACAACCAAATCAGGATGCTGGAATTGCTCAATAGTGCAGAAGTCTTGTGGAAAAAGATAATATGCCACCCGGGCTCAGTACGATCCGAGGAGGAGCGGCGCTGACAGCAAGGAGGAGGTAAGCACATGGCTGGGGAAGGGGGGAGTTAATATTGCTGCTGGGGGGTGGGGGGTTAATATTGCTGTTGCTGGAAGAAGGTTAATATTGCTGATTGCTGCCGGGGGTGAGGGGGTTAATATTGCTGGTGTGTTGGGGGGGGGGGGTTAATATTGCTGCTGGGCAGGGGGTTAATATTGCTCCGGGGGTGGGGGTTAATATTGCTGCTGGGTGGGGGTTAATACTGTTGCTGAGAGGGAGTTAAAGGGGTTGTCCCGTGAAAGCAAGTGGGGTTATACACTTCTGTATGGCCATATTAATGCACTTTGTAATATACATCGTGCATTAAATATTAGCCATACAGAAGTTATACACTTACCTCCTCCGATGCTGGCGTCTGTCTCCATGGCGCCAACTAACGCTGCCTTCTCCTTCCATTAGAAGCGCTTGCGCTGTGCGGTCTTCTGCTCTGTTTAATGGGGCTTCTCCGGTGTGCTCGTTAGTCGGCGCCATGGAGACGGGGACGCCAGCACCGGAGGAGGTAAGTGTATAACTTCTGTATGGCTCATATTTAATGCACGATGTATATTACAAAGTGCATTAATATGGCCATACAGAAGTGTATAACCCCACTTGCTTTCACAGGACAACCCCTTTAATATTTCTGCGGGGGGGGAGGGTTAATATTGTTGGGGGGTGTTAATATTGTTGCTGGGTGGGGGGGGGTAATATTGTTGCTCGGTGGGGGGTTAATATTGCTGCTGGAAGGGGGTTAATATTGCTGCCGGGTTGGGAAGCGGACAGGGGGTTAATATTGCTGCTGGGAGAGGGTTAATATTGCTGCGGGGGTGGGGTGGTGATATTGCTGGTGGGGGTGGGGGTTAATATTGCTGCTGGGTGGGTGGGGGTTAATATTTCTGCAGGGGGAGGGTTAATATTGTTGCTGGGTGGGAGGGTAATATTGTTGCTCGCTGGGGATGGGGGGTTAATACTGCTGCTGGAAGGGGGTTAATATTGTTGCTGGCAGGGGGTTAATATTGCTGCTGGGTTAGGAAGGGGACGGGGAGTTAATATTGCTGCTGGGAGAGGGTTAATATTGCTGCGGGGGGTGGGGTGGTAATATTGCTGGTGGGGGTGGGGGTTAATACTGTTGCTGGGAGAGGGTTAATATTGCTGCTGGGTGGGGGGGGTTATATTGCTGCTGGGAGGAGGTTAATATTACTGTGGGGGGCGCTATTACTACTGGGGCCACTGTGGGGTACCCTGTTACTACTGGGACCACTGTGGGGTACCCTGTTACTACTGGGGCCACTGTGGGGATCGCTATTACTAATTGGCCCACTGTGGGGGTCAATATTTTTTTACTTGGGCCACTACGAAAGTCACTATTATTACTGCGACCACTATAGGGGTCAATATTAGGGTTCGTTCACACGGGCGTAATTGCATTTCGGTCGCACAAATACGCTACATATTTGCGCAATCGAAAATTGCTTATGCTGGCATATTTGGGCACGCAGAAAAGAACGCAGATAGGCCCACTGAGATGGTGCGCAAATATGCAGTGAATACAGAGGTTACCTGCGCATTCACCACGTATTTGCGCGGCCCATTCACTTCAATGGCCTATTGGGGTGCGAAGTATGTAAAAAAATGGGTCATGATGTGTGAAAATATACATCATGTGAATGAACTCACTGAAATCAATGGCTTCTACTCACTGCATATTATGTACGCAAATATGCTTGTGTGAACAAGCCCTAACTATAGTCTTACAATCGGCCCTTTGAAGTTCACCAAAAACCTGATGTGGCCCTCGGTGAAAATGAGTTTGACACCCCTGCGTTATGGGATTCCTATGGTATGGTGAGAGCAAAAGAACCATAATGTTACTTTTGTTCATGCAATGTAAAATGGTATAATTCCAAATGGAAGCATTCCATTTCATACCCCAGTCTTAACTAAGCAATTCGTCTCATCCCCTATGGCACAGATATACCAGTAGCTAAGCCCCCTGCTACCTTGGAAGAGATACCTAGCTCCAATCAAAATGGAGTTATACCTACACCAGATGACTAATCAAGTTCTGACTTTGATGATACAAGTCCAACATTTTTTTCCCAGGAGGAGATGAATAATTTGATAAAGGGACTTGAATCTTCCCAAAGATGCCACTGAGTTACTCAATTCAATGCTCAAAAAAAAAAAGGAATTTATTATTGCCAGGAGTGTCTTTTTCAGGGTTCAGACATCTTGAAAAGGAGTTTGTTCCTTACGTTGCCAAGGAAGACAAGTTGGATTATTGCATCATTGTCGAAGGTTTGATGGGTTGATTCAAAATCCAATATGATTCAACGCAATGGCGTCGCGCATGGGTGGCGGCGTGCGAGCGGTCACGCATGGGCGGCGGCGTGCGAGCAGTCGCGCATGGGCGGCAGCATGTAAACGGAGTGTGTACCCCGTTACCCCTTTCCAGCTCAAGCATTACAGGCAGTGATTAGTGATTCTTAAGCTTGGAAAGGACTTTACGGTCTGCGGCAACTACAGGCAGATATCCCTTTTAAACATAGACACCAAGATCTTCTCAAAAATCCTGGCCATACGCCTCCAATCTCACATCCAGTCGCTGGTCCATAGAGACCAAGTGGGCTTTGTCCCGGGGAGAGAGGCAGGGGACAACAGGATTAGAACATTGGCTCTCATGTCTCGGGCATGTAAATCCAGGGACCCCTTATGTCTTCTCTCGATAGACGCGGAGAAAGCATTGGATAGAGTTAGGGTTCCTGGAGGCGGTTCTAGGACGAGTAGACCTTGGCCCCAGATTTAGGAACTGGATAATGGCCTTGTATCAAGATCCCTCTGCGAGGGTCCAAGTAAATGGCCAGTTGTTTTGTCCAGTGCGAATCCGTAACGGGACGCAACAAGGGTGTCCCCTGCCTCCCTCCCTGTATATCTTGGTGATGGAGACCCTGGCGAATGCCCTCCGGGCAAGTATCAGCATTCGTGGGGTTAACGTGGGTGTAATTGAGCATAAAGTAGTCCTGTACGCAGACGATTTACTAATATACATCACAAACCCCAGCATAGCTCTCCCTAGTGTTCTGGAAGAATTTAAGAGGTTCGGGGTGCTCTCCAACTTCAAAGTAAACTTGAGCAAATCAGTAATTCTTAACGTAACCCTGGCAGACTCGGAGGTCGAGGCACTGAAACCTAACCTCCCATTCCTATGGAAGTCGGAGATCAAATACCAAGGCGTGGTGATAACAGACCTGAGCAAACTCTTCATGAAAAACTATGAACCACTATTAAGCAAATTAGAGGCGGACTTCGACAAATGGAAAACAGTCCCTCTGTCGTGGTTTGGGAGGATCAGCACGTTAAAGATGAATGCTTTGCCACGATTTTTATACATACTTCAAACGCTGCTCATCAGACTATCAGGGAAATTCTTGTCATGTGTACGGAAAACCATATTGCGTTTTGTTTGGGGGAAGAACAGGCCCAGACGCAACTGGAAGGCCCTCTCGGGCCCCAAAGAGTCGGAAAGCATGAGCATTCCAAATATCTCTCTGTATTATAGAGCATCGCTAACCAGACGGATTTTAGACCTGTTTCATGATAGATCACAGAGGTCCTGGGTGGAGATGGAGCAGGATGCAGCCCTCTTTAATGGTCAAGGTCTTATTTTGCTACCGGGCAGGGAGAAGCACAGGGGTATGGGGCTACCTCCATTCCTCGAGGACCTACTGGCGGCTTGGATTGGTCCCACAAATAAATTGGGCATGATTTCTAGGTCGGACCCACTTACTCCCTAAAATGACAAAATTGGGTCATTTGTGGGGGTTATCGTTTTGGCCGCTCAATGACTCTACAAGTGGGCAATGGGGCCTGGAATTTATTCAGTTTCATCCTGAAATCCAACGGGTGTTCCTTCTTTATAGGCCTAGACATGTGTCCTGTAAGTAGAGTAGGGCCACAATGGGTATGTTTCTAAACACGACACAAACGGGTATCCATTTTGGGGTGAAAGTCTTCAATTATATGTGTGCTGTACAAAAATAACTGTTTTTAAATTGACAAAATTGCCAAAAAAAGAAAATCGTAATTTTTTTTTTCCTATTGCTTTGCTTAGATTTATTCAAAAATTGTAGGGTAAAAATGCACAGTACATGCCTAGATGAATTTGTTAAGGGGTCTAGTTTTTAAAATGGGATCATTTGTTGGGGTTCTCTGTCGTTTTAGCCGCTCAAGGGCTGTACAAGTGGGCAATGGGGCCTAAATCACCTTCATGCTAAATTTCTGTTCTGAAAGCCACCGACTACTACTTTCATTTTGGGCCCCGTTGTGCATCAAGACATAAGATTAGGGCCATAATGCATATATTTCTGAAAACAGGACAAACAGGGGTTTTCATTTTGGCGTGCAAATCTTCATTCATATGTGTTCTGTACAAAAAAAAAGCTGTTTTTAAAATGACAATTGCCAAAAAAAAACAAAAAAAAAATCACCATTTTTTCTTTCCTTTTGCTTTGCTTGAATTCATTCAAAAACTGTGGGGTCAAAATGGGCAGTACACCCCTAGTTAAATTTGTTAAGAGGTCTAGTTTTCAAAATGGGAACACTTGTGGGGGTTCTCTATGGTTTTGGCGGCTCAAGAGCTCTACAAGTGTCCTATGGGGCCTAAAAGACCTTCAAGCATAATTTCTGTTAGCATAAGACACTGACTACTTTTATTTTGGGCCCTGTTATGCATCCAGACATAAGATTAGGGGAGTCACTGAAGCGGAAGAGGTCCAAAAAGGTAGTGTAACGTGATAACTGGGTTGGAGCCCTAAAACATAACCTTTAATATAAATATTTAAAAATATTCGTCGAGGACCAACATGAAAAGACAAAAAAATTTTTTGACTCATAGGTCAAAAGAACGCGGGGTCCAGTTTAAAGGGGTTGTCCCGCGCCGAAATGGGTTTTTTTTTTTTTTTAATAGCCCCCCCGTTCGGCGCGAGACAAACCCGATGCAGGGGTTTAAAAAAAAAAAAAACGGATAGTACTTACCCGAATCCCCGTGCTCCGGTGACTTCTTACTTACCTTGCGAAGATGGCCGCCGGGATCTTCACCCACGGTGGACCGCAGGTCTTCTCCCATGGTGCACCGTGGGCTCTGTGCGTTCCATTGCCGATTCCAGCCTCCTGATTGGCTGGAATCGGCACACGTGACGGGGCGGAGCTACGAGGAGCAGCTCTCCGGCACGAGCGGCCCCATTCAGAAGGGAGAAGACCGGACTGCGCAAGCGCGTCTAATCGGGCGATTAGACGCTGAAATTAGACGGCACCATGGAGACGAGGACGCTAGCAACGGAACAGGTAAGTGAATAACTTCTGTATGGCTCATAATTAATGCACGATGTACATTACAAAGTGCATTAATATGGCCATACAGAAGTGTATAACCCCACTTGCTTTCGCGAGACAACCCCTTTAAGAGCCCCTAAATGATATTACGGGCCTTATTTAAAATTTCTGGACTGATCGGTTTTTAAGGAACGAGGTATATACAATATCCCGCAGATAAATTCTACAGAAAAATTGATTACCATCAAAAGTACCACTCTAGATGTGTCACTACAGTGAAATAATAAGATATCCACTGCAAGTGTACGGTAAAGAAAAGATGATGTAGTCAAGAGTGTGTATAATTCGATTCTAATTCGTAATCTGTTCTATGTTCTTATTCTGGGAAAACGCTACAAGTCTAGAAATAGTAGTTTGATGAACACTTGCTAATACTCAGTCTAGAGAAGCATCCCTATGCTGATCTGTCTTGTTAATTGTTGTCTAAGCTGAGATAGGTCTAGCTAAAATAGATATAGGACAATTTATAAATTGTAGAACTGTTGCTAGACCCTAACCCCATTGATAAAAATAACAAAATAGAGGGACATAATAGAGTCTCCAACCCGGATGGCAGGCTGAAGAGCAATGAGGAGCCAGCAAAGATGCTTGTTTTTTTTATAGCCTGTTTATGGCCCCTCCTCACCAGGGGTAAAGTCTCAATTAACCAAAAAAAGTTAAAGGTGTGCCAGTGGGCGGAATGCTCAGAACCACCTCCTGCTTGTATTTATATGGTGTGTCAAAGGCTCCAATAAGTGAACAAAGAGCAGAACAATCACACTGCAGACTGTGCAAGATATGTGCCCTTCTGAGGGGAGTTACCGCATGTGACATCGAGTGAGATCGACATCAGAGCGTAACAGACATCTGCCGTCTCTATCCGGCCTGCATAAGGGGACCGTTCATGTGATGCCCACGTGATCTGCTATCCCAGCAACGGGACGCCAGGCCCAAGGTAGTGGTGCCTCATCATTGCCTGTGTCATGTGAGCGCCGGTCATGTGATAATCACATGATCCGGTAGCGTATCAACGGGACGCATAGCCACAGACAGCAACGCTCTGCCTGTGCGTGTGTTGCTACATAGAGAGATGGGAGTAGCCGTTTCACAGTGCCATGCAAAGATAGAGAAGGGGATGACACGTAAAAAAGTCTCCCCATAGTGATAGCGGCTCAGTGCTGGACCGCCCAGTGGGCAGGGCATGCCCCCAAAGAAGGTACAAGCCGAATAGCCACCATTGTGGCAATAAAGGGAAAACCCCATGAGGTATAATGTTTGCAGAACTTAGTTCTATATAAATGTATCCAAAGAATACATTTAAATATCTTGATGCAGAGAATGACTTCTTCAGTATGAAATGTATCATCTGAGCCCATTGGTCAGACCCCATTAATGGCGGTTATTTAATAAATATACATTCATGATTTTATGAATAAAGATATGAAGAGCAAATAAATAAATTGATAATGGTTAGAAACTGGTGAGGATAGTATAATAAAATAATGTAATCAAAAATAGATTGTGGTAAATACCAATTCTTTTACAGACACGGCTGAAAACGACACGGAACACCAGGAGTCACAGTGCTGTCAAGATGATAGCGTGTGTAAGAAAAAGGAATAGATAAATTTGTGAGAGGAGAGGGTTATATGTCTAAAGGAAGCTATTAAATGACAGGACTTCATACAAGCCTCTTGGGTGTATGGAATCAACCCTATAAATCCATTGTGCTTCCTTTTGCAGGACCAGTTTGTCCAAATCCCCTCTTCTTCCTTGGGAGCAGATGATTTCAACACATTGAAATTTCAGATTGAATTTGTCCCCCTTGTGGCATGGAAGCATGTGGTCGACGAGGGGAGTATGTTCGCCCCTCCTGATATTTCCCACGTGTGCCAGGATGCGTCTCAGAAATTGTTGTGTTGTCTTGCAATTTAGTTTTTAGGGCAAGAACAGAATGCGATATACACAAGATTTGACGATTTACAGTTGATAAACTCACGAATTTTGAAAGTGTGTTTCATATAGGCACTTTGAAAAGAGTCACCTTTGTGAATGAATTCGCAGGCTAAACAATCATTACAGGAAAATGTCCCGTTTGGTTTTGAGGACCCCAGCCATGTGCGATTTTCATGGCTTGGACCTAGATGGCTCTTCACTATTCACTATTCACTCTTCACTCTTCACTCTTATGTTACGACCCCTCCGAAGAGTTATGAGAGGGGTGTCAGGAATCAGGTCCTTAAAAAATGTGTACAGTATGTTTGCATATATTTGAGATATTACAGTTGAAAATGTGAAAAAAATGATAATTTTTTCTAAATTTTCCCAATATTGGCACTTTTGATCAATATACACAAGTTCTATCAGTCTATTTTTACAACCTAAATGAAGTATATGTAGCAAAAAAACAATATCAGAATCACTTGGATATGCAAAGCCTTTCCGGAGTTATGCGATGTTAGGTGACCTGTAAGATTTCCAAAACTTGGCTCCATCACTAAGGCGCAAACAGGCTTCGTCACTAAGGGTTTAATATTTTGTTTTCCTTTAAACACTACAACCATTTTTGGCCTTCTCGTTTTTCAAATCTTACATGTGTCACAAAGGCTAATCTCACAAGGCCAGTGTGATATTGGGCCATTGAACTTGGCCCGATAAAGAGCTCATCAGAGTGCGATGCGGATGCAAGGTATTTCTGTCAAAACCACCTTGCATCACTTTGAGGAAGTAGCGATCCTACGCCACAGCTAAAAGCAGAGTCTTTCGCATTGTTTTCAATGTGTAAACCTTGCATTGCACTTGTATGCGCTTCTCGTGACGTGCCGGACAAATTCAAATAATGAGTGATGTAAGTCGTGCCCAAAAATAGGATATGCCACAATTTTTTCTGGCACTGAGATGCGGGAAGAGAAAGAAGTCCTGTGCGATTTTCTCAGTTGTGTGAAAGCAGCCTAAGTGGTAAGAATTTTTGAATGCTTTTAATTATGCAAGTGATTCTAAGACTGGGTTCACACATGGCGGATTTGCCGCAGAAATTCCATCCGGCCGCAATGGAAAAGCATGCGGTCAAGCCGCTCCAAAACCCGTGGCTAAGTGGGGAAACGCGTCGAGCTTCTAAAATTTGCTGACTTGCAAACTGCAACTCTATAGCTGAAAATCACACAGCAGTACTCTACAATAACTGACTATATGTCAGATATATCTGAATACATACAAACCTAACTCATCACTGTCTATATCGCACTTACCTTGATATAAAGAAATCGAATTCATCCTCTCATACACATGTGAAATATTATACTATAGTACAAGAGATAAGTGTCTAGAAAGTGTATCACTGTATCCTTCGTCTTTATGTTTAGTCTGTCCGTCAGCCCATTCATGTTTTTAACCCCTTCCCGCTCCAGGACGTACCGGTACGTCCTGGGAGCCTGGTACTTCCCGCAACAGGACGTACCGGTAAGTCCTGGAGATAGCGCGGGATCGTATGTGATCCCGCGCTATCCCGCAGCGGGAGCCGGCTGTCAGTCACAGCCGGAGTCCCGCTGCAACAGCGGGAGGACATCGGAGATGCGCCCCCCCCGCTGTTAACCCCTTCCCTGCCGCGATCTAAGTAGATCGCGGCAGGGAAAGAGTTCACAGAGGGATCGCGATCCCTCTGTGTCTCCGGTCGGCTCTCGCGATGTCATCGCGAGAGCCCGGCCTGTCACCATGGCAACAGGACGCCAGACACCGGTGTCCTGTATTGCCTGTGCCTATAATCGCTGTACAGCGATCATCGGTACACTGCTGTAAGTCCCTCAGAGGGGTTCAAATAGTATAAAGAAAAGAAAAAAGTGTAAAAAAAAGAAAAATGTAAAAAAAAAACCTTTTTTATGCTTTTTCTAATATTAGCATAAAAAAAGGGAAAAAAAATTAAAACCCCACATATTGGGTATTGACGCGTCCGTAACGACGTGTACAAAAAGTTGAACACGCTTTTTATTTTGTACGACAAAAAGCGTTAAAAAAACCCGCTAAAAAACACTAATTTTTAGCATTTTGCCTCACAAAAAAGGCAATAAATGATCAAAAAAGCCGTACATTCCCCAAAATGGTACCAATAAAAACTACAGCTCGTTTCGCAAAAAATAAGCCCTCATAGAGCTCCGTACATGGAAAAATTAAAAAGTTACAGGACTTTGAATGCAGCTATAGAGGAAAAAAAAAGATTTCCAAAAAAAAGGGGGTTTTATTGCAAAAAAGTGTAAAAACCTAAAAAAAATATAACAATTTTGGTATCGTTGTTACCGTACCGACCCGCAGAAAAAATTAAGTGTGTCATTTATGCTGCATGATTAACGCTGTAAAAAAAAAATAAAAATCTATGGCAGAATTGATGTGTTTTCTCTCCCTGTTATCATTAAAAAAAAAAAAAAATTTTACGATATTGTCTATGTACCCAAAAGTGGCACCGATAAAAACTACAGATCGCCACGCAAAAAACAAGCCCTTATACGGCCGCGTCCACGGAAAAATAAAAAAGTTATGGCTTTTGAAAAATGGAGATGGAAAAATACCCCCCAAAAAAATCGCTTGGTCCTCAATGCCAAAATAGGCCATGTCATTAAGGGGTTAATAGTATCCCAATAAAGATTTACGACAGATAATCATGCCATGCAAAATAGTTAATAAATAACATTTTTTTGCATAGCCGTATTCAGTCTCGTAACTTTATTTTTCCATCTACGGAGTGGTATGAGGGCTTGAATTTCGTGGTACACGTTGATGATTTCAATTGTACAATTTTGGAGTGCATAAGAGTTTTTGATAGCTTTCATTTTTTTTTTGTGAGGAAGGATGATTAAAATTAGTTTTTTTTATGGCATCTGTCATACAGAATAAATACCACGATTTTATGGTACTGATATTTACGAACGCTTTGATAATAAATTTGTGGAGTTTTTATTTTCATTTTTCCAATAATAAAATAGCGTTTTATTGGAAAAATTGTGATTTTTGGACTTATTTTTTCAGTGAAAAGGTTTACATGATAGTGGCATCTGCAAGGTTAAATAGCCGGGATGGGAGCAAAGCTCCATGCAGTAGCTGCAGCGAGAAAGCGACTGCAAGTTTCAGCCACAATTTCCCTCCGATTACTGTTCAGCTTCTGAGCCCCTCAATAATGAGAGCTGTACATAAAATTAGTGGAACTGTGGCTGTAAATTTACTTCTCCACAGTCCAGCTGTGTTCCCAGTCATGGTTGTTGCGATTGCTAATGTCGCAGGAACTCAGGTGACCGCTGCAGCATCATATTACTTAACCCCTGACATCATGATGCTCAGGATGTGAGCATCGATGGTATGAGAACAAGCAGTGATGCTGAAGCCTCTTATTGGCTGCAGCAGTCACCTGATCTCCTGTGACATCAGCGATTACAACCACTGGGACCACAAGGGGGTTGTAGCACAGGATCCCTGCAGACGCAGAGGGGTAAGTATATTTCAGTTTATTATTTTAACTCCTTCAGTCCTATAGAAGCGGGTCTGTCTGGTAACTGGACAAATCCGTTAAGTTCTTCATTTTCACACATTCAAGACATCCATCAAAACTAGAAAAAGTTAAAATTGAAGGAGTTGCATATGGCAAAACAACAATCAGACTTCGGCACTTTTTCCTTTCACTAATGTTCATAAAGCACATTATTCTCTAATATTAGATCTATATACACAATTTCTTCAGATCTCCGAGGGACTTTTCACTTATGTTGGCATTTACTGCCTTACATTGCTTAAGCTGGAAAACCCCTTTAAGGGGTTATTCAAGTTTTTAAAATTGATGGCATAGCCATCCTGAAAGTCTGACTTTCAGGACCCTCGTTGATCAGCTGATTGAGTGAATGGAACAATTATGCTGTACTCCAAACAGCCGCAACTAAGAGTATGGCATTCTGAGTAACAGGTGCTCTTCTTAGATTTGGCACTTGGCACTGTCAATGTGTCAAGTGGGCTGTCAATCAAACAGTCAATCAAATCTGACCTTATCCACTGTCAGCAACTTGTGAGTCCGTCCAGTCGGTCAATTGAGAGTGCCAAGAACTAGATCTAAGAAGGGCCCATTCAGCCAAAAATGGGGCAAGTATAAAGAAAAAGAAAGCAGGGAGAGCCACAGCTTAAGAGCCAAGCTCATTCTATTCCGGACAGGTACTCTTTACTAACTGTTCACATGAAATTTTGAAAATTAAAAATTTTATTTAAATGGGGTTTTCCAGGGAGAATATTATTGATGACCTATCCTTAGGATAAGTTATCAATAGTTGATCGGCTGAGTTCTGTTGCTCAGGACCCTGACCCATCAGCTGAGCGGGCGCATGCTGTCAGTGGTGCAAATACACAGAGGTTGGAGCTGAAACAGCAGAAGTCTCCACGCCGATCTCTGCGTAGTAGTCGGCGCTTGTAACTGCAGACATGGCTCTCATTGAAATAAATGCAAGCTGTGTCTGCAGTTACCACTGCAGTTACCATCTGCAGTGCCACTGCACAGATGTCAGAGCAGAGACTTACGCTGCTTCAACTCCGACCTCTATGTTTTTGCAGCGCTGACAGCATATGTCCACTCAGCTGAACGGTCAGGGTCCCGAGCGGTGGACCCCAGACCATCAACTATTGATTACCTGTCCTGAGGTTAGGTCATCAGTACTATTTTTCCTGTAAAACCCTTTTAAAATTGAATTATTGAAGCTAGTTAGGATCAGCACCATCTTACCTATACAAAGGAATCTGTATGACAGTCATAAATGGCACGGGACCTCTCCTACACACAGATTCTAGTTCGTTCCTTTCAAAGATTTTCTCATGGAATTTCTTTCCACTTCTCCTCCTCTTATCTTTCTCGTCTTTTATTATCCTGTCCTGATCATGAACTTCTTCAAAATAGCTTTTGATGTGTTCTCTCTCTTTAGTGCCAGGGGGCCGATGAGCTTCACAATATGCCGTCTTTCGGACAGTGTAAATGGTGCCATTTAGTCCGGTCTCACGTAGTGGTTCCACCTTCATAAACAGACCAGCTCTCTGTGCACACGTGACATGAAATGCTGCATAACAGTTTACCTTGTGACACTGAATGGATGCACCGTGTCCTTTTTGTTTACAGAGGTAACAGGTCAGCTTCCACCGAGCAGGTGGAATATTATCCACACCTTCAATAGGTTCCAGAAACACTGTATTGGCAAAGCATACTTCTGGGACCCAGATCGCACATACTACATGGGCCCATCTTCCATCAGTAGTCTGTTTAAATGCTCCACCTTGGTTAGGGCAAAGCACACAACTAACGGGATTTGACGGTGACTGAAGACAGCAACGGCATAGCCACTGTCCCTCTGGGATATACGGGACACCATAGCACTCTTGGTGAACTGCAAGGTTGCACATATCACAAAATAATATAGCATTACTGTTATGGCACTCATCATCCAGACACACACAACAAAATGCATTTTCATCAACAGGTGAATGCATCACACCAACACAGCGGCTTTGTTGGTAAGACTCCTTCTCCAACTTGTCTAACAGAAGCTCAAAAGTGTCAGCAGGTATGGTAGACATGCCGTCATTCTGACGTTTCTCATTGATTATCTCCAACCAGGATAGATCAGTCTCATCAAGATCATACTCAACGTCTTTATCTATCTCCTCTACAGGGCGCTCAATATAGCGATAAAGTTTGTCAGGCAAAACCGGAGTTTCCAGTGTGTTTTCTAAAGAAACTGTCTCCACTACACGGAATACAGGGTGTGGGAGTTGTTCCACATTAGCATTTACTGCATGCTTGGGGCAAAGCTCGCGCTTTTTACCTTTAGTGGAAGTTTTCCGAGACTTGGTAGAAAGAGTTAACTCTGCATTTTCCTTATTGCTATTGCATTCAGTAATATCTTGAGCTGTAAGTTCATCCTCTGAAACAATCCGTAGAGGTTCAAATATACTGATTCTGTGAAGACGCCCCTCAATTTCAACATCTACCATTCTTTGTGCCTGAGCATAGGTCAGAGTCTCTCGTGTGGGGGAGCATGAAAAACAACAAGGAGAGGAAGATTGTGGTCCATTGACATCTTGAGGTGCTTTACGTCGAGGTTTTCTCATGTCTGTAAATGACAGTTCCTGTAAGAGAATGATATATTCAACAAAAAGAATTATAGAAAACAAGCAAAACAGACTAGAAGAAAACTAATTATAGTAAAATCTAAAAACGAAAGGCTGATAAATACCATATAATTTAGTATAATACAAAATAGCTAATATTACATATTGCCATGTATAGACAAAGCACAAATCATTCCCACGCTGCATGGCTCATGCTGTGGCAGCGATAGTGCACTGTGAATGACAGCGTAACGCACGCATACTGCCACATGCAGTCTGACTTTTTTTTTTTCATTTCTTTGCTGTCTCTTAGCAGCCTTGTGTTTGTATCGTCACTGCTACACAATATATTGCATATGGACAGTGTTGCATATGCTACCCTAAGGGTGCCTTCACACTGGTGAGAAAACCATACAATTTTTGCACAATGCGAGTGTGAGTAAAAACGCAGAATTATGAAACCAACAATTCTCAATGGTTTTCGTCACATCTGCGATGTGCAATTTTTTAGCTCACGTTTCCTTAACGCACTGCAAAGCGCGAACTTGCAATTTTCGTGCAATGTGTTTTTAATCTCTTAAGCCCACAGCCGACCCCCGCCCCCCCTCGTTTTCGCTATTTCTCTCCCCCCCCCCCCAAAAAAAACCCCTAAACTCCCTTATTTATCCATCGACGTAGCTGAATGAGAGCATTTTTTTTGCGGTACGACTTGTATTTTTCAAAAGTACCATTTAATGGACCATATAGTGTACTGAAAAACTTTTAAAAAAATAAGTGGAGCAAAATGAAAAAAAATAACACAAAAACAGAAAGAAAAAAAAATCAAG
This sequence comes from Eleutherodactylus coqui, assembly GCF_035609145.1. NCBI lineage: Eukaryota > Metazoa > Chordata > Amphibia > Anura > Eleutherodactylidae > Eleutherodactylus > Eleutherodactylus coqui. Next base: position 403,788 of record NW_027101717.1, read on the forward strand.
ACATTCAGACGTCTTTTGGTGTGTCTTGTTTCTATGGCGCACAAACTGCAACAACAATGATATAACTATTCTATGGGTCAGTACTAGAGATGAGCGAGTATACTCACTAAGGCACATTACTTGAGCGAATAGTGCCTTAGCCGAGTATCTCCCCGCTCGCCTCTAAAGATTCGGGGGCCGGCGAGGGAGAGCAGGGATGAATGGAGGGGAGATCTCTCTCTCCCTCTCTCCCCCCTGCAACTCACCTGTCACCGGCGCCGGCCCCCGAATCTATAGAGACGGGCGGGGAGATACTCGGCTAAGGCACTACTCGCTCGAGTAATGTGCCTTAGCGAGTATACTCGCTCATCTCTAGTCAGTACGATTACTAAGATACCAAACTTGTATCATTTTGAGGGGGGGGCACGGGGGGTTTGCAGTACTACTTTCATCTTTTTTCAAAGACATTTAATTTTTTTTTATTATTTTCTATCACTAAATCTGCGGGTAATACCTTTTTTTATTTTTCCATCAACATAGTTGTAAGAAGGCTTATTGTTTGCGAGACATCCTATAGTTTACTTTGGTAGTATTTTGGAATACATATAACTTTTTGATCGCTTTGTTATTGCATTTTTACTGGTAAACTGGGTTTTTTTGTTTGTCTTTTTGGGGACGACGTTCACCATGTTGGGTAAATGCATTACTTTGATAGATCCGACTTTTACTGACATGGCGATACCAAATATGTATTTTTGTTTTAGGATTTAGATTCCTTTATTATAGATATAGTAAAAGGGGTGCGATTTTAACTTTTTTTACTTTTGTTTACAATTACTAAAACTTTATTGATTCTCTTTTTACTTTCTTTTTTAGTCCTCCTATGGGACCACAACATGCGATGTTGTCATCGCTCCTGCAATAAGATGTAATGGCATAGCATTATATCATACTAAAATCTGACAGGCAGTCTATCATACCACCCCACAGGGATGGCTTGATAGGCAGTCTGCTAAGACAGCCCTGGGGCCTTTCAGAAGTCCCCCAGCTGCCATGACACACTCATGGCTTCATGCGATCTTATCACCCTAAGGCCTCATGTCGACGGCTAAAATAAAATTAAGAATCCGCAGCGCTTTTCCCACAGTGGATCCGCGCCCCATAGGGATGCATTGGACACCCGCAGGTAGTTAAATACCTGCGGATGTCATTTTCCCCTTGATGCACGGATTGCGTCTGCGGGAAAACACCCGCAGCATGCTCCATTTTAGTGCGGGTCTCTCGCGGGGACGCCTCCCACAGGCTTCTATTGAAGCCTATGGAAGCCGTCCAGATCCACAGCACATCCGCACCTGAATTTCTGCTCTCCGGCGCGGGAGCGCCGGAGAGCAGGAGTTAAAAAAAAAATGGAGTACCCCACGCATGCAAGATGCGCAGTGTCCGGACAGGTAAGTAAAATCTTCTTTTTAGCCTCATGTCCGCGGGAAAGGAGGGATCCGCTGCGGGATTCTGCATGGAGAATCCGCAGCGGGCCCGATTTTCCCCATGGACATGAGGCCTAAGGCTGCAGAATCTTCCCTATGGGAACAATTTGTCTTCACCCTAATTATTTCCCCTACTAGAATATTTTTACCACACTAAACTGACAGCAGCAATCCGCCATGAATATTGAAATTACTGAAAATCAGAGCTGGCGATTACAGAAAGCTATTTTTACACATAAGCAAAATAGAATTATGAAGTACACAGCAAACATCTATCCTAGACATGATACAACATTGCATTACTGATGTTCAATGACTTTCAGGCTGGTTTTTTTTCTCTGATTGGTTTGGATTTGTCATGTGATGGGAGGTGATTTCATTATAAGATTCGGGAATATACATGGTGGACGGGTCATGTAGTCAGAAACACGTTTGCAGGTTCATTGCTACGGATTTGACGCCATGTATGCGATTTTAAAATACGCCTTAATAAAACTGAGATTTTATTGCAGATCTTCGATGCTGAGTGTGTGACATATCCTGTTTGTTAGGAAAAGTATGAAGTACAGAAGGAGAATTCCATCCCAACTCCCATCAAGTGTTATGATCTGGTATGTAGGACAGCAAAAAGTGTTTAAAGGAGATGTCCCGCGCCGAAACGGGTTTTTTTTTTTTTCAACCCCCCCCCCCGTTCGGCGCGAGACAACCCCGATGCAGGGGTTAAAAAAACCACCCGCACAGCGCTTACCTGAATCCCGGCGGTCCGGCGTCTTCATACTCACCTGCTGAAGATGGCCGCCGGGATCCTCTGTCTTCGTGGACCGCAGCTCTTCTGTGCGGTCCACTGCCGATTCCAGCCTCCTGATTGGCTGGAATCGGCACGTGACGGGGCGGAGCTACACGGAGCTACACGGAGCCCCATAGAAGACTGCTGAAGACCCGGACTGCGCAAGCGCGGCTAATTTGGCCATCGGAGGCCAAAAATTAGTCGGCACCATGGAGACGAGGACGCTAGCAACGGAGCAGGTAAGTAAAAAACTTTTTATAACTTCTGTATGGCTCATAATTAATGCACAATGTATATTACAAAGTGCATTATTATGGCCATACAGAAGTGTATAGACCCACTTGCTGCCTCGGGACATCTCCTTTAATGGGACTATGAATGCCAAAAACACAGAAATGAAAAACTTGAGCCCAAACTGAAGCCTTCTGCACGTAATATGTTCTGATATAACGAGGCAGGGTTATTGTGGTTTCAATATAATCGCTCCACTGCTGAGATGGCCTGGAAGCGGCCCTTGTCTTACCCACCAACCATCTGTACAACTTATTAGTCACATTCAAGCAAGGAATAAAACAATTAGGGCTCATTCCCATGCCAGGATGCATAAAACGCTATGTGTATTACACAATGTTTTACCACCATATAAGCTGGCTATTCTGCAATACGCATGACAGCATATTTTACACCTGCTGTAACTGCCACACTCCCGCCGTCACTGCGACTGTTTCTTTTGCTTAATTCCCGATTCTTCCGCTTAGTTGCGATGCATATTAAACACCACACATAGGCAATGTATTGGGCATGTACAGCGTTTAGTGCGCACGTAATACGCAGTAGAATAGAACATGCTGCGTTCTTTTTCATGTAAATATTATATGCAATGTATGTGCGCAAATGTGAACGGATCAATGAAAATCAATGTAATTTCTTTGACTCCACTTACTGCATTCATCATAGAATGGTAGAGTTGGAAAGGACCTCCAGGGTCATCTGGTGCAAAGCGCAAGCTTCACTAAAGGCCCATTTAGACGGGACGAGTGTTGGGCAAACGATGCCCGACACTCGTTTCCGCATGTCCTCGCTCCCGTGCTAGTATCGCTGGCTCGCTCACAGAGCAGCCAGCGGGGAGGTGAGGCAGCTGGAGATTTTTCTCCTCGTGCTCCCCCGACCCTCTCCATTGACATAATATAGTGGCCGTTCAATACTGAACAGCCGCTATTTACACTGACCGACGAGTGATCAGCTCCTTGTTTATGCTGCATAGACGATGGACGATCAGATGATGGGTCATTATTCAGTGTAAATAGCGGCCGTTCAGTATTGAACGGCTGATCTGTTATGTCAATGGAGAGTGGCAGGAGAGCGGGAGGAGGGAAATCTCCTCCAGCTTCCTCGCTGTAAGCCAGCGATACTAGCAGCATGAGAGATAGTACGTGTGGGTAAGAGTGTCGGACATGGTTTGCCCAACATTCATCCCGTCTAAATGGGGCTTAAGTCATCCCAGACAGATATTTGTCCAGCCTTTGTTTCAACACTTCCATTGAAGGAGAACTCACCGTCTCCTGTGGTAACCTGTTCTACTCATTGATCACCCTTACTGTCAGAAAGTTTTTTCTACCGTATTTCCCCCAAAATAAGACACTGTCTTTTTTTTTTTTTGCTACCCCCCCAAAAAAAATAAGACACTGTCTTATTTTTTTTTTGCCGCCCCCCCCCCAAAAAAATAAGACACTGTCTTATTTTTTTTTTGCCGCCCCCCCCAAAAAAAAAAAATAAGACACTGTCTTATTTTTTTTTTGCCGCCCTCCCCCCCCCCAAAAAAAAATAAGACACTGTCTTATTTTTTTTTTGCCGCCCTCCCCCCCCCCTTCCCAAAAAAAAGGGCACAATGTCTTATTTTCGGGGGAGGCCTTTTACTTACCTGGTAAGCGGCGTCCCGATTTCTCCAGATGGCGCAACGTCCTCCTGGTCTTACAGATGCCTTCTACTGGCGATGGGGCTTTGAATACCCCACCTCCAGCAAAGCGAGCGCTGTGATTGGCTCATCGAGCGCTGGCGTTTAATGAGCCAATCACAGCCATTCAGTGATGTCATTCACTGAATGGCTGTAAATTGGCTCATCGGGTGCCGGCTGTGAACGATGCCGGCGCTCGACGAGCCGCATTATCGCCGTGGGGAACGCAATGAAAACCCGCCCGTGGACAGGCAGCCTTCCTTAGAACGTGTCACCCTTTGTTTTCAATGGGACAGTAAAACACACCGTGCAGCGCGAGTGCGATGCAAAGTTTCCCATTAGAAACAAAGGTGAGAGACTTGCTGATCCTCCGATGCGGCTAACAGCTGGAGGAGCACTACAGAAACGACGGAAAGCGGTTTTAACTGAAAAACATGTTGCATTGCTGTGAAAATGTAGGTTTGCGATATTGGGCGGAATTTCTCGCACTGGCAACACGCTCACCGATGCATGGGAAGCCCTGGCAAAACGCTCGCCCGCGTGTGGGAAGCCATACTGATGGCCCCCCAGCTTGTAAAAATAATGAAGAGACCCTACTGAAAGCTCCTCTCTGAGGGGCTCCGGGCCCCTCGCCAACATAGTATGCCATCCCTGCAGCCAGTGTCCATCATGGATTCCTTTATTTTTGCTACTTTACATTCCACATTTAATTATATTTCCAGTGGATTTGTGGTATTAATAATAAAACTGGTTTTATAAACTGGCAAACACCTAAAATGCATTTGTTTTCAAAATGGTTCCCTGTTTTGGAGATATATATATATATAGCCGCCAGCCACCACTTCTCATATTCAGGAGACACAGCAATACGCGGGGACAAGCGCTTCCTCACGGGCCAGGGAGGTGGGGACAACGAAGGGCAGGCAGCAGCAAGCCGGGGAGGATGACAACATGAGGGCCGCAGACACTTCGCCTCACACACGCAATGGATGATAAGAACTCATTTACGTGTCCGATCACATGATCAGTTCCCGCACCAAGAAGACGTCTGATCCGAGCACGGAGGCAGCAGGTACGGGCAGCCGAGGCGGAAGAGCTGCAGGCCTGCGAAAATAAGGGGAAGACAGAGGGGGTGGTAGGCGACCTCATCCGTCACATGCTTCCGCTTCCGGGACGCATATTAACATTAATTGCTTCAGTTAACATATTTGTACTTTACGCTTAGGTTAAGCAGCGCTGCTGATTAGAGCCACCTGATTGGCTCTTCGGCACCATGTGACTACACAGCGTGCACGCGGATTGCCTTCAGCAACCGTGCACCATGAGAGCTGTGCCCGCGCCTCACGTGACCTGTGACGTCACCGACACTTGAATCTGCCCGCGGATTCCGATCTACAGAGGAAGCTGATGGTTGGAGCCTTTTATACAACTTACAACGTGGGAGAGGAAGATTTGTGCGCTACGTGTGGTGAGTACCCACCTGAGATTTGTGCGCTGTTACGTGTGGAGACGTGGTCACCTGAGATTTGTGCGCTGAGCGCTGTTACGTGTGGAGACGCGGTTACCTGAGATTTGTGCGCTGTGCGCTACGTGTGGAGACGCGGTCACCTGAGATTTGTGCGCTGTGTGCTACGCTGTGGAGACGCGGTTACCTGAGATTTGTGCGCTGCTACGTGTGGAGACGCGGTTACCTGAGATTTGTGCGTTACGTGTGGAGACGCGGCCACCTGAGATTTGTGCGCTGTGCGCTACGCTTTGGAGACGCGGTCACCTGAGATTTGTGCGCTGTGCGCTGCTACGTGTGGAGACGCGGTTACCTGAGATTTGTGCGCTACGTGTGGAGACGTGGTCACCTCAGATTTGTGCGCTGTGCGCTGCTACGTGTGGAGACGCGGTTACCTGAGATTTGTGCGCTGTGCGCTACGCTGTGGAGACGCGGTTACCTGAGATTTGTGCGCTGCTACGTGTGGAGACGCGGTTACCTGAGATTTGTGCGCTGTGCGCTACGCTGTGGAGACGCGGTCACCTGAGATTTGTGTGCTGTGCGCTGCTACGTGTGGAGACGCCGTCACCTGAGATTTGTGCCTTGTGCGCTGCTACGTGTGGAGACGCCGTCACCTGAGATTTGTGCGCTACGCTGTGCGCTACGTGTGGAGACGCGGTTACCTGAGATTTGTGCGCTACGTGTGGAGACGCGGTCACCTGAGATTTGTGCGCTGTGCGCTATGCTGTGCGCTACGTGTGGAGACGCGGTCACCTGAGATTTGTGCGCTGCTACGTGTGGAGACGCGGTTACCTGAGATTTGTGCGCTACGTGTGGAGACGCGGTCACCTGAGATTTGTGCGCTACGCTGTGGAGACGCGGTTACCTGAGATTTGTGCGCTACGCTGTGGAGACGCGGTTACCTGAGATTTGTGCGCTGCTACGTGTGGAGACGCGGTTACCTGAGATTTGTGCGCTCTGCGCTACGCTGTGGAGACGCGGTCACCTGAGATTTGTGCGCTGTGCGCTGCTACGTGTGGAGACGCCGTCACCTGAGATTTGTGCCTTGTGCGCTGCTACGTGTGGAGACGCCGTCACCTGAGATTTGTGCGCTACGCTGTGCGCTACGTGTGGAGACGCGGTTACCTGAGATTTGTGCGCTACGTGTGGAGACGCGGTCACCTGAGATTTGTGCGCTGTGCGCTATGCTGTGCGCTACGTGTGGAGACGCGGTCACCTGAGATTTGTGCGCTGTGCGCTGCTACGTGTGGAGACGCGGTTACCTGAGATTTGTGTGCTCTGCGCTACGCTGTGCGCTACGTCTGGAGACGGGGTCACCTGAGATTTGTGCGCTCTGCGCTACGCTGTGGAGACGCGGTTACCTGAGATTTGTGCGCTGCTACGTGTGGAGACGCTGTCACCTGAGATTTGTGTGCTCTGCGCTACGCTGTGCGCTACGTCTGGAGACGGGGTCACCTGAGATTTGTGCGCTCTGCGCTACGCTGTGGAGACGCGGTTACCTGAGTTTTGTGCGCTGCTACGTGTGGAGACGCGGTTACCTGAGATTTGTGCGCTTTGCGCTACGTGTGGAGACGCGGTTACCTGAGATTTGTGCGCTGTGCGCTACGTGTGGAGACGCGGTCACCTGAGATTTGTGCGCTGTGCGCTGCTACGTGTGGAGACGCGGTTACCTGAGATTTGTGCGCTGAGCGCTACGCTGTGGAGACGCGGTCACCTGAGATTTGTGCGCTACGCTGTGGAGATGCGGTCACCTGAGATTTGTGCGCTGCTACGTGTGGAGACGCGGTTACCTGAGATTTGTGCGCTCTGCGCTACGCTGTGCGCTACGTGTGGAGACGGGGTCACCTGAGATTTGTGCGATACGCTGTGGAGACGCGGTTACCTGAGATTTGTGCGCTGTGTGCTGCTACGTGTGGAGACGCGGTTACCTGAGATTTGTGCGCTACGCTGTGCGCTACGTGTGGAGACGCGGTTACCTGAGATTTGTGCGCTGTGCGCTACGCTGTGGAGACGCGGTTACCTGAGATTTGTGCGCTGTGCGCTGCTACGTGTGGAGACGCGGTTACCTGAGATTTGTGCGCTGTGCGCTACGTGTGGAGACGTGGTCACCTCAGATTTGTGCGCTGTGCGCTGCTACGTGTGGAGACGCGGTTACCTGAGATTTGTGCGCTACGTGTGGAGACGCGGTCACCTGAGATTTGTGCGCTACGCTGTGGAGACGCGGTTACCTGAGATTTGTGCGCTGCTACATGTGGAGACGCGGTTACCTGAGATTTGTGCGCTGTGCGCTACGCTGTGGAAACGCGGTCACCTGAGATTTGTGCGCTGTGCGCTGCTACGTGTGGAGACGCCGTCACCTGAGATTTGTGCCTTGTGCGCTGCTACGTGTGGAGACGCCGTCATCTGAGATTTGTGCGCTACGCTGTGCGCTACGTGTGGAGACGCGGTTACCTGAGATTTGTGCGCTACGTGTGGAGACGCGGTCACCTGAGATTTGTGCGCTGTGCGCTATGCTGTGCGCTACGTGTGGAGACGCGGTCACCTGAGATTTGTGCGCTGTGCGCTGCTACGTGTGGAGACGCGGTTACCTGAGATTTGTGCGCTCTGCGCTACGCTGTGCGCTACGTCTGGAGACGGGGTCACCTGAGATTTGTGCGCTCTGCGCTACGCTGTGGAGACGCGGTTACCTGAGATTTGTGCGCTGCTACGTGTGGAGACGCGGTTACCTGAGATTTGTGCGCTGTGCGCTGCTACGTGTGGAGACGCGGTTACCTGAGATTTGTGCGCTGTGTGCTACGCTGTGGAGACGCGGTCACCTGAGATTTGTGTGCTGTGCGCTACGCTGTGGAGACGCGGTCACCTGAGATTTGTGCGCTGCTACGTGTGGAGACGCGGTTACCTGAGATTTGTGCGCTCTGCGCTACGCTGTGCGCTACGTGTGGAGACGGGGTCACCTGAGATTTGTGCGATACGCTGTGGAGACGCGGTTACCTGAGATTTGTGCGCTACGCTGTGTGCTACGTGTGGAGACGCGGTTACCTGAGATTTGTGCGCTGTGCGCTGCTACGTGTGGAGACGCGGTTACCTGAGATTTGTGCGCTGTGCGCTACGTGTGGAGACGTGGTCACCTCAGATTTGTGCGCTGTGCGCTGCTACGTGTGGAGACGCGGTTACCTGAGATTTGTGCGCTACGTGTGGAGACGCGGTCACCTGAGATTTGTGCGCTACGCTGTGGAGACGCGGTTACCTGAGATTTGTGCGCTGCTACGTGTGGAGACGCGGTTACCTGAGATTTGTGCGCTACGCTGTGCGCTACGTGTGGAGACGCGGTTAACTGAGATTTGTGCGCTACGTGTGGAGACGCGGTCACCTGAGATTTGTGCACTATGCTGTGCGCTACGTGTGGAGACGCGGACACCTGAGATTTGTGCGCTATGCGCTGCTACGTGTGGAGACGCGGTTACCTGAGATTTGTGCGCTCTGCGCTACGCTGTGCGCTACGTCTGGAGACGGGGTCTCCTGAGATTTGTGCGCTCTGCGCTACGCTGTGGAGACGCGGTTACCTGAGATTTGTGCGCTGCTACGTGTGGAGACGCGGTTACCTGAGATTTGTGCGCTGTGCTCTACGTGTGGAGACGCGGTTACCTGAGATTTGTGCGCTACGTGTGGAGACGCGGTCACCTGAGATTTGTGCGCTGCTACGTGTGGAGACGCGGTTACCTGAGATTTGTGCGCTGTGCGCTACGCTGTGGAGACGCGGTCACCTGAGATTTGTGCGCTGTGCGCTACGCTGTGGAGACGCGGTCACCTGAGATTTGTGCGCTGCTACATGTGGAGACGCGGTTACCTGAGATTTGTGCGCTCTGCGCTACGCTGTGCGCTACGTGTGGAGACGGGGTCACCTGAGATTTGTGCGATACGCTGTGGAGACGCGGTTACCTGAGATTTGTGCGCTGTGTGCTGCTACGTGTGGAGACGGGGTCACCTGAGATTTGTGCGATACGCTGTGGAGACGCGGACACCTGAGATTTGTGCGCTGTGCGCTGCTACGTGTGGAGACGCGGTTACCTGAGATTTGTGCGCTCTGCGCTACGCTGTGCGCTACGTCTGGAGACGGGGTCTCCTGAGATTTGTGCGCTCTGCGCTACGCTGTGGAGACGCGGTTACCTGAGATTTGTGCGCTGCTACGTGTGGAGACACGGTTACCTGAGATTTGTGCGCTGTGCTCTACGTGTGGAGACGCGGTTACCTGAGATTTGTGCGCTACGTGTGGAGACGCGGTCACCTGAGATTTGTGCGCTGTGCGCTGCTACGTGTGGAGACGCGGTTACCTGAGATTTGTGCGCTGTGCGCTACGCTGTGGAGACGCGGTCACCTGAGATTTGTGCGCTGTGCGCTACGCTGTGGAGACGCGGTCACCTGAGATTTGTGCGCTGCTACATGTGGAGACGCGGTTACCTGAGATTTGTGCGCTCTGCGCTACGCTGTGCGCTACGTGTGGAGACGGGGTCACCTGAGATTTGTGCGATACGCTGTGGAGACGCGGTTACCTGAGATTTGTGCGCTGTGTGCTGCTACGTGTGGAGACGCGGTTACCTGAGATTTGTGCGCTGTGCGCTACGCTGTGTGCTACGTGTGGAGACGCGGTTACCTGAGATTTGTGCGCTACGCTGTGGAGACGCGGTTACCTGAGATTTGTGCGCTGCTACATGTGGAGACGCGGTTACCTGAGATTTGTGCGCTACGCTGTGCGCTACGTGTGGAGACGCGGTTACCTGAGATTTGTGCGCTGTGCGCTACGTGTGGAGACGGGGTCACCTGAGATTTGTGTGCTACGCTGTGGAGACGCGGTCACCTGAGATTTGTGCGCTGCTACGTGTGGAGACGCGGTCACCTGAGATTTGTGCGCTCTGCGCTACGCTGTGCGCTACGTGTGGAGACGGGGTCACCTGAGATTTGTGCGCTACGCTGTGGAGACGCAGTTACCTGAGATTTGTGCGCTGTGCGCTGGTACGTGTGGAGACGCGGTTACCTGAGATTTGTGCGCTGTGCGCTACTCTGTGTGCTACGTGTGGAGACGCGGTTACCTGAGATTTGTGCGCTGTGCGCTACGCTGTGCGCTACGTGTGGAGACGGGGTCACCTGAGATTTGTGCGATGTGCGCTACGTGTGGAGACGGGGTCACCTGAGATTTGTGCGCTGTGCGCCGCTACGTGTGGAGACGCGGTTACCTGAGATTTGTGCGCTCTGCGCTGCTACGTGTGGAGACGCGGCCACCTGAGATTTGTGCGCTGTGCGCTACATGTGGAGACGCGGTCACCTGAGATTTGTGCGCTACGTGTGGAGACGCAGTTACCTGAGATTTGTGCGCTACACTGTGCGCTACGTGTGGAGACGCGGTTACCTGAGATTTGTGCGCTCTGCGCTGCTACGTGTGGAGACGCGGTTACCTGAGATTTGTGCGCTGTGCGCTACGTGTGGAGACGCGGTTACCTGAGATTTGTGCGCTGTGCGCTACGTGTGGAGACGCGGTTACCTGAGATTTGTGCGCTGTGCGCTGCTACGTGTGGAGATGCGGTTCCCTGAGATTTGTGCGCTACGTGTGGAGACGTGGCCACCCGAGATTCGTGTGGTGAGTACGTCACTTGAGATTTGCGCGACGCCACCTGACTTTTTTTTGCAGATTTGTGCGCTACGTGTGGAGACGCTGCCACCTGAGATTTCTGCGCCTTTTGTCAAACTTACGTGTGGAGAGGATCCTGACGTTTGGACGCGTTTTGAGAAGAATTTCGCTTCGCTCGGACACAAGCTGACATAACTCGTCGAGGTAAGCTGCTGCATCTGCCAAAATTTTCATTGCGTGCATCTGCTCGTACGTGCTTATTTTGCGCATATTTGCAGGTTTTCGCTTGCATCTGCTCATATGTGCATATTTGGCGCATATTTGCAGATTTTCACTTGCATATGTTCATATATGTATATATATTTGTGTACGTACGTGTATGTGTGTACGTACATGTATGTACATGTATGTACGTATATGTATGTATGTACGTACATGTATGTATGTATTTATGTATGTACGTACATGTATGTATGTATGTACGTACTTGTATGTATGTATGTATGTACGTGTATATATATGTCTGTGTGTATGTACGTGTGTGTGTATTTGTCACTGAAAGTGCCTGAAACTAAAATATAACCTTTATTAATATTAATGATAAAAAACCATTACTGCTAAGGCAGGATGGTTCCTACCCAAACGGACACAAAATGACAGACAACCATACAAAACAACCACAAAATTAATTGCCTATGGGGTTAGCGCAATTTGCTTAAGTAATTAGAATGACTCAAATACAGAATTTTAATATATTATTTAAATTGATAATGATAAGAGGGGCTACCAGATAAGGTGGTAACCGTAGCGGGCCGTTATCAGGTATACAAGGGACCAGAAAGTGGTAGCGCCTACTGAGATAACTCCATGTTGTTATGCATTAATAAGAACATGCCTATTGATGGAAAGACACTGTTCCAAAACAACTAGAGAGCGTCACTCATAAAGCCCTAAGTGGTGGATAATGACAATTAGATCATCCACACTAGACAAATATTATACTAGTACACTCGCTTATAGGAGCACTGTACTGAGTCCGTAACCTTATTTGTTACTAGACTTATTCACTTCCCCATAGGGTCATCGATCTGACAAGACCCAGTTCTTAAATTAGGTCAAAGTCTATATCATCGGAAACAGGCTAGAAGGCTGGACTTGTAATGACAATTAAGTCAGGAGAAGTCCAAGCTACTTATAATATATGTCAATTCGCAAAATTGCGAATTTGATGAACATATAAATAGTTAGCTGAAATCCAATGTGGACCAGGGCGAACAAGATCGTCCGTAATCGTCTAATCGTCAACGCGTTTCCGCAGCGCAAGACAGATTATTTGGCGCGCTGCTTCATCAGGACGAAAATAAGACTGAATGATGCACAAAAATTGTGCGATGCCAATCAACTGCACACAATTCTTGTTGCAATGGGTTCGAATAGCAAACAGCAGTTGCACAAAAATTGCGCGTAAGAACAGGTTTTTTAATGCGCCGATGTAAGAAGGCTGGTAGATTAATTGCACATTATGTAAAAGCAAATAGAATGGTTTTTAGTGTAGTGTAATTAATAACACTGCTTTACACTAAACAGACGACTGTGGAGGCTGATTTACACAAACAGATTGATTTGCGATTATAATGCAATCAATCTTGTTGCCTTACACTAGACAGTCGACTGTAAAGGCAACCCGATTGGTTTGCAAATAGTGCAATTGACCATGCTGTTTTATAATGAACAGACAGCTGACATAGCAATCCTTATGTTAGATAGGTCCATTAATTGAACACTATTCAACAAACACAGGTGCTAGTGATTAAACAGTCTGAACGCCTGATACTTGGCGTTTATTGTCCCAGACTGACAAAAGAGCCAGGGAGGTCAATTAGAAATTGTGATGATAAATTTTCTAACCTGGCTAAAGTACAATACGGTCCTAGATGGTGACCGCTATCTAAACTACACTACCAGCCCCTGTGAGGCATTACTTCAAACTGCATATTTGCAGGTTTTCGCTTGCATCTGCTCATATGTGCATATTTGGCGCATATTTGCAGGTTTTCACTTGCATATGTTCATATATGTATATATATTTGTGTACGTACGTGTATGTGTGTACGTACATGTATGTACATGTATGTACGTGTATGTATGTACGTATATGTATGTATGTACGTGTATGTATGTACGTATATGTATGTGTGTACGTATATGTATGTACGTACATGTATGTATGTATGTACGTACTTGTATGTATGTACGTGTATATATATGCCTGTGTGTATGTACGTGTGTGTGTATGTATGTACGTGTGTGTATGTATGTACGTGTGTGTATGTATGTACGTGTGTGTATGTATGTACGTGTATGTATGTATGTATGTACGTGTGTGTATGTATGTACGTACGTGTATGTACGTACATGTATGTGTATGTACGTGCGTGTGTGTACGTACGTGCGTGTGTGTACGTACGTACGCACATGTATGTATGTACGTGTATGTATGTACGTGTACATGTATGTACGTACGTGTGTGTGTGTACGTGTGTGTGTGTGTATATATATATATATATATATATATATATATATATTATGATATGATTCTTCTGACCAGGTTGGGGGAGTAGTGGTCAATGTGAGTGGGTGGAGCGGATCTAGGGATCAGTAATACTGGTGTGATGTGACTGTTAACCTGCTGATTTTTCGTCATTTCCTGCAGATCTGACGTCCTTGAGAATGGGAAGGCTGTCCGACAGTGAAGAGACCCTCGACGTTCAGCAATCTTGAAACCCTTAGTTTTATGGACTGCTTTTTGCCTGTGACTCACCTTTTTTTTTTTTTTATAAGTTTTTTCATTTAAAGAATTATGATGGAGGATCCTGAAAAACTGCGCAATATTTTACACCGATTGAGTAAACAGAAAAGATACCCAAACACAGCGGCCTTTGGTTTATGAGGGAATTGGACACTTGGTGTAAAATCCACATTTTTAATAAATAATAAAACGTGATTTGAATTTGTTTTTTTGTTTTACCTTATTTATGTTTTCAGACTCCTGATTACCCACGCTGTAAAGCCGGCTGCACACGGCTGTGACGAGCTCCGCCATGGAATTCCGGGGCGGAGCCCATCAAGGCGGCCCCAAGAGACCCCAATACTTACCTCTGGTTCCGGAGTCCCGCATGACGCCTCAGCGCGCATGGGCAATAGAGCGTGTGACGCACCGCAGCGGCATGTGACGCGGCTGGTGGTAGGCGTAGAGGCGGTTTCACGCTATTTTCCGCTGTGCTACAGCAGAAGATAGCGTGAATGGACGGCTTCCACAGACTGCAATGGAAGCCGTCCGTGCGTATACCCGCGGCAAATAGAGCATGCCGTGGGTGAGGACGGGTGATTTTACGGTGCGGAATTCCGCTGTGAAATTCCGCACCGTAAGCATTGAGCTATTAGGTTGAATAGATCCGTCTGTGGGAAGGAGCCTTAAGGCCTCATGTCCACTAGCAAAATGGAATTGCAGTTTCCGCAGCGGATTTGCCCCTAGGGAATCATTGGCCATCCGCGGTCCATTAAACTGATTTTTGCACCCGCAGATGGAATTTTAATAGAATTGCGTTTTTCACGCGTGGGAGAAAAAAACGCGGCATGCTCGATTTAACCGCGGATCGGCCACATTGCTATCACATTGATAGCAATGTGTGCGGATATCTGCATGCAAAAATTATACAATTGAAAGCTGATTCTACGCGGATTGTATTTTTCTAGTGGACATGAGGCCTAAGGCCGCCTGCAGACGGCCGAGTCGCATCCAGCTGCTCGCAATGGGACCCAACCTCAGCGCCTGCAGAGAGCAGTGCGGAACTCGCCCGCTCCCACAGCTCTGACTCATGTGCCAGCAGACGGCACATGCGCAGAGCCGGCAGCCAGCGAGTGACGTTTATGTCCGGGGCTCTGCGAACCCCGCACAGAATTACAGCATGGCGCGGTTTGTTTTCTGCGCGTGATTTCGCGTAGACAAACCACGGCCTTCTGCATAGGATTGCGTATTGAAATGCAATCCTATGCAGGCGTGTACAGCCGGAAATGTATGGTGCTGTGTCTGGCATAGACTGAAGTGGCAGCGGTGCGCACTCGTCATCAGCTGATTGGCAGAGATTCCGAGCGGCAGATCACCACTTGACTGCGCATAGATCATCAGTACTGGAGTCCCAGGGAACACTTTTAACCCCTTGCCACCGCAGCACGTGAATGTATGTATATGTTAGGAAGCAGCTTTCTGGAATGGACTTGCATTTGCATCCTACAGATCTGAGCCCACACCATCTACTGCTGAAGACTGTTGCTAATGACAGTTGGCCTCCCGCAGCCACAGAGGGGATGGGTGAGACAACAGATTCCCGCTGTTAACCCTTTCTAGTCCAATGTCGGACCTGCCCCGACATCATAATTTCCCTCCACAGCTCCAATGTCGGGGCAGGCCCCACACTGCAGTGCAGAAGTGGATCTGCACCTGATAGTCAGACACATCGGGTGCAGATGCACTCCTGCACTGGTCCTCATTAGCGCTATGTAATGCATAGATTCCGGCCGGCGATCATGCGACCGCCAGGTGTCACCTGACTCCAGCAGTCACATGATCGCCGAGTCGGGAGGCAGAAGGAGAATACGGAAGACGCCGGACAGGTAAGCAGGTCCCTCCCTGCACCCTCCTGAACTCTGTCAGATAAGGAGGGTGCAGGGAAAATGTATTTTTTCTCACCCATTCTCCCCAGCACCAATTTATTTGGAGTTCGGGAGAATGGGTGAGAAAAAATAAATTGATTGGAAAGGGTCAATGTTTTGCATGCAACGATTGCTCTTATTTCATTAGGTTTTTGTATGTAATCAGATATACTTCAGTCTAAGCCGACCTGAGTATAAGCCAGGGTACCAACTTTTACCCCAAAAACCTGGGGTCAATTATTGACTTGAGTATAAGCCAAGGGGTAATATTAGGTACCTTGGCTAACACTTGGATTGGCTATACTAGAGTATGCATTGTGGCTGCTGCTACAGGCCAAGTGGGCAGTATACCCCTAGGTAAACTAATTAAGGGGTGTATTGTTAAAATTTTGTGGCTGCTCAAGAGCTCTACAACTGTGCTATGGGGCTTTAAAGGCCTTCAAGCAAAATGTCTGTTACATCTGCTGCTGGTATATGTTGCTCAAAGCTTCAGTTTACTAGCAGCACAGCCCTGAGAGGGTTAATTGATTGAGCTGCCTGGGTGTGGTTACTTCCTGCAAGCCAATCTCCTGGCTCTGTGCATACATATAAACCCAGCTCTTGGCAGTCTGTGTTTCAGACTGAGCAGTTATAAATCCTTGTCTTGAGGTATCTGTCTTTTTCCCACGCAGAACTTGTAAGTAGTTATATGTCTCTCAGCTTCCCCAAGACGGTTTGGACACCTGTAGTCCTCGGCTCCGTTATATGCATTTCCTTTACAGCTGTGGCCTCCGTACGTCTTGTCTGCTCTGTGTGTCAGTTAGTGTAACTTGACACAGTCTCCTATCTCACCTTGTGTAGCTGTCTATTCCCCTTGGTATGAGGACACATTGACTTAATGTGAGTTTCACCTGTGTGCATGTGAGGTAGGGGTATTGTCTGTGTGGTTTTCACTATATTTGATAGTTGGCGGTGTGCCCCATGCTATGTCCTGCTCCACTTGCAGTTGGCAGTGTGCCCCCTGCTCTGTCCTGTCCCAGATGCAAGCTTTCTGTGTGATCTGTGTCTTGCAGTTGCATGCCAGTTTGTACGTTTACGTTCTGTCAGTTTAGTGTTACCTCATCTCCTGTGTGAATGTTGTCCAGGTCTCCTGGACTCATGGTTAGTGTAGGGAATAGCGGTATAACCAGGAGCTTAGAAGTTCGCCCGCTAGCGTCACGTTTTGTCTAAAATGTCAAGTAATACCTGTTCTTTATAATCAGCCTATCTGTTAGTAGTGGTTGCATTTTTGGCTTCTGTATGCAGTGTTTTCTATCTCTGTGTATTCTGTTCCCTCTCTATTATATGCCATGCGTGTGTCCTGTTCTGTGGCTCCTAGGATCAGCTATGGCCCAGTTCCGAAGACCGCTGGGCCGCCCTCTTATTTGGGCGATGTCTACGCTTAGGTTGGGCCACTGTCGACCCCCCCCCCCCCCCCCCTTTTAGCACAGGGTCAGTGGCATGGATTCCATGTGAATTTCCTGTGTGCATGTATACTGCTAGACTACTACTCCTTTGGTCACGATGGTGTTCGCAGTCTGCTAAATCTGCCCACACGATCATAACAGTCTGTTCAGAAAGCCACATAGTACTGATTACATTTTGGGCCCCATTTGTGCATACTAACATAACATTAGGGCCACAATGGGTACATTTCTGAAAACAATACAAACAGGGGTATCCATTTTGGGGTGTCAGTGCACATGAAAATGATTTTGGGGGAAAAAATTTTGTAGAATACCACATTAGCCGAATAAACACTTTAAAAAAAAATCTAAATTGCATTAATTCCTGAAAAAGTGGGATCTAAATACTCCTGACACCCCTCAGTGAACACATGAAGGGGTGTACTTTGTAAAATAGGGTCATTTTAGAGGGTATGTATTCTGACACCCACGAGCCTTTGCAATCTTGGCTCGGTGGAGGAAAAAGGGTTTATCAAAATGAGGAAAAGTAAGGTTCAACTTTAATGTCTCCTAAATGATTCCAAACAAAAGATGTTTTTGCAAATGTGCGTCCAGAATAAAGGTGAACAGATGGAAATATATGTTGGCAAAGATTTGTAGAGTATGCTTGCACATATGAGATATAACATTTGCAAATGTTAAAAAATTACAAGTTATTCAAAATGTTGTCAATATTCTTAATTTTAATTAAATATACACAACTTCTAACTGCCCATTTTTACCACTTAAACGAAGTACAACAAGGCACAGAAAAAACAATGTAAGACTCACTTCGATTTGCAAACATGCCCATCTTGAAAGCGTCCTACTGAGCCAACATCTAGGACCAAAAAGAAGCAGGATCAGGCAGCAGGTTAGGTGCTTAAAGATTTTAATGCATAAGCATCAGTTATAAACACCTCATAGCCATAAAAATAGCGACGTTTCGACCCTATACAAAACGGGTCTTTGTCAAGCCTACAACAACTTAAAACAGAGTGCCATATATAAACACACCCACTAATCACCGTGAACAGACATTAGCATAAGTGATAACATAAGTATGCAGCAGGTGTGGGACCCATCATGAGCACTGAATTTCAATCAATGAAAAACCTTGAGAGTAAATCATCCCCATCAGCACATGTCAGTAAATAACGGGTAGTAAACAAAAGGGGCTTATTCACATCATAAATCTAAACTTACTATATAGTGAATCTGCGATCGGCAGGTCACCCAGCAACCATTGAATCAAACGGCCGTGTATTCCCATATTCTGCGCATGCGCGAGAACAGCTAGTCTCGCAGGACTCCCACGTCAATGACGTAAGTCAGCCAGCGAAAAAAAAATTTTTTGAACGGAGTTCACAATGCTGTGCAAGCACATAGGCTCCGCAAGGGGAATTCCGAGATCCTTGCATAGTATCGTCAATGAGCTCATTGCATGCGCACAATAGGCACATACAAAAAAACAAGATACCGATGTAGCTGTAATAATCAAAGAAGGGGCTTTTATTCATAACCATCATATGGATTACAAGTGTATCTATAACGTCAGTGATTCAACAGTGTTGTCTTAAAGGTGCAGTAACATTGCATCAGAAAATGAAATGTTCCCATAACGGAATCTGAGGTATTAATACACTTTATCCTGATAGAGTAAAAAGCACTGTCCGCATGTGTTTTTAAACTAAATGGTCACATCATGTGTGTCAATAAAGACTAAAAAATGTCTGGGGTTTCGATATAAATATTACCCAGGTAATTGAATGACTCCATAGACTTTTAGAGTAAGTATAAGACACAGCCTCTCAAGGGAAGAATATATTGGGATATCACAACCACAGCCACTCCAAGTTGAATGCTCAGAAAAACCATTTATTTTATTCTTTTACAATTTGGCCCAATAGAGGGAATATTTACGTATATAATAGCGCAAAATTTATGAATATATGAGAAACTCAAAGAAAGGGGGACATCCCCCAATCAAAATTATATAGGGTCAAACATTGGTAGAAAAATCAGGCTTCAAGGTCCACTTTACATTCAGAAATCCACCTGCAATACAAAACACAGCAATTAGGGTGCTGATCAAGTACAAGCAATATTACAGTGTTATTGGAAAGAGAATGTATTATACTCAAGATTCAAACCGCGGGGAGCCAAAGTATCGAGAGTATGTATCCAAAAGGCTTCTTTTTTCTTGAGAGATTTGATGCGGTCTCCACCGCGAATATTGACAGGGACATGATCTATCACCTTAAGGGTGCGGGCAGACGAGCGTAGGCGTATTTACGTTCGCACGAGCGTAACGTATAATCGCCCGAGAGAACGTTTTTCACCGATCACGACCAGAGCTAGAAAGCGTATTTTCGTTTGTTCCTACTTTTCAAACGGTCTTTTCGGCCATCGAATATGCGTTGGCGCGTATTTTGGTCGCATATGTTCCGTTTTTTTTCGGGTTGCCGTTTTTAACGCGCCGTAAAATCGCCCATGTGAACGAATACATTCGAAACCATTGCCTCAGATGGTCACGTATATACGTTTGGTCGCAAAAACGCGCCGTTTATGCGCTCGTCTGCCCGCACCCTTAATTTAAGCTGGCTGATGTTGTGGCCAGCATGTAGGAAGTGTTTCGGAATGGGTAACTGTACGCTTTCCGTGCGTATGGTACTTTTGTGTTTGGTGATTCTCGAACGAATCTCCTGGATTGTTTCACCGACATAATAAAGCCCACAGGGGCATGATATTAAGTATACCACAAAGTTGGATTTGCACGAATACCGATGTATGATCTGATAGGTTTTTCCAGTCCTGGGGTGGTTGAAAGTGCTGCCCCTGCTCATATTGCCACAACACGTGCAATTAAGACAGGGGAAGTTGCCCATTTTAGTGGGAAAGAAAACACGTTGTGTTAAAGAAGTCGTGTCAGGTAAGTATGACTGGACCAATTGGTCCTTCAAATTCCGATCACGGCGATAGGCCATAAGGGGAAAGTTCTTGAACTCAGGAATATCAGGACTGCCTCTCGATAACAATGGCCAGTGTCTACGAATTATTTTTGCTATATAATTGCTACAAGGACTATAAGTAGACACAAACGGGATCCTGGATGTAGTAATAGCAGCCCTATCCTTCTCTTGTAATAAATCATTACGTGAAACCTGTCTGGCTTTATCTACCAGTGGTACAACTAGTTTAGCAGGATAACCTCTGGATAAAAATTTAGAGCACATCTGGTCTAGGCGAACGTCAATTTTATCATCGTTTACAATGCGTCTAACTCGTAACATTTGACTCCATGGTAAAGATTCCAATGTCCTTTTAGGGTGAAAACTGCTGAATAACAAATTGTTTCTATCGGTAGTTTTGACAAAGATGTCTGTGTCAAGTAGATTATCCTTTTTAGAAATTAATACGTCCAAAAATTGCAGTTCGGTATAAGACCACGCCATTGTAAATTTGAGTTCTGGGAGGATCTCATTCAATTCACTATGAAAGTTTGTTAATTCCATCTCTGAGCCCTCCCAAATCATAAAAATGTCGTCTATATACCTCCACCATCCGCGTACATGTCGCCAGAATGGGGAGGTATATATCCGAGACTTCTCAATAAAGTTCATAAATATAACGGCGTAAGTCGGGGCCACGTTAGAGCCCATTGCCGTTCCGCGGCATTGGCGGTAAAAAACGTTATCGAACAGAAAAAAATTATTAGTTAGAATAAATTCCAATAGGGACAAAACGAACTGGATCGTCTTGTTGGCCCAATCAGCATTACAAAGATGGTCTCGTACAGCCTCCAACCCTTTATTATGTGCAATAATGGTGTATAATGAAACCACGTCCAAGGTCACTAGAATTGTTTTCTCATTAGTCGTAATTGTCTTGATCTTATTCAAAAAATCGTTAGTGTCACGAATATATGATTGTGCGTTTACAGCAAAATCCCTTAAGATTTGATCCAGAAAACGGGCTATGTTGCTGAAAAGCGAATCCCTCCTGGAGATAATAGGTCTACCGTGGGGATTTTCCAAATCCTTATGGATTTTAGGCAGAGTGTATATCGTAGGTGTAATAGGATAAAGGACTAGCAAAAAATCCGCAAGTTGTTGGTCAATGATGCAATCATTAATCGCATCATTGATCATGATCCGTAGTTGTATCTGGAACCGGAGGGTGGGGTCATGACTCAAAGGTTCGTATGTATCAGTGTCCAATTGACGACGAATTTCCTCAATGTATTTGTTTCTATCCATGACAACCACGGCTCCTCCCTTGTCCGCCGGCTTAATTATCAGGGATTTATTTGAACGCAAATTCTTTATAGCAATTAGCTCATTTCTATTTACATTGGCCCTACAGATCTTATGTAGTTGGCTAGGTCTTAACCGGCTAATATCCTGCTTTACGAATTTAGCAAAAGTTTCCACCGTATGGTCAGAGGGAGGTTGAAAGCGACTGGGGGGGCGCAAACCCAGCTCCCTGGAGGAAAAAGCCACACAGGGGTCTGTCCGCGTACCCCCCTGTCCTTCCCCGCCCGAAGTACCTGAAAAATACATTTTCAATCTCAGTCTCCTAATGAAGGCATCTATATCAACATCAAGGTTAAACCAATTCACTGTGGGTTTTGGACAGAAAGATAAACCTTTTGAAAGAACTGAAATTTCAGTATCAGATAATACAGTAGATGAAATATTTACCACTAATGCGGCGTCGGTGGTTGAGGGGCTCGCTTGGACACTGCTCGAGTTTGTATACCGTCTTTTCCTTGACCGACAGTGTTTGCGGCCGCCTCTGCGGGTTCTTGTCGGTTGCGGGAATGGCCTCGCGCTTTGAGCGGGGGACGATGATCTAAAAAACGTCTCTCTGCTGCTTCAACAATGATTGTGAGCAAACGCAGTGTGGTAATCTTGAAATAACTTATCAGCTCACCTGTAAAGAAGAAGGAAAAAAGTTTGCTTTATTCTGGTGGTTTGCGTACTTTGTGGCTAATAAATCTCTAAACTGCTATAAGCTACATACTGTCCCTGCTTTTCTTCACCACAACTTTAATAGATCCAGACATCTCATTTGGACAATTGGTATGTTTTTCCGAAGCTTTGTTAGCTGTGTGCTAATTTGGTACAGTATTGTGATGGCACCTGTACGTTTGCAAGAAAATAAATAAAAGCTTAGTGTATCCAAAAATACCAAATAAAAATTCAAAAATTTTATGTAATCTGTTATCCGGCCTATAAGATGAAAATTTAACACAGCTAATTATTGTCCAAATTCGATGTACATACATGCAGGTACACATATGAGCAGATGCAAGCGAAAACCTGCAAATATACGCATATGAGCAGATGCAAGCGAAAACTTGCAAATATGCGCAAAATGTGCACGTATGAGCAGATGCACGCAATGAAAATTTTGGCAGATGCAGCAGCTTACCTCGACGAGTTATGTCAGATGGTGTCCGAGCAAAGCGAAATTCTTCTCAAAATGCGTCCAAACGGCAGGATCCTCTCCACACGTAAATTTGCAAAAAGGCGCACAAATCTCGAGTGGCCGCGTCTCCACACGTAGCGCACAAATCTGCAAAAAAAAAGTCAGGTTGCGTCAGGTGGCGTCGCACAAATCTCAGGTGACGGCGTCTCCACACGTAGCGCACAAATCTCAGGTAACCGCGTCTCCACACGTAGCGCACAGCGCACAAATCTCAGGTAACCGCGTCTCCACACGTAGCGCACAGCGCACAAATCTCAGGTAACCGTGTCTCCACACGTAGCGCACAGCGCACAAATCTCAGGTGACCGCGTCTCCACACGTAGCGCACAGCGCACAAATCTCAGGTAACCGCGTCTCCACACGTAGCGCACAGCGCACAAATCTCAGGTGACCGCGTCTCCACACGTAGCGCACAGCGTAGCGCACAGCGCACAAATCTCAGGTAACCGCGTCTCCACACATAGCGCACAAATCTCAGGTAACCGCGTCTCCACACGTAGCAGCGCACAGCGCACAAATCTCAGGTGACCCCGTCTCCACACGTAGCGCACAGCGTAGCGCAGAGCGCACAAATCTCAGGTAACCGCGTCTCCACACGTAGCGCACAGCGCACAAATCTCAGGTGGCCGCGTCTCCACACGTAGCGCACAGCGCACAAATCTCAGGTGGCCGCGTCTCCACACGTAGCAGCGCAGAGCGCACAAATCTCAGGTAACCGCGTCTCCACGCGTAGCGTACAGCGTAGCGCACAGCGCACAAATCTCAGGTAACCGCGTCTCCACACTTAGCAGCGCGCAGCGCACAAATCTCAGATGGGTACTCACCACACGTAGCGCACAAATCTTCCTCTCCCACGTTGTAAGTTGTATAAAAGGCTCCAACCATCAGCTTCCTCTGTAGATCGGAATCCGCGGGCAAATTCAAGTGTCGGTGACGTCACAGGTCACGTGAGGCGCGGGCACAGCTCTCATGGTGCACGGTTGCTGAAGGCAATCCGCGTGCACGCTGTGTAGTCACATGGTGCCGAAGAGCCAATCAGGTGGCTCTAATCAGCAGCGCTGCTTAACCTAAGCGTAAAGTACAAATATGCCTGCCGATTCCAGCCAATGAGATGGCTGGAATCGGCACCACGTGACTTACCATCGTGCACGAGCAGTACAGTTCAGCAGTCGTGCACGATGAGAGCTGTGCCCGCACGTCACGTGACCCATGACGTCATCGACCCTTGAATTTGCCCACGGATTCCGAGCCCTATTCACCTACTGAGGAAGCTTATGGTTGGAGCCTTTTATACAACTTACAACGTGGGAGAGGAAGATTTATGCGCTACGTGTGGTGAGTACCCACCTGAGATTTGTGCGCTACGTGTGGAGACGCGGCCACCTGAGATTTGTGCGCTACGTGTGGAGACGCGGCCACCTGAGATTTGTGCGCTACTTGTGGAGACGCGGCCACCTGAGATTTGTGCGCTACTTGTGGAGACGCGGCCACCTGAGATTTGTGCGCTACGTGTGGAGACGCGGCCACCTGAGATTTGTGCGCTACGTGTGGAGACGCGGCCACCTGAGATTTGTGCGCTACGTGTGGAGACGCGGCCACCTGAGATTTGTGCACTATGTGTGGTGAGTACCCACCTGAGATTTGCGCGCTGTGCGCTACGTGTGGAGACGCGGTCACCTGTGATTTGTGCGCTGTGCGCTACGTGTGGAGACGCGGCCACCTGAGATTTGTGCGCTGTGCGCTACGTGTGGAGACGCGGTCACCTGAGATTTGTGCGCTACGTGTGGAGACGCGGCCACCTGAGATTTGTGCACTATGTGTGGTGAGTACCCACCTGAGATTTGTGCGCTGTGCGCTACGTGTGGAGACGCGGTCACCTGTGATTTGTGCGCTGTGCGCTACGTGTGGAGACGCGGCCACCTGAGATTTGTGCGCTACGTGTGGAGACGCCGTCACCTGAGATTTGTGCGCTGTGCGCTACGTGTGGAGACGCGGTCACCTGAGATTTGTGCACTGTGTGCTACGTGTGGAGACGCGGTCACCTGAGATTTGTGCGCTACGTGTGGAGACGCGGTCACCTGAGATTTGTGCGCTACGTGTGGAGACGCGGCCACCTGAGATTTGTGCGCTACGTGTGGAGACGCGGCCACCTGAGATTTGTGCGCTACGTGTGGAGACGCTGTCACCTGTGATTTGTGCGCTGTGCGCTACGTGTGGAGACGCTGTCACCTGTGATTTGTGCGCTGTGCGCTACGTGTGGAGACGCGGTCACCTGTGATTTGTGCGCTGTGCGCTACGTGTGGAGACGCCGTCACCTGAGATTTGTGCACTACGTGTGGAGACGCGGTCACCTGAGATTTGGGCGCTGTGCGCTACGTATGGAGACGGGGTCACCTGAGATTTGTGCGCTGTGCGCTACGTGTGGAGACGGGGTCACCTGAGATTTGTGCGCTGTGCGCTACGTGTGGAGACGGGGTCACCTGAGATTTGTGCGCTGTGCGCTACGTGTGGAGACGGGGGTCACCTGAGATTTGTGCGCTGTGCGCTACGTGTGGAGACGGGGTCACCTGAGATTTGTGCGCTACGTGTGGAGACGGGGTCACCTGAGATTTGTGCGCTGTGCGCTACGTGTGGAGACGGGGTCACCTGAGATTTGTGCGCTGTGCGCTACGTGTGGAGACGGGGTCACCTGAGATTTGTGCGCTGTGCGCTACGTGTGGAGACGGGGTCACCTGAGATTTGTGCGCTGTGCGCTACGTGTGGAGACGCGTCCACCTGAGATTTGTGCGCTGTGCGCTACGTGTGGAGACGCGTCCACCTGAGCTTTGTGCGCTCTGCGCTACGTGTGGTGAGTACCCACCTGAGATTTGTGCGCTGTGCGCTACGTGTGGAGACGCGGTCACCTGAGATTTGTGCGCTACGTGTGGAGACGCGCTCACCTGAGATTTGTGCGCTGTGTGCTACGTGTGTAGACGCGGTCACCTGAGATTTGTGCGCTACGTGTGGAGACGCGCTCACCTGAGATTTGTGCGCCGTGCGCTACGTGTGGAGACGCCGTCACCTGAGATTTGTGCGCCGTGCGCTACGTGTGGAGACGCCGTCACCTGAGATTTGTGCGCCGTGCGCTACGTGTGGAGACGCCGTCACCTGAGATTTGTGCGCTACGTGTGGAGACGCCGTCACCTGAGATTCGTGCGCCGTGCGCTACGTGTGGAGACGCCGTCACCTGAGATTCGTGCGCCGTGCGCTACGTGTGGAGACGCCGTCACCTGAGATTCGTGCGCCGTGCGCTAGAGTGTGGAGACGCCGTCACCTGAGATTCGTGCGCTACATGTGGTGAGTACGTCACCTGAGATTTGCGAGACGCCACCTGACGCAACCTGACTTTTTTTGCAGATTTGTGCGCTACGTGTGGAGACGCGGCCACCTGAAATTCGTGCGCTGTGGGCTACGTGTGGAGATGCCGTCACCTGAGATTCGTGCGCTACATGTGGTAAGTACGCCACCTGAGATTTGTGCGCCACGTGTGGTGAGTACGTCACCTGAGATTTGCGCGACGCCACCTGACACAACCTAACTTTTTTTTGCAGATTTGTGCGCTACGTGTGGAGACGCGGCCACCTGAGATTTGTGCGCTGTGTGCTACGTGTGGAGACGCGGCCACCTGAGATTTGTGCGCTGTGCGCTACGTGTGGAGACGCGGTCACCTGAGATTTGTGCGCTACGTGTGCAGACGCCGTCACCTACGTGTGGAGACGCCTTCACCTGAGATTCGTGCGCTACGTGTGGTGAGTGCGCCACCTGAGATTTGTGCGCCACGTGTGGCGAGTACGTCACCTGAGATTTGCGCGACGCCACCTGACACAACCTAACTTTTTTTTGCAGATTTGTGCGCTACGTGTGGAGACGCGGCCACCCGAGATTTGTGCGCCTTTTTGCAAACTTACGTGTGGAGAGGATCCTGACGTTTGGACGCATTTTCAGAAAAATTTCGCTTCGCTCGGACACCATCTGACATAACTCGGCGAGGTAAGCTGCTGCATCTGCCAAAATTTTCATCGCGTGCATCTGCTCATACGTGCATATTTGTGCATATTAGCAGGTTTTTGCTTGCATCTGCTAATATGTGCATATTTTGCGCTTATTTGCAGGTTTTCGCTTGCATCTGCTCGTATGCGCATATTTGCAGGTTTTCACTTGTATCTGCTCATATTTGCAGGTTTTCACTTGCATCTGCTCATATGCGCATATTTTGCACATATTTGCATGTTTTTGCTTGCATCTGCTCATATGCGCATATTTGCATGTTTTTGCTTGCATCTGCTCATATGCGCATATTTGCATGTTTTTGCTTGCATCTGCTCATATGCGCATATTTGCATGTTTTTGCTTGCATCTGCTCATATGCGCATATTTGCATGTTTTTGCTTGCATCTGCTCATATGCGCATATTTGCATGTTTTTGCTTGCATCTGCTCATATGCGCATATTTGCATGTTTTTGCTTGCATCTGCTCATATGCGCATATTTGCATGTTTTTGCTTGCATCTGCTCATATGCGCATATTTGCATGTTTTTGCTTGCATCTGCTCATATGCGCATATTTGCATGTTTTTGCTTGCATCTGCTCATATGCGCATATTTGCATGTTTTTGCTTGCATCTGCTCCTATGCGCATATTTGCATGTTTTCGCTTGCATCTGCTCCTATGCGCATATTTGCATGTTTTCGCTTGCATCTGCTCCTATGCGCATATTTGCAGGTTTCTGCTTGCATCTGCACATATGCGCATCTTTGCAGGTTTTCACTTGCATCTGCTCATATGTGCATATTTTGCGCATATTTGCAGGTTTTCGCTTGCATCTCCTCATATGTACACATTTTAATGTTTTCGCTTCCATGTGCTGAATTGCTCTCCGTTTTCCACAGGATGACTCTTGTGGAGAGCAACCTGACATGTGGCTGCGTTTTGTACAACGTTCGGAACCGGAGATTGTTGTTTTAGGTGCTGATTTCACATTTGCCCACCTTTTGGAGAGGACGACTCATGTGGAGAGGAATTTCGCTTCGCTCGGACACCACCTGACATCACTCAGCAAGATAAGCTGCTGCATCTGACAAATTTTTCATTGCTTATATGTATTGTGCCTGTAGCAGCAGCCACAATACATACTCCAGTATAGCTGCTCCGAGTGTATAAGACAAGGTTTTATTGAACAAAAGTGTCACCCCAAAAGTCAGGTCGCATTTTTACTCGCTATTCCAGGAAAGTGTACTGCTGTAGCCCAATTTTACTGCCTACTCCGCTGTGTCACGCGTCGGGCAGCGGTGGCTACTACAGTGTGCCTGACCCGTAAACCACCCTCCTACTGACACACGCAGACATAACATGCAGAAATGATATTACATGACATACATAAAGCACGGATTATAAACACTTGGCAAACCTGTTTCATCTGTCAATCAGACGTGGCCTTCGTGAGGCACCCTTTAGCAACTGGGCCGGTACTTCCGCTCTCCAAACGGATTACTTGCCCTGTTGACATGAGGACCGCACTGAGGCCTGTTCTGATTGACGGATGAAGCTGGAAATTTGCCAGGTGTTTGTAATCAGTGTTTCATGTATCTTCTATGTAGGTATGTCATGTTGTGGAATGCTTGCATGTCATGTCTATCTGTAATGTGTGTATGTTGTGTCTGTCGGATCATGCTTCACAGGTCGTGCACACTTTCCACGCCGTCGTGGCTCTACGCTCCGCAGCGCTAAGGGGGCCAGAGCCGTGAACTGTTACTAGGGACAGTATTAAAACATACTGCAGTACAGCTTTAAATTCTGTGCTGTGTTATGTTTTAAAAATGGTTTTCTAATTTGGACGCATTTTCAGAAAAATTTCGCTTCGCTCGGACACCATCTGACATAACTCGGCGATGTAAGCTGCTGCATCTGCCAAAATTTTCATCGCGTGCATCTGCTCATACGTGCATATTTGTGCATATTAGCAGGTTTTTGCTTGCATCTGCTCATATGTGCATATTTTGCGCTTATTTGCAGGTTTTCGCTTGCATCTGCTCGTATGCGCATATTTGCAGGTTTTCACTTGTATCTGCTCATATTTGCAGGTTTTCACTTGCATCTGCTCATATGCGCATATTTGCATGTTTTTGCTTGCATCTGCTCATATGCGCATATTTGCATGTTTTTGCTTGCATCTGCTCATATGCGCATATTTGCATGTTTTTGCTTGCATCTGCTCATATGCGCATATTTGCATGTTTTTGCTTGCATCTGCTCATATGCGCATATTTGCATGTTTTTGCTTGCATCTGCTCATATGCGCATATTTGCATGTTTTTGCTTGCATCTGCTCATATGCGCATATTTGCATGTTTTTGCTTGCATCTGCTCCTATGCGCATATTTGCATGTTTTCGCTTGCATCTGCTCCTATGCGCATATTTGCAGGTTTCTGCTTGCATCTGCTCCTATGCGCATATTTGCAGGTTTCTGCTTGCATCTGCACATATGCGCATCTTTGCAGGTTTTCACTTGCATCTGCTCATATGTGCATATTTTGCGCATATTTGCAGGTTTTCGCTTGCATCTCCTCATATGTACACATTTTAATGTTTTCGCTTCCATGTGCTGAATTGCTCTCCGTTTTCCACAGGATGACTCTTGTGGAGAGCAACCTGACATGTGGCTGCGTTTTGTACAACGTTCGGAACTGGAGATTGTTGTTTTAGGTGCTGATTTCACATTTGCCCACCTTTTGGAGAGGACGACTCGTGTGGAGAGGAATTTCGCTTTGCTCGGACACCACCTGACATCACTCAGCAAGATAAGCTGCTGCATCTGACAAATTTTTCATTGCTTATATGTATTGTGCCTGTAGCAGCAGCCACAATACATACTCCAGTATAGCTGCTCCGAGTGTATAAGACAAGGTTTTATTGAACAAAAGTGTCACCCCAAAAGTCAGGTCGCATTTTTACTCGCTATTCCAGGAAAGTGTACTGCTGTAGCCCAATTTTACTGCCTACTCCGCTGTGTCACGCGTCGGGCAGCGGTGGCTACTACAGTGTACCTGACCCTCCTACTGACACACGCAGACATAACATGCAGAAATGATATTACATGACATACATAAAGCACGGATTATAAACACTTGGCAAACCTGTTTCATCTGTCAATCAGACGTGGCCTTCGTGAGGCACCCTTTAGCAACTGGGCCGGTACTTCCGCTCTCCAAACGGATTACTTGCCCTGTTGACATGAGGACCGCACTGAGGCCTGTTCTGATTGACGGATGAAGCTGGAAATTTGCCAGGTGTTTGTAATCAGTGTTTCATGTATCTTCTATGTAGGTATGTCATGTTGTGGAATGCTTGCATGTCATGTCTATCTGTAATGTGTGTATGTTGTGTCTGTCGGATCATGCTTCACAGGTCGTGCACACTTTCCACGCCGTCGTGGCTCTACGCTCCGCAGCGCTAAGGGGGCCAGAGCCGTGAACTGTTACTAGGGACAGTATTAAAACATACTGCAGTACAGCTTTAAATTCTGTGCTGTGTTATGTTTTAAAAATGGTTTTCTAATTTTATGGGGGGGGGGAGGGGTTCGTTAGGGGGGCGTCTTACACACATAAATACAGTTGATGTGTTTCAATGCATAATTTGGTCCCAAGGATAGTATGCTGGTAGCAGCTATGAGATGGGTGTATGACACTGTTCATATCACTGCTGAGAAATTTATTAAACGAAAAATGAAAAAGAGAACACAAGAGAACCACCAACGTTACCAGTTAGAATACTGCGTTTCGAATATACTTGCCGTATAACAGTACCCCTGCGGCTATTGGCTACAGGTTCCTCCTGGAACATCACTCCCATTCTCCGCACACATCCACTCATGCTTATCCACCATCACTCCCAGCATCCGAACACACACTGCTCCTCATACAGACACCTGCTCGCATATTAGCACTTTCCACCTGCTCACACAGCCGCCCTCCCGCCCGCCCACCCACACACAGAAGGCAATAGGGCTCCTGCCCACTGGGAAAATGGAATAGCGGAAACCACATTCCATTTTGCCCATTGCGAATCATTGGCCATCCACGGTAAAGTAAAGAGAATTTTGCACAGGCAGATGGCATTTAAATAGATTTGCGTGTTTTTGCGCGGTCAACTACTCTGCCTGCTCCATTTGAACACGCATTGCCTGCGGCTCAGCCACATTGATAGCAA
This sequence comes from Eleutherodactylus coqui, assembly GCF_035609145.1. Classification (NCBI taxonomy): domain Eukaryota; kingdom Metazoa; phylum Chordata; class Amphibia; order Anura; family Eleutherodactylidae; genus Eleutherodactylus; species Eleutherodactylus coqui. The sequence continues at coordinate 435,034 of NW_027101717.1, forward strand.
TGGGTGTGGTTTTTCACAAATGAAAACATACCATTAAAAACAAATGCGCAGCAGATTCTGCAGGGACAGTATTTTTCTAGTGGACATTAGGCCATACTCGCCAGCACGGGCAGGCAGCAGTCGGACACTTCCTGGTTGCATCACTGCAAGACCTCACTGCCACGGTCAGGAAGTATGCGGCTGCCTTCAGCACTTTGCGGATAACACGCTAACCCTTGTACATCGAATTTGGGCAATTATTTGCTGTGTTAAAATTTCATCTTATAGGCCGGATAACAGTTTACATAAAATTTTTGAATTTTTATTTTTTATTTGGTATTTTTGGATACACTAATAGCTTTTATGTATTTTCTTGCAAACGTACAGGTGCCATCACAATACTGTGGCAAATTAGCACACAGCTAACCAAGCTTCGGAAAACATACCAATTGTCCAAATGAGATGTCTGGATCTATTAACCCCTTCATGACATGGCCTATTTTGGGCTTAAGGACGCAACAATTTTTGGCGGATTTTCTTCTCCGTTTATCAAAAGTCATAACTTTTTTATTTATCAGTCTACGCGGCCATATGGGGGCTTGTTTTTTGCGTGGCGAACTGTAGTTTTTATCGGTGCCACTTTTGGGTACATTAACTATATTGTAAAAAATTTTTTTATTTTTTTTTAATGATAGCAGGGAGAGAAAACGCATCAATTCTGCCATAGATTTTTTTATTTATTTTTTTACAGCGTTAATCATGCAGCATAAATGAGACCTTCCATTTTCTCTGCGGACCGGTACGGTTACAACGATACCAAAATTCTTACTTTTTTTTAGGTTTTCCCACTTTATTGCAATAAAAACCCTTTTTCTTGGAAATCTTTTTTTTTTTCTAAATTGCTGCATTCAAAGTCCTGTAACTTTTTTTTATTTTTTGATGTATGGCACTCTGAGGGCTTATTTTTTGCGAGACGAGCTGTAGATTTTATTGGTACCATATTGGGGTACATATGGCTTTTTTGATCACTTTTATTGTATTTTTAGTGAGGCAAAATGCTAAACATTAGCATTTTGCCTCAGTTTTTTAGCGTTTTTTTCCGTGCTCAGTCAAAAGCATGTGCAACTTATTGTACGCATCGTTACAGACGCGACAATACCAAGTATCTGGGGTTTTATTTTTTTTTTACCTTTTTTATGCTAATCTGAGAAAAAGTATAAAAAAAAATTGTTTTTTTACTCTTTTTTTTAATCTTTGTTTTTTTACACTGTTTGTGTCCCTCTGAGGGACTTTAACCACTGCCCTGATGATCGCTGTCATAAGGCATGGCAGAGCTACTGCTCTGCCATGCCTTATCGCTTATACAGCGATCATAGGCATAGGCAATACAGAACGCCAGTGTCTGGCGTCCTGTTGCCATGGTGACAGGCCGGGCTCTCGCGATGACATCGCGAGTTCCGGCCGGAGACACAGAGGGAGCCGCGCTCCGTCTGTGAACTCTCTCTCTGCCGCGATCTACTTAGATCGCAGCAGGGAAGGGGTTAACAGCGGGGGGCGCATCTCCGATGCCCCCGCTGTTGCAGCAGGACGCCGGCTGTGACTGACAGCCGGCTCCTGCTGCGGGATAGCGCGGGATCCCGCGCTATCTCCAGGACGTAAGTTTACGTCCTGTTGCGGGAAGTACCAGGCTGCCAGGACGTAAACTTCCGCCCTGCAGCGGGAAGGGGTTAAAGTTGTGGTGAAGAAAAGCAGAGACAGTAGGTAGCTTATAGCAGTTTAGAGATTTATTAGCCACAAGGTACGCAAACCCCCGGAATAAAGCAAAATTTTTTTCATCTTCTTTACAGGTCAGCCAATCAGTTATTTCAAGATTACCCCACTGCGTTTGCTCACAATCATTGAAGCAGCAGAGAGACTGACTGTCCTAGATGTTGTCTCAGTAGGACGCTTTCAAGATGGGCATGTTTGCAAATCGAAGTGATTCTTACATTGTTTTTTCTGTTACGTAGTTTACTTCGTTTAAGTGGTAAAAATTGGCAGTTATAAGTTGTGTATATTTATTAAAATTAAGAATATTGACAAAATTTTGAATAACTTGTAATTTTTTAACCTTTTCAGATGTAATATCTCAAATATGTGCAAGCATACTCTACAAATCTTTGCCAACATATTTCTCCATCTGTTCACTTTATTCTGGACGCACATTTGCAAAAACATCCTTTGTTTGGAACCATTTAGGAGACATTCAAGTTTAACCCTTTCCAATCCAATTATTTTTTCTCAGCCATTTTCCCCAGCTCCAAATAAATTGGAGCTGGTGAGAATAGATGAGAAAAAATACATTTCCCTGCACCCTCCTGAACTGACAGAGTTCAGGAGGGTGCAGGTGCTCACTGCACCGTGGGGGGGGCCTGCTTACCTGTCCGGCGTCTTCCGCATTCTCCCTTCTGCCTCCCGACTCGGCGATCATGTGACCGCTGGGGTCAGGTGGCACCCAGCGGTCACATGATCGCCGATCCGGGAGACAAAAGGGAGAATGCAGAAGACGCCGGACAGGTAAGCAGGTCCCCCCACGGTGCAGGCTCCCGACTCTGCGTTCATGTGACAGCTGGGGGTCAGGTGACACCGGCGGTCACATGATCGCCGGCCCGAATCTCCGTGCATTACATAGCGCTAACTGAGCGCTATGTAATGTGTAAAGGAGAAGGCAGAAAGGGTTAAAAACCCTTTCTGCCTTCTCCTCGGGGCTCCTCAATGAGGACCAGTGCAGGAGTGTATCTGCACCCGATGTGTCTGATGATTGGGTGCAGATGCACTCCTGCACTGCAGTGTCGGGCCTGCCCCGACATCGAAGTTGTGGAGGGAAATTATGATGTCGGGGCAGGCCCGACATTGGATTGGAAAGGGTTAACCTTACTTTTCCTCATTTGTATAAACCCTTTTTCCCCCAGTCGTCTCCACGACAGCACCAATTGAGATCGCCTCCTCCTGGTAGGACAGGAACATACTGAGAGGTTAAAAGCTCCCCCCTTCCCCACTTTCCTCAGTGTCTTCCTGTCCTGCCAGGAGGCAGGATCGCTGAGAGGAGCTGGTGGAGAAGCCAGCAAAATTCTACATACAGGCGGATCGGAAGGCAATGGCTCACCCTGTCCTCCCTTCTCAGCCAGACGACTCCCGGGATGCCACATGGGGTGGTAACCCCCAGGCCAGGTTCCTCCCGCGGCGGCCTATGGGGGGTACAAAGCGGGAGCCTCAGTCCCCCTCGTCCTCCGGCAGAAATTACAGCGCGGCGCTCCAGGAAGCCCTTTGACGGCAGGGGGCGGGGCGCCGCGTCACGTGTCCAGCGCGATGACGTCATCGCGTCTGCATCAGGAGCGGAGGGGGCGGGGCTTAGCGCAGGAGCGCGAAAATTCAAGAGAAATAGGAACCTGAGAGAAGCCAGAACACCAACACTACAGGTCGCAGGGTGTCTGCAGCACCGGTATAGAAATGAGTGCTCCAGCCCCAGAGACAGCTGAAACCTCAGCCTCAGCGGCCGTAAGTAGCCAGTGCGGCAAAAAATACAATGCAAATATCCAGTATGTTGTATATGGAAAAATTGCATGTTTACCCGCAAAAATGCTTTGTTTGTCAGGGGGATAAAAAAGACATCCCCCCCCAGAACAAAACTGCGAAAATGCGTGGAATGCGGGACGAGACTGCCAGCCACGTACCAGAGGCCTCTATGCAAGGCATGCGTGGCTAGGCTAGTCAGAGAGGAATCAGGGGGATTCCTGGATGACGTTAGGAAGCTGGTGAAGGAGGAGGTTCGATCAGCTCTAGCGTCACAGCCGACACCGCCAGCAAAACGCCAGAAAAAGGCGTATGTTCCCGAGGAGCCTTCTGATTCCGAGAATTCCATCGGATCAGAGCAAGAGGAACAGGCGGCCGAGGAGTCCTCAGAGGAGGAGGACTACAGGAAATATTTATTCCATCAAGACGACTTGACGGAATTAATTAAATCAGTCAGGGCTACACTAAAAATGGAACAGCCCAGAGAGCCACGGACTCTACAGGACGAAATATTCGGTGGACTTGGGGAGAGGCGTAAACATACCTTCCCGGTCCACAAAAATATTACTAAAATAATTCAGAAAGAGTGGAGTAAACCAGACGCAGGTTCCTTCTCCGCTCGAGGCGTAAAAAGGAGATACCCCTTGGAAGAGGAAGTTTGCGCAAGCTGGGATGAAATACCTAAAGTAGACGTCCCAGTGGCCAAGGTAGCCAAGAGGACGACTCTTCCCTTTGAGGACGCCGCTCAGCTAAAAGACCCCATGGATCGCAAGGCAGAGGGACTCCTAAAGAAATCATGGGAGGCAGCGGCAAACATCCTTAGGCCGGGGATCGCAGCCACTTGCGTGGCGCGGACCCTGGGGGTGTGGTTAGAGCAGCTGGAACTACACCTGACCAACAAAACACCGAGGGATCAGATCCTTAACTCCCTTCCCATCTTGCGCATGGCAACTAACTTCCTAGCGGACGCCGCGGCCGAGACCGTCAAACTTTCAGCAAAGGCCACAGCCCGCTCTAACTCAGCCAGAAGGGTGCTATGGCTGAAATCATGGTCAGGCGACCTGGCCTCAAAAAATAAATTATGTGCCCTTCCGTTCTACGGCGAATTTCTATTCGGACCGGACCTAGACAAAATTCTAGAAAAAGCGGCCGACAGAAAAAAAGGGTTCCCTGAAGAAAAGCCACAGAGAGGGAAGACCTTTTCCCGGGCCCCAATGCAGCAGCCCGAGGCCTACCGAGGCAAGGGCAAGACAGGCCGCTGGAGTTACCCCAAGGGGGGCAGAGGAAGGAATATCCTCTTCAACCCCCACCAGGGGGAGCCGAAGCAGAGACCCTGACGCCATCCCCATAGGGGCAAGGCTGGGGAGCTTTGTGGATCAATGGGCCGCAATCTGCGGGGGCCCATGGATCCCAAAGATCCTACAGTACGGATACCAGATAGAGCTAGTGTCCGTCCCCAGAAGGAAATTTATTACCACGGAAGCCTCAAAAAAACAGTTACATCTACTAAGGCAAAGCGTGCGCGACTTGCAACTATTAAACGCAATATCTCCCGTACCGCGAAACGAGGAAACCCAGGGCTATTATTCCAGGCTCTTTCTAGTAAAAAAAACCCGGCGGGAAACACCGGACGATAATAAATCTGAAAGACCTGAACACCTGCGTCCGATACAGGAGATTCAAAATGGAAACCATCTCCTCGACAATAAAGTTGATCCCCAGAGGAGCCTACATGGCGTCCATCGACCTAAAGGACGCCTATTTTCACATTCCGATTCACAAAGAGTCTCAAATACCTGCGTTTCGCAGTGGACATGGGCAGAAGAATAGAGCACCACCAATTCAGATGCCTGCCCTTCGGGATATCCTCAGCCCCCAGAATCTTTACCAAGATTATGGCGGAGGTAGCCGCCCACCTGAGAGAAAAATCGATCCTAGTAGTACCCTACCTGGACGATGTTCTATTAATAGCAGAGTCCAAAAAACTCCTAACAAAACACCTGGAGACAGTGCTAGAACTTCTCCAATCGTTAGGATGGATCATAAACTGGGAAAAATCCAGCCTGGATCCCGACAAGCAGAAGACGTTTCTGGGAATAACTCTTGACTCAGAATCGCAATGCTCCTACCTACCCGAGGAGAGAATACAAAAAATCCGCAGAATAGTCAAAACTTTCCTACGAAGACGATTCTGCACAATTCGGGAGGCAATGTCTCTTCTGGGGAGCTTGACATCATGCATTCCAGGAGTAGCATGGGCCCAGGCCCACACCAGAGCCCTGCAGGCCGTAGTCCTATCCTCGTGGGACAAAAGGCAGTCCTCGTTAGGAGCAAGGATGTACATCCCAAACAGGGCGAAAATATCCCTGCGTTGGTGGACATCCCCAGAGAACCTGCGGAGAGGGGTTCACTGGCTACAAAACCCAGCCATCCACATCACAACAGACGCAAGCGCCTGTGGATGGGGAGTGCATGTGGGGAACCAGTTCTTTCAGGGTCCCTGGCCTCAGAGGATAAAAGAACAGTCCTCAAATTACAGAGAACTACAGGCAGTTTGGCAGGTTCTACAGCAGTTGGGCAACTCGCTACAGAACCAACACATAAAGATACTGTCAGACAATGTCACCGCGGTCGCCCATATACGACACCAAGGGGGCACAAGATCTCCCGCACTGCAAAGCATCACACAGAAAATCTTTCACTGGGCGGAGGGCCGGATCCTCTCGATCACGGCAACCCACTTGAAGGGGACACTAAACGGGAAAGCAGACTTCCTCAGCAGGAAGCAAATAGACCCAGGAGAGTGGTCCCTCTCCCCAGAGGCATTCAGAATCCTAACCAACCGGTGGGGGACCCCACAGTTGGACCTCTTCGCAACCAGGGAGAACACAAAAGTAGGCAACTTTTTCTCCCTCCGGCCAGGAGATCGTCCGATAGCAGTAGACGCCCTAGGCCAGGACTGGGGACAAGGGCTGGCTTACGCCTTTCCTCCCATACCACTAATCCCCAGGGTCTTACAGCACTTCAGAACCCAGGGATGCACGCTAATCCTGGTGACCCCCTTCTGGCCGAAAAGAAGCTGGTTCGGTCTTCTGGCAACACTGAGCGTCCAGGACCCAGTCACCTTCCCTACCTGGACAGATCTTCTATCGCAGGGGCCACTGAACCACCCCGGCCTAGACAAGCTCCATTTAACGGCATGGCTCTTGAGGAATCCTCACTAAGAAAGAAAGGATTCTCAGAGAAAGTAGTAGAAACCCTAATGTCCAGTAGGAAAAAGACGACCCACCTGATCTACCAGAAGGTTTTCCTCATGGAGACAGGGAAGGGATCGCGGGGATTCTATCCCCGACACTCCGCTAATCTTAGAATTCCTGCAGGAGGGCTTAGAGATGGGCCTCTCCCCGAGCACCCTAAAGGTTCAAGTTTCAGCCCTTAGCGCCATTTGCGACACGAAATTCGCAGACAGATGGGTCCACAGGTTCCTAACAGCGGCAGCTAGACTACGCCCTAGGCCCATAAACCTGTTTCCAGACTGGAACCTTAATTGGGTTCTAGGGGCCATGACAGCGGTACCATTCGAACCGATCGAGGCGCTACCTATAAGAATGCTTACAATCAAGACCATCTTCTTAGTAGCCATCACCTCCGCAAGACGGGTTAGCGAACTACAGGCCTTGTCCATCCGCCACCCGTTCATGAAAATCGCAGACACCAAACTAATATTTAAAACAGACCCGGCCTTTATGCCAAAAGTAGTGTCAGATTTTCATAGGTCCCAGGATATAATAATCCCCTCATTTTTCAGTAACCCAAAAAACGAGGAGGAAAGAACCCTAAGCTGTCTGGACGTTAGGAGAGCAGTCCTAGCCTACATAGATACGAGCCACTGGAGACGGGACGACAACTTGTTCGTCCAGTTCAGTGGCCCAAATAAGGGTAACAAAGCAGCAAAAAGGTCCATAGCCAGGTGGATCCGCCTGGCCATCATAGAATCCTATAAGGCCCTCGGGAAGGAGATCCCCTTAGCTCTTAAAGCCCATTCCACAAGGGCAGTAGCGTCCTCATGGGCCGAACACAGCTCAGCCTCGGTCGAGCAAATTTGCAAGGCCGCAGTCTGGAAAAAACCCCACACGTTCACTAAACACTATAGGGTAAAAGTGCAGCAGGACGAGGACATGGCCTTCGGCCGCAAAGTCCTCTCGGCAGCAATCCCACCCTAATAAACTTTAGTTGGTACGTCTCAATTGGTGCTGTCGTGGAGACGACTGGGGGAAAAAATGGATTATACCTACCTGATAATCAGGTTTCCAGTAGTCTCCACGACAGCACCCGTACCTTCCCCCCCCCCCCCCCCCCCCCCCCCCTAAGAAAGTAATATAATATATAAATTCAAAAATAAAAAAAACCCCGGTTAGGGGAAGAAATTTAAGTTTAGCTCCTGCCCCGGCAATTCGTTAGAATCCACTGAGGAAAGTGGGGAAGGGGGGAGCTTTTAACCTCTCAGTATGTTCCTGTCCTACGAGGAGGAGGCGATCTCAATTGGTGCTGTCGTGGAGACTACTGGAAACCTGATTATCAGGTAGGTATAATCCATTTTTTTCTCCACCAAGGCAAGATTGCAAAGGCTCGTGGGTGTCAGAATACATACCCCCTAAAATGACCATATTTTACAAAGTACACCCCTTAATGTGTTCACTGAGGGGTGTCAGGAGTATTTAGATCCCACATTTTCAGGAATTAATGCAATTTAGATGAGACCAAAAAAAAAAAAAAAAGTCTTTATTTCGGCTAATGTGCTATTCTAAACTTTTTTTCCCCCCATAATCCTCATTTTCATGTGCACTGACACCACAAAATGGATACTCCTGTTTGTATTGTTTTCAGAAATGTACACATTGTGGCCCTAATGTTAGGTCAGTATGCACAAATGGGGCCCAAAATGAAGTCAGTACTATGTGGCTTTCTGAACAGACTGTTATGATTGTGTGGGCAGACTTAGCAGACTGCCAACACTATTGTCACCAAAGCAGTAGTAGTATAGTAGTATACATGCACACAGGAAACACAGGAGAATCCATGCAACTGACCCTGTGCTAAAAGGGGGGGGGGGGGGGGGGGCAACCTAAGCGTAGACATCGCCCAAATAAGAGGGCGGCCCAGCGGTCTTCGGAACTGGGCCATAGCTGATCCTAGGAGCCACAGAACAGGACACACGCATGGCATATAATAGAGACGGAACAGAATTTACAGAAATAGAAAACACTGCATACAGAAGCCAAAAATGCAACCACTACTAACAGATAGGCTGATTAGAAAGAACAGTTATTACTTGACATTTTAGACAAAACGTGAAGCTAGCGGGCGAACTAATAAGCTCCTGGTTATACCGCTAGTCCCTACACTAACCATGAGTCCAGGAGACCCGGACAACATTCACACAGGAGATGAGGTTACACTAAACTGACAGAACGTTAACGTACAAACGGGCATGAAACTGCAAGACAAAGATCACACAGAAAGCTTGCATCTGGGACAGGACAGAGCAGGGGGCACACTGCCAACTGCAAGTGGAGCAGGACATAGCATGGGGCACACCGCCAACTATCAAATATAGTGAAAACCACACAGACAATACCCCTACCTCACATGCACACAGGTGAAACTCACATTAAGTCAATGTGTCCTCATACCAAGGGGAATAGACAGTCAGCTACACAAGGTGAGATAGGAGACTGTCAAGTTACACTAACTGACACACACAGCAGACAAGACGTACGGAGGCCACAGCTGTAAAGGAAATGCATATAACGGAGACGAGGACTACAGGTGTCCAAACTGTCTTGGGGAAGCTGAGAGACACATAACTACTTACAAGTTCTGCATGGGAAAAAGGCAGCTACCTTAAGACAAGGATTCATAACTGCTCAGTCTGAAACCCAGACACAGACTGCTAAGAGCTGGGTTTATCTGTATGCACAGAGCCAGGAGATTGGCTTGCAGGAAGTACCACACCCAGCCAGTGCAATCAATTAACCCTCTCAGGGCAGTGCTGCTAGTAAACTGAAGCTTTGAGCAACATATACCAGCTGCAGACGTAACACTGACATTTTGCTTGAAGGCCTTTAAAGGCCCATAGCACAGTTGTAGAGCTCTGGAGCAGCCACACAATTTTAACAATACACCCCTTAAATAGTTTACCTAGGGGTGTACTGCCCATTTGGCCTGTAGCAGCAGCCACAATGCATACTCGAGTGTGAGGGTATATGTATATATTGCCATATGTTTTTTATGCTTTTATACCTGTATCCACGTTCTATTCAAAGTTAAAATGAGAAAAACTTATGTCGCCTTACATCAGATATTCCAAAAGTTTGCAAGGCTGAGAGAGATGTGTCCAGAAATTCAGAGATGATACAGAACCGAACACGAAGGCCGCGTGCTTGGCTGTCTTCCCAGAGGCGCCGTCTCAAGATAACGACTGTTTAACTACATATGACTATCAGTGCCTCAGCTGGAAATCCGGACTTCCCATATATGGTTATGCGGTGAATTTGAGCCAATGAGCCCATCACCCATTCCTAGTGATGAGACCAAAGGTTATAAGATCCCATGTATTCTGTAATAAAGTGCGCAGTCATGTCCCCGTGTGAGGAACTATACCAGACCTCCGTGTGTGGTGTCTCTTCTTTACCGCCGGCAGCGGGGCATGGGGGTGGGCCTGATTGGTGCTGTACACAGAAATTTCCCTGACAAATGGCGCCCAAAGGTGGGGCGGTAAAACCGGAGCCGTGCAGCGCAGTCCACCCGGATCCACGTCACGGGGAAGCCGTCCTGCTGCAAACCGAGCCTGATCAACTCACAGAACTCCAGGTAAGACCGGCATATATTTATGTTGTGTTTTACGCTGAGAGTCTTGCAGCAGGGGGGAGTATCTGTGTTTTGTGACCGGACGGGTTGGGTTAAGAGTTCTACACGGTAACTCGTGGGCTTCGGGTTTGCCGTCACGGACCACTGACCGTGATAAGCGCACCAATCGCTCACCCAGAAACTAGTCTGTAGTCTATTTGTACTTTGAAGTCCGTAGTGTTTTAACGATAGTGGAGATTGTTTGTTGTATCTGCAGAATTTTTTTTCTCTTTCTTTTCATTTAGTCTCATAAGAGAAGGGACCCTCCGTTTTAGTTTAGTTAGTCGTTAATGGTTCAGCAGAGAGGGATGCATTTTGTGAGACAGGCTTCATAGGAGAAGGGACCCTCGGTTGTTTTGCCTTATATATGGGGCTAACGATTTGATTTCAGAGGGATGCATTCTGTGAGGCTGGTTCCATAGGAGAAGAGACCTTCGGTTGTTTTGCCAGTATATAAGGGCCTGACAATTTGGTTTAAGGAGGATACATTCTATGGAGCGTGTTGTTATTATTATTGTTCTTCTAATATGCGTAAGACCTTATTAAAGAAGACGGAGCCCCTTATGGGCCGCCGCCGTGCGGATCAATTGATGGAGGAGAGACAAGGGTCCCAATTTGTAAACTGTAAGAAAACTCTTATGAAAATGTGTAACAAGGACCCGCACGGCAGATTACAATATGGGGACTGGGAGGAGGTCTTTAGGACCAAGAAGGGCGCCTTGAAAGACCAAGGGTTGCTAGAAAGTGCTGAAGTGAGAAGCAGAGAGACAGTCAGAGAATGTTAAGTATGTACACATTATTTGTTTAAGAAAGTATCCGTAAGTGAAATGTTGGAAAGTACAGTAAGTGATCTGGAGGGTGTCGGGAGAGTGTCTATTGAAGGTTACATTGGCAGTTAGGTAGGGAGAGAAATATGGGAAACAAGCAAAGTCGAGAGGAAAGTTACAAAGCATGTGATTTGTTGGCAGAGAGAAAGAGGAAAAGGTGTATAATACTCGATAGATAATAGATATAGATGTATGTGTATATATGTATATACAGTATATGTGTGCAAATGGTTAACTGAGCTTGCTTTTAGAGGAGAAGAATTGTTTACTTGAAGCTGCAACTTGTGTCTAGCTTTCAAGGTCAAGCGATAACAAAGCGAGAGAAAATGCAATACTAACCCTGGAAAGTAGCCTTGCTTGCTGTAATGGAATGAATCTAATGAATTTATACTGTCTTAAGAAGGCAGGAAATATAGCAAATTCTAAGGTATATTCTTACTGGGTTCTGAGGTCACAAATGGACACGTCTTGGTCTCTTTCATACCGGTGTAAGTTATACCCCACTCACATCCTGTGGGGGCTTTTAAGAATACAGGGGTTGAAAATGTAGAACATGTTGCGCTGTCAGAAGGTCCCAGCATATGTGTTATTTATGAGTTCAAATGCAGGGAATAGTTAAACTAAAACAACTTATTCAGTCAGTGAATGCATATTCGTAGAGAGAGAACAGTTATTTTGCAAAGGTGGGGGCTTTCAGATTTCACTCTAAGCTCAGGGCCACAGAAACTAAAATACTTCAGTGTTTAATACAGCATATAATAGCTTCAGTAAATAAGAAAGAGAGAATGTCTCAGTCACTCAGCAATTTTTTTACCCATAATTTGTCAAAAATAGCGCTCATTCACAATCTCATCTCAATAGAATCATGTACTTTATAACATTATAGCACTCACCTCAATGTTTTTCAACTGATGTATGTATGTTTGTCACACTTTTTGTCTGTGCATCTGTATGTACTGGTACACCTTCAATGGGGGGTGACGGGGCAGACTTGAGTGCCAGGATGGATGAGAGTTAATACCCAGGTGTTCAGGCTGTGATGAATGTAAAATGTGTGATGCGGATATTGACTGGGGATAAAAGCCCCCCCATGCATAAGACTTTACTTGGTTGTGATGTGGATGCTTAGACTGTGGAGCGTAAATGAAGGTGTGAAGAAAGAAGCAAGCAGCCAGTATCGAAGGGGTGGAGCTAGATGATGTAAAGGACGTAATGTTTCATCCCTCTTGTCCACAAGGGAGGGGGTGAGGATCTTGAGCAGCTAGTAAAAGGTTTTTTTTTTGTTTTTTTTCTCTCTCAAATTTGATAAGACATTGCAGGCAGGATCAGATTAATAATGAATTCACTTAAAGGATATCACATTTCAAATATGGATAGATGTTTGTAGATTATTCTGCCCCGATGTAACTCATGTCTCTGTTATTGGTGCTAACATTTTACAGGCCTTATCTGCATCCATCAAATCTTTTTACAATGTTATACTACCTTGAACTCGGTTACTCTTCTTCAATTGAGTACCCTGGTTCAAAGGGGGGAGGAGAAGGCATAGGTGATCTAGGTATTGCAAATCAGCCATTTTTAAATTTTTTGCTACAAGATTCTGATCTTTTTGAAATAGAATATCAGCCTGATTGTCTAGCATTGATGCAACAAGAAAATTTAAGTTTTAAAAAGTTACTGAAGCCCTTGTTAACAGTGCATATTTTGAGTTGTTTTTTATAGATGGTACCAGGGGTGATTGACGACTCCACACTGGATATGCTGTGGTCACACAACAAGATGTCCTAAAAGCAGAATGCCTCCGCATGTCTCAGTACAAGAAGCGGAACTGAAGGCCCTCACTGAGGCGTGTAGAGTGGCAGAAGGTAAGACGGCAAACATTTACACTGACTCCCGGTATGCATTTGGCATAGCTCATGATTACGGCCCAACATGGAAGGCCAGACAGTTTTTTACCTCAGCAGGACAACCAATTAAGAATGGTGCAGCGGTGCAGAGTCTCATGGAGACCCTACTTCTACCTGACAAAGTGGAGAGCTCACACCAATTCCTACACTGGAGAAACAAGAGGCAACGCCATCACAGACCACACAGCAAAGGCAGCGGCCCTCAAGCCATGGAAGAAAAGAAGAATTTGACAATAACTTTGGACTTTGATAAAAACTTTGGATATGCTAAAGACTTTACAGTTACAAGCCAGCAAGGAAGAAAAAGACAAATGGACTAAAAAGGGACGGCGTATGGCGAACAGTCAACAGAACTTGCCTACCACGGTCCCTAGGCCCCATGATGGCCCAGCTGATGCACGGAAAGACGCACCTCTCAAAGCAGCAATGATGTCGACACTTGAACAAGGACGGGTGGCTCCTGGGTTTTCTGTAGCTGCTGCATCATTTGTCCAATTTTGCATGATCTTTGTCATAAAGCAACAGGGCAGAAGTAAATTACCCACATCACACTTGCCTAGACCACTCTACCCACTTCAGGGATTGCAAATTGGCTACACTCAGCTCCCACCTGTTGGGAAGTATGAATATGTGCTTGTTGTTGTTTATTTCTTTTCAGGTTGGAGAGACCTACCCTGTTACCAAAGTAAATAAGCAAGTAACCACACAGAAGCTCATGAATGAGGTAATCTGCAGATACGGGGCACCAGAAGTGATTGAGTCAAACAAAGGTACACATTTCACAGGTGAAATAATGCAATACATCATGTCTGCTTTGGGTATATTCCAGGCTTTTTACACACCCTACCATCCGCGGAGTAGTGGGAAAGTAGATACAAAAGGCAATGAAGAAAACGGGCAAATTTTGAATTAAGTGTCTTCCATTAGTTTTTCTTTTTCTCAGGAGGGTACATGCCACAGTAGCTGAGTTTGGGGAATGCTTTTCTTGTTAATTTTGTCATAGGCCTCTCCAAGGAATTGTCAATAACGCATTCTGCAGTCTCTGCTTTTCTTCCAGGTCCTACAGATGAGTGTCACAATCTGAAACCAGGTGACAGGGTCTATGTGAAAAAGTTTGAGAGAGAAACCCTGTTTGAATGTCCCTACCAGATGTTGCTCACCACCCCATCTGCAGTCAAGCTCGAAGGAAAGCCCACTTGGATCCACACTTCGCACTGAAATAACTCATGATCCTGCATATCCTTTACATGCTATAATGTGGTACAATTCCTCTAACACACACCTTTGACTACTGTACACTAGCCCCCTGTTTCGGGGATCAGAACAAATTAATCCAATCAAATGTGCAATATGAAGAGTACACTGAGGGTGAGAATCCAACACCGCATCATGCTAAGAGAGAAGTTGACGCTCCAGGTGGTAACTTTGATCCACATGTACACATAGATGCAAGGAGTGCCAAGGGGGGTGCCAGATGAATTTAATTCTAGAAATCAGGTTAAAGCAGGTTTTGAGTCCTTATTTGCTATTGTCACTGTTATAATTCATCCAATCTACATTATTATTATCTATTACAATCAGCAGAGGTTTGTAAACTACACCAGGGATGCTTTGCAAGGGTTAGCTGACCAGTTAGGGCCCACTGCATCCATGGTGTTCCAAAATAGAGTGGCCCTGGATATGATTTTAGCAGAAAGAGGTGGGGTATGTAATTTCCTGTATGTGTATTATCCCTTTGATCAAAAAGAGTATGAGTAAGGGACTGGACAATGTGACACCAATATTTCCCTTGTTTGAAAAAGATGAAGAGCCAGTTCCGATAATGCCAACCATGTATGTCACCAGAAGAATGGAGAAATGTACTAGTACTGCGCCGCCCCGATCTTCTAAGATGGATTGTCAGTGGAATTCCCATTTGCCTAGGGATAGTGCAGAAGACCTTAGGTTCGAGCGAGGGCACACCCTGTGGGGTGTTAACTTGTACAGATAGAGGGTATGGATGCCCGGAAATAAGCCCAGGGAATCCATGGCCTCCTTCTGATGTGAGGTAGGGATCCCCCCTCCTAGGAGTAGGGCCTTACGGGCAGTGGGGAAACCCTGACGCAAGGGAGAGTGCAAGGCCTGGTGCTTGATCTCCATATAAGTTTTTAGGGGGGTTTGTGAGGGTATATGTATATATTGCCATATGTATTTTATGCTTTTATACCTGTATGCAAGTTCTATTCAAAGTTAAAATGAGAAAAACTTATATGTCGCCTTACATCAGATATTCCAAAAGTTTGCAAGGCTGAGAGAGGTGTCCAGAAATTCAGAGATGATACAGAACCGAACACGAAGGCCGCGTGCTTGGCTGTCTTCCCAGAGGCGCCGTATCAAGATAACGACTGTTTAACTACGTATATGACTATCAGTGCCTCAGCCGGAAATCCGGACTTCCCATATATGGTTATGCGGTGAATTTGAGCCAATGAGCCCATCACCCAATCCTAGTGATGAGACCAAAGGGTATAAGATCCCATGTATTCTGTAATAAAGTGCGCAGTCATGTCCCCGTGTGAGGAACTATACCAGACCTCCGTGTGTGGTGTCTCTTCTTTACCACCGGCAGCGGGGCATTGGGGTGGGCCTGATTGGTGCTGTACGCAGAAATTTCCCTGACATGAGTATAGCCAATCCAAGTGTTAGCCGAGGTACCTAATATTACCCCTTGGCTTATACTCAAGTCAGTAATTGACCCCAGGTTTTTGGGGTAAAAGTTGGTACCTTGGCTTATACTCGGGTCGGCTTAGACTGAAGTATATCTGATTACATGCAAAAACCTAATGGAATAACAGCAATCGTTGCATGCAAAGCATTAACAGCGGGAATCGGTTGTCTCACCCATCCCCGCTGTGGCTGCGGGAGGCCAACTGTGATTAGCAACAGTCTTCAGCAGTAGATGGTGTGGGCTCAGATCTGTAGGATGTAGCTACAAGTCCATTCCAGAAAGCTGCTTCCTAACATATACATACATTCACGTGCTGCGGTGGCAAGGGGTTAAAAGGGTTCCCTGGGACTCCAGTACTGATGATCTATGCGCAGTGAAGTGGTAATCTGCCTCTCAGAATCCCTGCCAATCAGGTGATGACGAGTGAGCACCGCTGCCACTTCAGTCTATGCCAGACGCAGCACCGTACATTTCTGGCAGTAGACGCCTGCATAGGATTGCATTTCAATGCAGAAGGCCGTGGTTTGTCTGCGCCAAGTCACGCACAGAAAACAAACCGCTGCATGCTCTAATTCTGTGCGGGGCTCGTTACTCTCCGGCTGCCGGCTCTGCGCATGCGCCGGCTGCTGACACATGCGTCAGAACTGCGGGAGCGGGCGAGTTCCACACTGCTCTCTGCAGGAGCTCAGGTCGGGTCCTGTTGCGAGCAGCTAGATGCGACACGGCCGTCTGCAGGCGGCCTTAGGCCTCATGTCCACTTGAAAAATACAATCCACATGGAATCCGCTTTCAATTGTATAATTTTTGCATGCAGATATCCGCACACATTGCTATCTATGTGATAGCAATCTGGCTGATCCGCGGTAAAAAGGAGCATGCCGCGTTTTTTTCTCCCACGCATGAAAACGCAATTCTATTAAAATTCCATCCGCGGGTGCAAATATTTAATGGACTGCGGATGGCCAATGATTCCCTAGGGGCAAATCCGCTGCGGAAACCGCAATTCCATTTTGCTAGTGGACATGAGGCCTTAAGGGCTCCTTCCCACAGACGGATCTCCGCCGCGGAATACGCGGCGGCCATCCGCTGCGTCGCCCGCAGCTATTAGGTTCTATTCAACCTAATAGCTGAATACTTACGGTGCGGAATTTCAACGCGGAATTCCGCACCGTAAAATCACCCGTCCTGACCCACGGTATGCTCTATTTGCCGCGTTTATACGCGCGGACGGCTTCCATTGCAGTCTGTGGAAGCCGTCCATTCACGCTATCTTCCGCTGTAGCACAGTGGAAGATAGCATGAAACCGCCTCTACGCCTACTGCCAGCCGCGTCATATGACACAGCCGGCGCGTCACATGCCGCTGCGGCACGTCACACGCTCTATTGCGCATGCGCGCCGAGGCGTGATGCAGGACGTGGGAATCGGGATCCGGAGGTAAGTATTGGGGTCTCTGGGGGCCGCCGTGACGGGCTCCGCCACGGAATTCCATGGCGGAGCCCGTCACAGCCGTGTGCAGCCAGCCTTACAGTGTGGGAAATCAGGAGTCTGAAAACATAAATAAGGTAAAACAAAAAACCAAATTGAAATCACGTTTTATTATTTATTAAGAATGTGGATTTGACACCAAGTGTCATTCCTTGATAAACGAAAGGCCGCTGTGTTTGCGGGTCTTTTCTGTTTACTCCATCGTAGTAAAATATTGCGCATTTTTTCTGGATCCTCCGTCATAATTCTTTGAAATAAAAAGCTTATAAAAAAAAAAAAAGGTGAGTCACAGGCAAAAAGCAGTCCATAAAACGAAGGGTTTCAAGATTGCTGAACGTCGAGGGTCTCTTCACTGTCTTCCAGCCTTCCCATTCTCAAGGACGTCAGATCTGCAGTAAATGACGAAAAATCAGCAGGTTAACAGTCACATCCCACCAGTATTACTGATCCCTAGATCCGCTCCACCCACTTACATTGACCACTACTCCCCCAACCTGAACAGAAGAATCATATACACACACTAGCTGATATACCCAGCTTCGCCCAAGTTAATTTGGTACTGGTGTTTATCTGGTGTTCACACGGAAAAGCTTATGAAGTCGTGGTTACTTTAGAGATACTGAGGGAAAAAAATATGTTCACCATTTTGCATAGTTCTCTGCGTTACCCAGGAAATACCACGTGGAGGTAACCATGCGACGTTTCCTTTATATAAAATGACATCAGGAAGTGAGATAATTAGGTTACATATGTAAAATTTGGACACTAATTCTTTTGCGCTTAGAATTGAATAATCGAGTTGGGACCCATTAGCTTTTCCTATTTATGACATATTCAATGCTCGTGCCAAATTTCACGTTTCTATGACACCGGAAAGTGAGAAAATTACATTCCGCGCGTAAAATTTGGACGCTAAGTCTTTTGCGCATAGAATTGAATAATGGAGTTGGGACCCATTAGCTTTTCCTATTTATGACATAATCAATGCTCGTGCCAAATTTCCCATTTCTATGACACCGGAAAGTGAAGAAATTACATTCCGCACGTAAAATTTTGACGCCAATTCTTTTGCGCTAGAATTGAATAATCGAGTTGGGACCCATTAGCTTTTCCTATTTATGACATAATCAATGCTCGTGCCAAATTTCCCGTTTCTATGACCCCGGAAAGTGAAAAAATTACATTCCGTACGTAAAATTTGGACGCTAATTCTTTTGCGCATAGAATTGAATAATGGAGTTGGGACCCATTAGCTTTTGCTATTTATGACATAATCAATGCTCGTGCAAAATTTCCTGTTTCTATGACACCGGAAAGTGAAAAAATTACATTCCGCATGTAAAATTTGGACGCCAATTCTTTTGCGCTAGAATTGAATAATCGAGTTGGGACCCATTAGCTTTTCCTATGTATGTCATAATCAATGCTCGTGCCAAATTTCCCATTTCTATGACACCGGAAAATGAAAAAATTACATTCCGTACGTAAAATTTGGACGCTAATTCTTTTGCCCATAGAATTGAATAATCGAGTTGGGACCCATTAGCTTTTCCTATTTATGACATAATCAATGCTCGTGCCAAATTTCCCGTTTCTATGACACCGGAAAGTGAAAAAATTACATTCCGCACGTAAAATTTCGACGCCGATTCTTTTGCGCTAGAATTGAATAATCGAGTTGGGGCCTATTAACTTTTCCTATTTATGACATAATCAATGCCCGTGCCAAATTTCATGTTTCTATCACATTGGGAAGTGAGAGATTTAGATTATGTACGTAAAATTTGGACGCTAATTCTTTTGTGCATAGAATTGAATAATGGAGTTGGGACCCATTAGCTTTTCCTATTTATGACATAATCAATGCTCGTGCCAAATTTCCTGTTTCTATGACACCGGAAAGTGAGAAAATTACATTCCGCACGTAAAATTTGGACGCTAATTCTTTTGCGCAAGGAATTGAATAATGGAGTTGGGACCCATTAGCTTTTCCTATTTATGACATAATCAATGCTCGTGCCAAATTTCCCGTTTCTATGACCCCGGAAAGTGAAGAAATTACATTCCGCACGTAAAATTTCGACGCTAATTCTTTTGCGCATAGAATTGAATAATGGAGTTGGGACCCATTAGCTTTTCCTATTTATGACATAATCAATGCTCGTGCCAAATATCCTGTTTCTATGACACCGGAAAGTGAAAAAATTACATTTCGCACGTAAAATTTTGACGCCAATTCTTTTGCGCTAGAATTGAATAATCGAGTTGGGACCTATTAACTTTTCCTATTTATGACATAATCAATGCTCGTGCCAAATTTCATGTTTCTATGACACCGGAAAGTGAGAAAATTAGATTCCTTACGTAAAATTTCGACGCTAATTCTTTTGCGCATAGAATTGAATAATCAAGTTGGGACCTACGAACTTTTCCTACTTATGACATAATCAATGCTCGTGCCAAATTTCCCGTTTCTATGACACCGCAAAGTGAAAAAATTACATTCCACACGTAAAATTTCGACGCCAATTCTTTTGCGCTAGAATTGAATAATCGAGTTGGGACCCATTAACTTTTCCTATTTATGTCATAATCAATGCCCGTGCCAAATTTTAAGTTTCTATGGCATTGGGAAGTGACAGATTTAGATTATGTATGTAAAATTTCGACGCTAATTCTTTTGCGCTAGAATTGAATAATCGAGTTGGGACCCAAATACTTTTCCTATTTTGGAGATAATCTATGCTTGTGCCAAATTTCATGTTTCTACGATATTGGGAAGTTGGAGAACTTTTGGCGAGTCAGTCAGTGAGTCAGTGAGGGCTTTCAGCTTTATATATATAGACTAGCTGATATACCCGGCTTCGCCCGAGTTAATTTGGTACTGGTATTTATCTGGTGTTCACACGGAAAAGCTTATGAAGTCGTGGTTACTTTAGAGATACCGAGGAAAAACATATGTTCACCATTTTGCATAGTTCTCTGCCTTACCCAGGAAACACCACAGGGAGGTAACCATGCGACGTTTCCTTTATATAAAATGACAGCAGGAAGTGAGAGAATTTGATTACGTACATAAAATTTGGACACTAATTCTTTTGCGCTTAGAATTGAATAATCGAGTTGGGACCTATTAGCTTTCCCTACTTTTGACATAATCAATGCTCCTGCCAAATTTCCCGTTTCTATGACACCGGAAAATGAAAAAATTACATACCGTACGTAAAATTTGGACGCTAATTCTTTTGCGAATAGAATTGAATAATCGAGTTGGGACCCATTAGCTTTTCCTATTTATGACATAATCAATGCTCGTGCCAAATTTCTCGTTTCTATGACACCGGAAAGTGAAAAAATTACATTCCGCACGTAAAATTTCGACGCTAATTCTTTTGCGCTAGAATTAAATAATCGAGTTGGGACCTATTAACTTTTCCTATTTATGACATAATCAATGCCCGTGCCAAATTTCATGTTTCTATCACATTGGGAAGTGAGAGATTTAGATTATGCACGTAAAATTTGGACGCTAATTCTTTTTCGCATAGAATTGAGTAATGGAGTTGGGACCCATTAGCTTTTCCTATTAATGACATAATCAATGCTCGTGCCAAATTTCCTGTTTCTATGACACCGGAAAGTGAGAAAATTACATTCCGCACGTAAAATTTGGACGCTAATTCTTTTGCGCATGGAATTGAATAATGGAGTTGGGACCCATTGGGTGCCTGCACACGAACGGAATTTCCAGCGCGTTATTTTAGGCACATTATCTGCCCCAGACCGCAGACAATGTACTCCTATGAGGATCCGCAGTTGTCCCCAGACGGACGGATTTGTATCGCGTTTTCTCATGCGCTTGAAAAAATCTGCGACCTGTTCTAATTTGGGTCGGATTCTGCGCGTGAAGCCTCCAATACAAGTGAATGGGTGCGTTTTTTCACGCAGTACATCCGCAGTGCAGCTGCAGATGGAGTCACTGGTTGCTATGACTACAGGAAGTAGGCATGGTAGGAGGCGTCCCAACACACAGCACAGAGCTTCACAGGCAAATTTGTAGAGGGAGATAGGTAGTATTTCTTGCCAATGCAGAATCTAAGAATGCAAAATCTGTAGTAATGAATTCGGCCGCCTGCAGACGAGCGGGTCGGATACGGCGGCGAGAATTCTCGCCGCCGGACCCGACCCGAGAACCTGCAGTGACGAGTGCGTACTCACCCCCGCCTGGCGGCCCCGGCTCTTTCATGTGCCGGCTGCCGCGCAGCCGGCGCATGCGCAGACCGTAGCTGGTGGCCGGGTGAGTGCGAGCCCCGCACAAAAATAGGACATGCCGCGGTTTGTTTGCCGCACGAGATTTCGCGCAGCCAAACCGCATCCGTCTGCATAGGAGTGTGTATTGTAATGCACTCCTATGCAGACTTTCAGCGGCGGAAATCCCACGGGAAATACCGCCGCGCGATTTCCGCCCGTGTGCAGGCGGCCTTCCTCTTGTGAATTTTTTTGCAGTGACTGAAATAAAGTCACGCTGGAGAAGCGCCTGAAAAAAGTTACATGGATCAACCATGCCCACAAAGACATCTGCTCACCGGATGAAAGCATGTTGCCAGAATAATTTAACGGTGCTCGCACAAGCAAGAGGGACAAAACGGAGTCTGGGTGTTGGTTTTTAAGCTGTTTTCCAAGGAATGGGCAGTTCTCTAGGGGTTGGGTTTACAATAAGGGGCGGCTGCTGGTTTTTCTGCGCGTTTTTTTCCGCAACACATCCGCGTATATCCGCGCGTGATTTTTCACTCATCTGCACCTATCCGCAAGCACATTTAGGTACCATACGCGTGTGAAAATCCGCTAGCGGTATCCGGACCGCTCCTGTGCATGTGGCCATTAGCTTTTCCTATTTATGACATAATGCTCGGGGCAAATTTCCTGTTTCTGTGACACCGGAAAGTGAGAAAATTAGATTCCGTACGTAAAATTTGGGCGCTGATTCTTTTGCGCATAGAATTGAATAATTGAGTTGGGACCCATTAGCTTTCCGTACTTATGACATAACCAATGCTCCTGCCAAATTTCCCATTTCTATGACATCGGAAAATGAAAAAATTACATTCCGTACGTAAAATTTGGACGCTAATTCTTTTGCGCATAGAATTGAATAATCGAGTTGGGACCCATTAGCTTTTCCTATTTATGACATAATCAATGCTCGTGCCAAATTTACCGTTTCTCTGACACCGGAAAGTGAAAAAATTACATTCCGCATGTAAAATTTGGACGCCAATTCTTTTGCGCTAGAATTGAATAATCGAGTTGGGACCTAATAACATTTCCTATTTATGACATAATCAATGCCCGTGCCAAATTTCATGTTTCTATCACATTGGGAAGTGAAAAAATTACATTCCGCACGTAAAATTTCGACGCTAATTCTTTTGCGCATAGAATTGAATAATGGAGTTGGGACCCATTAGCTTTTCCTACTTATGACATAATCAATGCTCGTGCCAAATTTACTGTTTCTATGACACCGGAAAGTGAAAAAATTACTTTCCGCACGTAAAATTTTGACGCCAATTCTTTTGCGCTAGAATTGAATAATCGAGTTGGGACCTATTAACTTTTCCTATTTATGACATAATCAATGCTCGTGCCAAATTTCCCGTTTCTATGACACCGGAAATTGAAAAAATTACATTCCGCACGTAAAATTTGGATGCTAATTCCTTTCCGCATAGAATTGAATAATGGAGTTGGGACCCATTATCTTTTCCTATTTATGACATAATCAATGCTCCTGCCAAATTTCCCATTTCTATGACACCGGAAAGTGAAAAAATTAAATTCCGCAAGTAAAATTTGGACGCTAATTCTTTTGCGCATAGAATTGAATAATCGAGTTGGGACCCATTAGCTTTTCCTATTTATGACATAATCAATGCTCCTGCCAAATTTCCCGTTTCTATGACCCCGAAAAGTGAAAAAATTACATTCCGCACGTAAAATTTGGACGCTAATTCTTTTGCGCATAGAATTGAATAATCGAGTTGGGACCCATTAGCTTTCCGTACTTATGACATAATCAATGCTCCTGCCAAATTTCCCGTTTCTATGACACCGGAAAATGAAAAAATTACATTCCGTACGTAAAATTTGGACGCTAATTCTTTTGCGCATAGAATTGAATAATCGAGTTGGGACCCATTAGTTTTTCCTATTTATGACATAATCAATGCTCGTGCCAAATTTCCCGTTTCTCTGACACCGGAAAGTGAAAAAATTACATTCCGCACGTAAAATTTCGACGCCAATTCTTTTGCGCTAGAATTGAATAATCGAGTTGGGACCTATTAACTTTTCCTATTTATGACATAATCAATGCCCGTGCCAAATTTCATGTTTCTATCACATTGGGAAGTGAAAAAATTACATTCCGCACGTAAAATTTCGACGCTAATTCTTTTGCGCATAGAATTGAATAATGAAGTTGGGACCCATTAGCTTTTCCTATTTATGACATAATCAATGCTCGTGCCAAATTTCCTGTTTCTATGACACCGGAAAGTGAAAAAATTACTTTCCGCACGTAAAATTTTGACACCAATTCTTTTGCGCTAGAATTGAATAATCGAGTTGGGACCTATTAACTTTTCCTATTTATGACATAATCAATGCTCGTGTCAAATTTCACATTTCTATGACACCGGAAAGTGAAAAAATTACATTCCACACGTAAAATTTCGACGCCAATTCTTTTGCGCTAGAATTGAATAATCGAGTTGGGACCCAATTACTTTTCCTATTTTGGAGATATTCTATGCGTGTGCCAAATTTCATGTTTCTACGATATCGGGAAGTTGGAGAACTTTTGGCGAGTCAGTCAGTCAGTGAGTGAGTCAGTGAGGGCTTTCGTCTTTATATATATAGACTAGCTGATATACCCGTCTTCGCCCGAGTTAATTTGGTACTGGTGTTTATCTGGTGTTAACACGGAAAATCTTATGAAGTCGTGGTTACTTTAGAGATACCGAGGAAAAACATATGTTCACCATTTTGCATAGTTCTCTGCGTTACCCAGGAAAGACCACGTGGAGGTGACCATGCGACCTTTCCGTTATATAAAATGACATCAGGAAGTGAGAGAATTTGATTACGTACATAAAATGTGGACACTAATTCTTTTGCGTTTAGAATTGAATAATCGAGTTGGGACCCATTAGCTTTTCCTATTTATGACATAATCAATGCTCCTGCCAAATTTCCCGTTTCTATGACACCGGAAATTGAAAAAATTACATTCCGCACGTAAAATTTGGACGCTAATTCCTTTGCGCATAGAATTGAATAATGGAGTTGGGACCCATTAGCTTTTCCTATTTATGACATAATCAATGCTCCTGCCAAATTTCCCGTTTCTATGACACCGGAAAGTGAAAAAATTACATTCCGCACGTAAAATTTGGACGCTAATTCTTTTGTGCATAGAATTGAATAATCGAGTTGGGACCCATTAGCTTTTCCTATTTATGACATAATCAATGCTCCTGCCAAATTTCCCGTTTCTATGACACCGGAAATTGAAAAAATTACATTCCGCACGTAAAATTTGGATGCTAATTCCTTTGCGCATAGAATTGAATAATGGAGTTGGGACCCATTAGCTTTTCCTATTTATGACATAATCAATGCTCCTGCCTAATTTCCCATTTCTATGACACCGGAAAGTGAAAAAATTAAATTCCGCATGTAAAATTTGGACGCTAATTCTTTTGCGCATAGAATTGAATAATCGAGTTGGGACCTATTAGCTTTTCCTATTTATGACATAATCAATGCTCCTGCCAAATTTCCCGTTTCTATGACACCGCAAAGTGAAAAAATTACATTCCACACGTAAAATTTCGACGCCAATTCTTTTGCGCTAGAATTGAATAATCGAGTTGGGACCCATTAACTTTTCCTATTTATGTCATAATCAATGCCCGTGCCAAATTTTAAGTTTCTATGGCATTGGGAAGTGACAGATTTAGATTATGTATGTAAAATTTCGACGCTAATTCTTTTGCGCTAGAATTGAATAATCGAGTTGGGACCCAAATACTTTTCCTATTTTGGAGATAATCTATGCTTGTGCCAAATTTCATGTTTCTACGATATTGGGAAGTAGGAGAACTTTTGGCGAGTCAGTCAGTGAGTCAGTGAGGGCTTTCAGCTTTATATATATAGACTAGCTGATATACCCGTCTTCGCCCGAGTTAATTTGGTACTGGTATTTATCTGGTGTTCACACGGAAAAGCTTATGAAGTCGTGGTTACTTTAGAGATACCGAGGAAAAACATATGTTCACCATTTTGCATAGTTCTCTGCCTTACCCAGGAAACACCACAGGGAGGTAACCATGCGACGTTTCCTTTATATAAAATGACAGCAGGAAGTGAGAGAATTTGATTACGTACATAAAATTTGGACACTAATTCTTTTGCGCTTAGAATTGAATAATCGAGTTGGGACCTATTAGCTTTTCCTATTTATGACATAATCAATGCTCCTGCCAAATTTCCCGTTTCTATGACACCGGAAATTGAAAAAATTACATTCCGCACGTAAAATTTGGATGCTAATTCCTTTGCGCATAGAATTGAATAATGGAGTTGGGACCCATTAGCTTTTCCTATTTATGACATAATCAATGCTCCTGCCAAATTTCCCATTTCTATGACACCGGAAAGTGAAAAAATTAAATTCCGCACGTAAAATTTGGACGCTAATTCTTTTGCGCATAGAATTGAATAATCGAGTTGGGACCCATTAGCTTTTCCTATTTATGACATAATCAATGCTCCTGCCAAATTTCCCGTTTCTATGACCCCGAAAAGTGCAAAAATTACATTCCGCACGTAAAATTTGGACGCTAATTATTTTGCGCATAGAATTGAATAATCGAGTTGGGACCCATTAGCTTTCCGTACTTATGACATAATCAATGCTCCTGCCAAATTTCCCGTTTCTATGACACCGGAAATTGAAAAAATTACATTCCGCACGTAAAATTTGGATGCTAATTCCTTTGCGCATAGAATTGAATAATGGAGTTGGGACCCATTAGCTTTTCCTATTTATGACATAATCAATGCTCCTGCCAAATTTCCCATTTCTATGACACCGGAAAGTGAAAAAATTAAATTCCGCACGTAAAATTTGGACGCTAATTCTTTTGCGCATAGAATTGAATAATCGAGTTGGGACCCATTAGCTTTTCCTATTTATGACATAATCAATGCTCCTGCCAAATTTCCCGTTTCTATGACCCCGAAAAGTGCAAAAATTACATTCCGCACGTAAAATTTGGACGCTAATTATTTTGCGCATAGAATTGAATAATCGAGTTGGGACCCATTAGCTTTCCGTACTTATGACATAATCAATGCTCCTGCCAAATTTCCCGTTTCTATGACACCGGAAAATGAAAAAATTACATTCCGTACGTAAAATTTGGACGCTAATTCTTTTGCGCATAGAATTGAATAATCGAGTTGGGACCCATTAGCTTTTCCTATTTATGACATAATCAATGCTCGTGCCAAATTTCCCGTTTCTCTGACACCGGAAAGTGAAAAAATTACATTCCGCACGTAAAATTTCGACGCCAATTCTTTTGCGCTAGAATTGTATAATCGAGTTGGGACCTATTAACTTTTCCTATTTATGACATAATCAATGCCCGTGCCAAATTTCATGTTTCTATCACTTTGGGAAGTGAAAAAATTACATTCCGCACGTAAAATTTCGACGCTAATTCTTTTGCGCATAGAATTGAATAATGGAGTTGGGACCCATTAGCTTTTCCTACTTATGACATAATCAATGCTCGTGCCAAATTTCCTGTTTCTATGACACCGGAAAGTGAAAAAATTACTTTCCGCACGTAAAATTTTGACGCCAATTCTTTTGCGCTTGAATTGAATAATCGAGTTGGGACCTATTAACTTTTCATATTTATGACATAATCAATGCTCGTGCCAAATTTCCCGTTTCTATGACACCGGAAATTGAAGAAATTACATTCCGCACGTAAAATTTGGATGCTAATTCCTTTGCGCATAGAATTGAATAATGGAGTTGGGACCCATTAGCTTTTCCTATTTATGACATAATCAATGCTCCTGCCAAATTTCCCATTTCTATGACACCGGAAAGTGAAAAAATTAAATTCCGCACGTAAAATTTGGACGCTAATTCTTTTGCGCATAGAATTGAATAATCGAGTTGGGACCCATTAGCTTTTCCTATTTATGACATAATCAATGCTCGTGCCAAATTTCCCGTTTCTCTGACACCGGAAAGTGAAAAAATTACATTCCGCACGTAAAATTTCGACGCCAATTCTTTTGCGCTAGACTTGAATAATCGAGTTGGGACCTGTTAACTTTTCTTATTTATGACATAATCAATGCCCGTGCCAAATTTCATGTTTCTATCACATTGGGAAGTGAAAAAATTACATTCCGCACGTAAAATTTCGACGCTAATTCTTTTGCGCATAGAATTGAATAATGAAGTTGGGACCCATTAGCTTTTCCTATTTATGACATAATCAATGCTCGTGCCAAATTTCCTGTTTCTATGACACCGGAAAGTGAAAAAATTACTTTCCGCACCTAAAATTTTGACGCCAATTCTTTTGCGCTAGAATTGAATAATCGAGTTGGGACCTATTAACTTTTCCTATTTATGACATAATCAATGCTCGTGTCAAATTTCACATTTCTATGACACCGGAAAGTGAAAAAATTACATTCCACACGTAAAATTTCGACGCCAATTCTTTTGCGCTAGAATTGAATAATCGAGTTGGGACCCAATTACTTTTCCTATTTTGGAGATATTCTATGCGTGTGCCAAATTTCATGTTTCTACGATATCGGGAAGTTGGAGAACTTTTAGCGAGTCAGTCAGTCAGTGAGTGAGTCAGTGAGTCAGTGAGGGCTTTCGTCTTTATATATATAGACTAGCTGATATACCCGTCTTCGCCCGAGTTAATTTGGTACTGGTGTTTATCTGGTGTTAACACGGAAAATCTTATGAAGTCGTGGTTACTTTAGAGATACCGAGGAAAAACATATGTTCACCATTTTGCATAGTTCTCTGCGTTACCCAGGAAAGACCACGTGGAGGTGACCATGCGACCTTTCCTTTATATAAAATGACATCAGGAAGTGAGAGAATTTGATTACATACATAAAATTTGTACACTAATTCTTTTGCGCTTAGAATTGAATAATCGAGTTGGGACCCATTAGCTTTTCCTATTTATGACATAATCAATGCCCGTGCCAAATTTCATGTTTCTATCACATTGGGAAGTGAAAAAATTACATTCCGCACGTAAAATTTCGACGCTAATTCTTTTGCGCATAGAATTGAATAATGGAGTTGGGACCCATTAGCTTTTCCTACTTATGACATAATCAATGCTCGTGCCAAATTTCCTGTTTCTATGACACCGGAAAGTGAAAAAATTACTTTCCGCACGTAAAATTTTGACGCCAATTCTTTTGCGCTAGAATTGAATAATCGAGTTGGGACCTATTAACTTTTCATATTTATGACATAATCAATGCTCGTGCCAAATTTCCCGTTTCTATGACACCGGAAATTGAAAAAATTACATTCCGCACGTAAAATTTGGATGCTAATTCCTTTGCGCATAGAATTGAATAATGGAGTTGGGACCCATTAGCTTTTCCTATTTATGACATAATCAATGCTCCTGCCAAATTTCCCATTTCTATGACACCGGAAAGTGAAAAAATTAAATTCCGCACGTAAAATTTGGACGCTAATTCTTTTGCGCATAGAATTGAATAATCGAGTTGGGACCTATTAACTTTTCCTATTTATGACATAATCAATGCTCGTGTCAAATTTCACATTTCTATGACACCGGAAAGTGAAAAAATTAAATTCCGCACGTAAAATTTGGACGCTAATTCTTTTGCGCATAGAATTGAATAATCGAGTTGGGACCTATTAACTTTTCCTATTTATGACATAATCAATGCCCGTGCCAAATTTCATGTTTCTATCACATTGGGAAGTGAAAAAATTACATTCCGCACGTAAAATTTCGACGCTAATTCTTTTGCGCATAGAATTGAATAATGAAGTTGGGACCCATTAGCTTTTCCTATTTATGACATAATCAATGCTCGTGCCAAATTTCCTGTTTCTATGACACCGGAAAGTGAAAAAATTACTTTCCGCACGTAAAATTTTGACGCCAATTCTTTTGCGCTAGAATTGAATAATCGAGTTGGGACCTATTAACTTTTCCTATTTATGACATAATCAATGCTCGTGTCAAATTTCACATTTCTATGACACCGGAAAGTGAAAAAATTACATTCCACACGTAAAATTTCGACGCCAATTCTTTTGCGCTAGAATTGAATAATCGAGTTGGGACCCAATTACTTTTCCTATTTTGGAGATATTCTATGCGTGTGCCAAATTTCATGTTTCTACGATATCGGGAAGTTGGAGAACTTTTAGCGAGTCAGTCAGTCAGTGAGTGAGTCAGTGAGTCAGTGAGGGCTTTCGTCTTTATATATATAGACTAGCTGATATACCCGTCTTCGCCCGAGTTAATTTGGTACTGGTGTTTATCTGGTGTTAACACGGAAAATCTTATGAAGTCGTGGTTACTTTAGAGATACCGAGGAAAAACATATGTTCACCATTTTGCATAGTTCTCTGCGTTACCCAGGAAAGACCACGTGGAGGTGACCATGCGACCTTTCCTTTATATAAAATGACATCAGGAAGTGAGAGAATTTGATTACATACATAAAATTTGTACACTAATTCTTTTGCGCTTAGAATTGAATAATCGAGTTGGGACCCATTAGCTTTTCCTATTTATGACATAATCAATGCCCGTGCCAAATTTCATGTTTCTATCACATTGGGAAGTGAAAAAATTACATTCCGCACGTAAAATTTCGACGCTAATTCTTTTGCGCATAGAATTGAATAATGAAGTTGGGACCCCTTAGCTTTTCCTACTTATGACATAATCAATGCTCGTGCCAAATTTCCTGTTTCTATGACACCGGAAAGTGAAAAAATTACTTTCCGCACGTAAAATTTTGACGCCAATTCTTTTGCGCTAGAATTGAATAATCGAGTTGGGACCTATTAACTTTTCATATTTATGACATAATCAATGCTCGTGCCAAATTTCCCGTTTCTATGACACCGGAAATTGAAAAAATTACATTCCGCACGTAAAATTTGGATGCTAATTCCTTTGCGCATAGAATTGAATAATGGAGTTGGGACCCATTAGCTTTTCCTATTTATGACATAATCAATGCTCCTGCCAAATTTCCCATTTCTATGACACCGGAAAGTGAAAAAATTAAATTCCGCACGTAAAATTTGGACGCTAATTCTTTTGCGCATAGAATTGAATAATCGAGTTGGGACCTATTAACTTTTCCTATTTATGACATAATCAATGCTCGTGTCAAATTTCACATTTCTATGACACCGGAAAGTGAAAAAATTAAATTCCGCACGTAAAATTTGGACGCTAATTCTTTTGCGCATAGAATTGAATAATCGAGTTGGGACCTATTAACTTTTCCTATTTATGACATAATCAATGCCCGTGCCAAATTTCATGTTTCTATCACATTGGGAAGTGAAAAAATTACATTCCGCACGTAAAATTTCGACGCTAATTCTTTTGCGCATAGAATTGAATAATGAAGTTGGGACCCATTAGCTTTTCCTATTTATGACATAATCAATGCTCGTGCCAAATTTCCTGTTTCTATGACACCGGAAAGTGAAAAAATTACTTTCCGCACGTAAAATTTTGACGCCAATTCTTTTGCGCTAGAATTGAATAATCGAGTTGGGACCTATTAACTTTTCCTATTTATGACATAATCAATGCTCGTGTCAAATTTCACATTTCTATGACACCGGAAAGTGAAAAAATTACATTCCACACGTAAAATTTCGACGCCAATTCTTTTGCGCTAGAATTGAATAATCGAGTTGGGACCCAATTACTTTTCCTATTTTGGAGATATTCTATGCGTGTGCCAAATTTCATGTTTCTACGATATCGGGAAGTTGGAGAACTTTTAGCGAGTCAGTCAGTCAGTGAGTGAGTCAGTGAGTCAGTGAGGGCTTTCGTCTTTATATATATAGACTAGCTGATATACCCGTCTTCGCCCGAGTTAATTTGGTACTGGTGTTTATCTGGTGTTAACACGGAAAATCTTATGAAGTCGTGGTTACTTTAGAGATACCGAGGAAAAACATATGTTCACCATTTTGCATAGTTCTCTGCGTTACCCAGGAAAGACCACGTGGAGGTGACCATGCGACCTTTCCTTTATATAAAATGACATCAGGAAGTGAGAGAATTTGATTACATACATAAAATTTGTACACTAATTCTTTTGCGCTTAGAATTGAATAATCGAGTTGGGACCCATTAGCTTTTCCTATTTATGACATAATCAATGCCCGTGCCAAATTTCATGTTTCTATCACATTGGGAAGTGAAAAAATTACATTCCGCACGTAAAATTTCGACGCTAATTCTTTTGCGCATAGAATTGAATAATGAAGTTGGGACCCATTAGCTTTTCCTACTTATGACATAATCAATGCTCGTGCCAAATTTCCTGTTTCTATGACACCGGAAAGTGAAAAAATTACTTTCCGCACGTAAAATTTTGACGCCAATTCTTTTGCGCTAGAATTGAATAATCGAGTTGGGACCTATTAACTTTTCATATTTATGACATAATCAATGCTCGTGCCAAATTTCCCGTTTCTATGACACCGGAAATTGAAAAAATTACATTCCGCACGTAAAATTTGGATGCTAATTCCTTTGCGCATAGAATTGAATAATGGAGTTGGGACCCATTAGCTTTTCCTATTTATGACATAATCAATGCTCCTGCCAAATTTCCCATTTCTATGACACCGGAAAGTGAAAAAATTAAATTCCGCACGTAAAATTTGGACGCTAATTCTTTTGCGCATAGAATTGAATAATCGAGTTGGGACCTATTAACTTTTCCTATTTATGACATAATCAATGCTCGTGTCAAATTTCACATTTCTATGACACCGGAAAGTGAAAAAATTACATTCCACACGTAAAATTTCGACGCCAATTCTTTTGCGCTAGAATTGAATAATCGAGTTGGGACCCAATTACTTTTCCTATTTTGG
The DNA here is from genome assembly GCF_035609145.1 of Eleutherodactylus coqui. Lineage (NCBI taxonomy): Eukaryota > Metazoa > Chordata > Amphibia > Anura > Eleutherodactylidae > Eleutherodactylus > Eleutherodactylus coqui. Next base: position 467,661 of record NW_027101717.1, read on the forward strand.
AGATATTCTATGCGTGTGCCAAATTTCATGTTTCTACGATATCGGGAAGTTGGAGAACTTTTGGCGAGTCAGTCAGTCAGTGAGTGAGTCAGTGAGTCAGTGAGGGCTTTTGTCTTTATATATATAGACTAGCTGATATACCCGTCTTCGCCCGAGTTAATTTGGTACTGGCGTTTATCTGGTGTTAACACGGAAAATCTTATGAAGTCGTGGTTACTTTAGAGATACCGAGGAAAAACATATGTTCACCATTTTGCATAGTTCTCTGCGTTACCCAGGAAAGACCACGTGGAGGTGACCATGCAACCTTTCCGTTATATAAAATGACATCAGGAAGTGAGAGAATTTGATTACGTACATAAAATGTGGACACTAATTCTTTTGCGTTTAGAATTGAATAATCGAGTTGGGACCCATTAGCTTTTCCTATTTATGACATAATCAATGCTCCTGCCAAATTTCCCGTTTCTATGACACCGGAAATTGAAAAAATTACATTCCGCACGTAAAATTTGGACGCTAATTCCTTTGCGCATAGAATTGAATAATGGAGTTGGGACCCATTAGCTTTTCCTATTTATGACATAATCAATGCTCCTGCCAAATTTCCCGTTTCTATGACACCGGAAAGTGAAAAAATTACATTCCGCACGTAAAATTTGGACGCTAATTCTCATGCGCATAGAATTGAATAATCGAGTTGGTACCCATTAGCTTTTCCTATTTATGACATAATCAATGCTCCTGCCAAATTTCCCGTTTCTATGACACCGGAAATTGAAAAAATTACATTCCGCACGTAAAATTTGGATGCTAATTCCTTTGCGCATAGAATTGAATAATGGAGTTGGGACCCATTAGCTTTTCCTATTTATGACATAATCAATGCTCCTGCCAAATTTCCCATTTCTATGACACCGGAAAGTGAAAAAATTAAATTCCGCATGTAAAATTTGGACGCCGATTCTTTTGCGCATAGAATTGAATAATCGTGTTGGGACCCATTAGCTTTTCCTATTTATGACATAATCAATGCTCCTGCCAAATTTCCCGTTTCTATGACCCCGAAAAGTGCAAAAATTACATTCCGCACGTAAAATTTGGACGCTAATTCTTTTGTGCATAGAATTGAATAATCGAGTTGGGACCCATTAGCTTTCTGTACTTATGACATAATCAATGCTCCTGCCAAATTTCCCGTTTCTATGACACCGGAAAATGAAAAAATTACATTCCGTACGTAAAATTTGGACGCTAATTCTTTTGCGCATAGAATTGAATAATCGAGTTGGGACCCATTAGCTTTTCCTATTTATGACATAATCAATGCTCGTGCCAAATTTCCCGTTTCTCTGACACCGGAAAGTGAAAAAATTACATTCCGCACGTAAAATTTCGACGCCAATTCTTTTGCGCTAGAATTGAATAATCGAGTTGGGACCTGTTAACTTTTCTTATTTATGACATAATCAATGCCCGTGCCAAATTTCATGTTTCTATTACATTGGGAAGTGAAAAAATTACATTCCGCACGTAAAATTTCGACGCTAATTCTTTTGCGCATAGAATTGAATAATGAAGTTGGGACCCATTAGCTTTTCCTATTTATGACATAATCAATGCTCGTGCCAAATTTCCTGTTTCTATGACACCGGAAAGTGAAAAAATTACTTTCCGCACGTAAAATTTTGACGCCAATTCTTTTGCGCTAGAATTGAATAATCGAGTTGGGACCTATTAACTTTTCCTATTTATGACATAATCAATGCTCCTGCCAAATTTCCCGTTTCTATGACACCGGAAATTGAAAAAATTACATTCCGCACGTAAAATTTGGATGCTAATTCCTTTGCGCATAGAATTGAATAATGGAGTTGGGACCCATTAGCTTTTCCTATTTATGACATAATCAATGCTCCTGCCAAATTTCCCATTTCTATGACACCGGAAAGTGAAAAAATTAAATTCCGCATGTAAAATTTGGACGCCGATTCTTTTGCGCATAGAATTGAATAATCGTGTTGGGACCCATTAGCTTTTCCTATTTATGACATAATCAATGCTCCTGCCAAATTTCCCGTTTCTATGACCCCGAAAAGTGCAAAAATTACATTCCGCACGTAAAATTTGGACGCTAATTCTTTTGTGCATAGAATTGAATAATCGAGTTGGGACCCATTAGCTTTCTCTACTTATGACATAATCAATGCTCCTGCCAAATTTCCCGTTTCTATGACACCGGAAAATGAAAAAATTACATTCCGTACGTAAAATTTGGACGCTAATTCTTTTGCGCATAGAATTGAATAATCGAGTTGGGACCCATTAGCTTTTCCTATTTATGACATAATCAATGCTCGTGCCAAATTTCCCGTTTCTCTGACACCGGAAAGTGAAAAAATTACATTCCGCACGTAAAATTTCGACGCCAATTCTTTTGCGCTAGAATTGTATAATCGAGTTGGGACCTATTAACTTTTCCTATTTATGACATAATCAATGCCCGTGCCAAATTTCATGTTTCTATCACATTGGGAAGTGAAAAAATTACATTCCGCACGTAAAATTTCGACGCTAATTCTTTTGCGCATAGAATTGAATAATGGAGTTGGGACCCATTAGCTTTTCCTACTTATGACATAATCAATGCTCGTGCCAAATTTCCTGTTTCTATGACACCGGAAAGTGAAAAAATTACTTTCCGCACGTAAAATTTTGACGCCAATTCTTTTGCGCTAGAATTGAATAATCGAGTTGGGACCTATTAACTTTTCATATTTATGACATAATCAATGCTCGTGCCAAATTTCCCGTTTCTATGACACCGGAAATTGAAAAAATTACATTCCGCACGTAAAATTTGGATGCTAATTCCTTTGCGCATAGAATTGAATAATGGAGTTGGGACCCATTAGCTTTTCCTATTTATGACATAATCAATGCTCCTGCCAAATTTCCCATTTCTATGACACCGGAAAGTGAAAAAATTAAATTCCGCACGTAAAATTTGGACGCTAATTCTTTTGCGCATAGAATTGAATAATCGAGTTGGGACCCATTAGCTTTTCCTATTTATGACATAATCAATGCTCCTGCCAAATTTCCCGTTTCTATGACCCCGAAAACTGAAAAAATTACATTCCGCACGTAAAATTTGGACGCTAATTCTTTTGCGCATAGAATTGAATAATCGAGTTGGGACCCATTAGCTTTCCGTATTTATGACATAATCAATGCTCCTGCCAAATTTCCCGTTTCTATGACACCGGAAAATGAAAAAATTACATTCCGTACGTAAAATTTGGACGCTAATTCTTTTGCGCATAGAATTGAATAATCGAGTTGGGACCCATTAGCTTTTCCTATTTATGACATAATCAATGCTCGTGCCAAATTTCCCGTTTCTCTGACACCGGAAAGTGAAAAAATTACATTCCGCACGTAAAATTTCGACGCCAATTCTTTTGCGCTAGAATTGAATAATCGAGTTGGGACCTGTTAACTTTTCTTATTTATGACATAATCAATGCCCGTGCCAAATTTCATGTTTCTATTACATTGGGAAGTGAAAAAATTACATTCCGCACGTAAAATTTCGACGCTAATTCTTTTGCGCATAGAATTGAATAATGAAGTTGGGACCCATTAGCTTTTCCTATTTATGACATAATCAATGCTCGTGCCAAATTTCCTGTTTCTATGACACCGGAAAGTGAAAAAATTACTTTCCGCACGTAAAATTTTGACGCCAATTCTTTTGCGCTAGAATTGAATAATCGAGTTGGGACCTATTAACTTTTCCTATTTATGACATAATCAATGCTCGTGTCAAATTTCACATTTCTATGACACCGGAAAGTGAAAAAATTACATTCCACACGTAAAATTTCGACGCCAATTCTTTTGCGCTAGAATTGAATAATCGAGTTGGGACCCAATTACTTTTCCTATTTTGGAGATATTCTATGCGTGTGCCAAATTTCATGTTTCTACGATATCGGGAAGTTGGAGAACTTTTGGCGAGTCAGTCAGTCAGTCAGTCAGTCAGTGAGTGAGTCAGTGAGTCAGTGAGGGCTTTCGTCTTTATATATATAGACTAGCTGATATACCCGTCTTCGCCCGAGTTAATTTGGTACTGGTGTTTATCTGGTGTTAACACGGAAAATCTTATGAAGTCGTGGTTACTTTAGAGATACCGAGGAAAAACATATGTTCACCATTTTGCATAGTTCTCTGCGTTACCCAGGAAAGACCACGTGGAGGTGACCATGCGACCTTTCCTTTATATAAAATGACATCAGGAAGTGAGAGAATTTGATTACATTCATAAAATTTGTACACTAATTCTTTTGCGCTTAGAATTGAATAATCGAGTTGGGACCCATTAGCTTTTCCTATTTATGACATAATCAATGCTCCTGCCAAATTTCCCGTTTCTATGACACCGGAAAGTGAAAAAATTACATTCCGCACGTAAAATTTGGACGCTAATTCTTTTGCGCATAGAATTGAATAATCGAGTTGGGACCCATTAGTTTTCCCTACTTATGACATGATCAATGCTCCTGCCAAATTTCCCGTTTCTATGACACCGGAAAATGAAAAAATTACATTCCGTACGTAAAATTTGGACGCTAATTCTTTTGCGCATAGAATTGAATAATCGAGTTGGGACCCATTAGCTTTTCCTATTCATGACATAATCAATGCTCGTGCCAAATTTCCCGTTTCTATGACACCGGAAAGTGAAAAAACTACATTCCGCACGTAAAATTTCGACGCCAATTCTTTTGCGCTAGAATTGAATAATCGAGTTGGGACCTATTAACTTTTCCTATTTATGACATAATCAATGCCCGTGCCAAATTTCATGTTTCTATCACATTGGGAAGTGAGAGATTTAGATTATGTACGTAAAATTTGGACGCTAGTTCTTTTGCGCAAAGAATTGATTAATGGAGTTGGGACCCATTAGCTTTTCCTATTTATGACATAATCAATGCTCGTGCCAAATTTCCCGTTTCTATGACCCCGGAAAGTGAAGAAATTACATTCCGCTCGTAAAATTTGGACGCTAATTCTTTTGCGCATAGAATTGAATAATGTAGTTGGGACCCATTAGCTTTTCCTATTTATGACATAATCAATGCTTGTGCAAAATTTCCTGTTTCTATGACACCGGAAATGAAAAAATTACATTCCGCACGTAAAATTTAGACGCTAATTCTTTTGCGCTAGAATTGAATAATCGAGTTGGGACCCATTAGCTTTTCCTATTTATGACATAATCAATGCTCGTGCCAAATTTCCTGTTTCTATGACACCGGAAAGTGAAGAAATTACATTCCGTACGTAAAATTTGGACGCTAATTCTTTTGCGCATAGAATTGAATAATGGAGTTGGGACTCATTAGCTTTTCTTATTTATGACATAATCAATGCTCGTGACAAATTTCCTGTTTCTATGACACCGGAAAGTGAAAAAATTACTTTCCGCACGTAAAATTTTGACGCCAATTCTTTTGCGCTAGAATTGAATAATCGAGTTGGGACCTATTAACTTTTCCTATTTATGACATAATCAATGCTCGTGCCAAATTTCACATTTCTATGACACCGGAAAGTGAAAAAATTACATTCCACACGTAAAATTTCGACGCCAATTCTTTTGCGCTAGAATTGAATAATCGAGTTGGGACCCAATTACTTTTCCTATTTTGGAGATATTCTATGCGTGTGCCAAATTTCATGTTTCTACGATATCGGGAAGTTGGAGAACTTTTGGCGAGTCAGTCAGTCAGTCAGTCAGTCAGTCAGTGAGTGAGTCAGTGAGTCAGTGAGGGCTTTCGTCTTTATATATATAGACTAGCTGATATACCCGTCTTCGCCCGAGTTAATTTGGTACTGGTGTTTATCTGGTGTTAACACGGAAAATCTTATGAAGTCGTGGTTACTTTAGAGATACCGAGGAAAAACATATGTTCACCATTTTGCATAGTTCTCTGCGTTACCCAGGAAAGACCACGTGGAGGTGACCATGCGACCTTTCCTTTATATAAAATGACATCAGGAAGTGAGAGAATTTGATTACATACATAAAATTTGTACACTAATTCTTTTGCGCTTAGAATTGAATAATCGAGTTGGGACCCATTAGCTTTTCCTATTTATGACATAATCAATGCTCCTGCCAAATTTCCCGTTTCTATGACACCGGAAAGTGAAAAAATTACATTCCGCACGTAAAATTTGGACGCTAATTCTTTTGCGCATAGAATTGAATAATCGAGTTGGGACCCATTAGTTTTCCCTACTTATGACATGATCAATGCTCCTGCCAAATTTCCCGTTTCTATGACACCGGAAAATGAAAAAATTACATTCCGTACGTAAAATTTGGACGCTAATTCTTTTGCGCATAGAATTGAATAATCGAGTTGGGACCCATTAGCTTTTCCTATTCATGACATAATCAATGCTCGTGCCAAATTTCCCGTTTCTATGACACCGGAAAGTGAAAAAACTACATTCCGCACGTAAAATTTCGACGCCAATTCTTTTGCGCTAGAATTGAATAATCGAGTTGGGACCTATTAACTTTTCCTATTTATGACATAATCAATGCCCGTGCCAAATTTCATGTTTCTATCACATTGGGAAGTGAGAGATTTAGATTATGTACGTAAAATTTGGACGCTAGTTCTTTTGCGCAAAGAATTGATTAATGGAGTTGGGACCCATTAGCTTTTCCTATTTATGACATAATCAATGCTCGTGCCAAATTTCCCGTTTCTATGACCCCGGAAAGTGAAGAAATTACATTCCGCTCGTAAAATTTGGACGCTAATTCTTTTGCGCATAGAATTGAATAATGTAGTTGGGACCCATTAGCTTTTCCTATTTATGACATAATCAATGCTTGTGCAAAATTTCCTGTTTCTATGACACCGGAAATGAAAAAATTACATTCCGCACGTAAAATTTAGACGCTAATTCTTTTGCGCTAGAATTGAATAATCGAGTTGGGACCCATTAGCTTTTCCTATTTATGACATAATCAATGCTCGTGCCAAATTTCCTGTTTCTATGACACCGGAAAGTGAAGAAATTACATTCCGTACGTAAAATTTGGACGCTAATTCTTTTGCGCATAGAATTGAATAATGGAGTTGGGACTCATTAGCTTTTCTTATTTATGACATAATCAATGCTCGTGACAAATTTCCTGTTTCTATGACACCGGAAAGTGAAAAAATTACTTTCCGCACGTAAAATTTTGACGCCAATTCTTTTGCGCTAGAATTGAATAATCGAGTTGGGACCTATTAACTTTTCCTATTTATGACATAATCAATGCTCGTGCCAAATTTCACATTTCTATGACACCGGAAAGTGAAAAAATTACATTCCACACGTAAAATTTCGACGCCAATTCTTTTGCGCTAGAATTGAATAATCGAGTTGGGACCCAATTACTTTTCCTATTTTGGAGATATTCTATGCGTGTGCCAAATTTCATGTTTCTACGATATCGGGAAGTTGGAGAACTTTTGGCGAGTCAGTCAGTCAGTCAGTCAGTCAGTGAGTGAGTCAGTGAGTCAGTGAGGGCTTTCGTCTTTATATATATAGACTAGCTGATATACCCGTCTTCGCCCGAGTTAATTTGGTACTGGTGTTTATCTGGTGTTAACACGGAAAATCTTATGAAGTCGTGGTTACTTTAGAGATACCGAGGAAAAACATATGTTCACCATTTTGCATAGTTCTCTGCGTTACCCAGGAAAGACCACGTGGAGGTGACCATGCGACCTTTCCTTTATATAAAATGACATCAGGAAGTGAGAGAAATTGATTACATACATAAAATTTGTACACTAATTCTTTTGCGCTTAGAATTGAATAATCGAGTTGGGACCCATTAGCTTTTCCTATTTATGACATAATCAATGCTCCTGCCAAATTTCCCGTTTCTATGACACCGGAAAGTGAAAAAATTACATTCCGCACGTAAAATTTGGACGCTAATTCTTTTGCGCATAGAATTGAATAATCGAGTTGGGACCCATTAGTTTTCCCTACTTATGACATGATCAATGCTCCTGCCAAATTTCCCGATTCTATGACACCGGAAAATGAAAAAATTACATTCCGTACGTAAAATTTGGACGCTAATTCTTTTGCGCATAGAATTGAATAATGGAGTTGGGACCCATTAGCTTTTCCTATTTATGACATAATCAATGTTCGTGCCAAATTTCCCGTTTCTATGACACCGGAAAGTGAAAAAACTACATTCCGCACGTAAAATTTCGACGCCAATTCTTTTACGCTAGAATTGAATAATCGAGTTGGGACCTATTAACTTTTCCTATTTATGACATAATCAATGCCCGTGCCAAATTTCATGTTTCTATCACATTGGGAAGTGAGAGATTTAGATTATGTACGTAAAATTTTGACGCTAATTTTTTTGCGCATAGAATTGAATAATCGAGTTGGGACCCATTAGCTTTTCCTATTTATGACATAATCAATGCTCGTGCCAAATTTCCTGTTTCTATGACACCGGAAAGTGAAAAAATTACACTCCGCACGTAAAATTTAGACGCTAATTCTTTTGCGCTAGAATTGAATAATCGAGTTGGGACTCATTAACTTTTCCTATTTATGACATAGTCAATGCTCGTGCCAAATTTCATGTTTCTATGACACCGGAAAGTGAGAAAATTAGATTCCGTACGTAAAATTTGGACGCTAATTCTTTTGCGCATAGAATTGAATAATCAAGTTGGGACCCATTAGCTTTTCCTATTTATGACATAATCAATGCTCGTGCCAAATTTCCTGTTTCTATGACACCGGAAAGTAAAGAAATTACATTCCGTACGTAAAATTTGGACGCTAATTCTTTTGCGCATAGAATTGAATAATGGAGTTGGGACTCATTAACTTTTCCTATTTATGACATAGTCAATGCTCGTGCCAAATTTCATGTTTCTATGACACCGGAAAGTGAGAAAATTAGATTCCGTACGTAAAATTTGGACGCTAATTCTTTTGCGCATAGAATTGAATAATCAAGTTGGGACCCATTAGCTTTTCCTATTTATGACATAATCAATGCTTGTGCCAAATTTCCTGTTTCTATGACACCGGAAAGTAAAGAAATTACATTCCGTACGTAAAATTTGGACGCTAATTCTTTTGCGCATAGAATTGAATAATGGAGTTGGGACCCATTAGCTTTTCCTATTTAGGACATAATCAATGCTCGTGCCAAATTTCCCGTTTCTATGACACCCGGAAAGTGAAAAAATTACATTCCACACGTAAAATTTCAACGCCAATTCTTTTGCGCTAGAATTGAATAATCGAGTTGGGACCCAATTACTTTTCCTATTTTGGAGATATTCTATGCGTGTGCCAAATTTCATGTTTCTACGACATCGGGAAGTTGGAGAACTTTTGGCGAGTCAGTCAGTCAGTGAGTGAGTCAGTGAGTCAGTGAGGGCTTTCGTCTTTATATATATAGACTAGCTGATATACCCGTCTTCGCCCGAGTTAATTTGGTACTGGTGTTTATCTGGTGTTCACATGGAAAATCTTATGAAGTCGTGGTTACTTTAGAGATACCGAGGAAAAACATATGTTCACCATTTTGCATAGTTCTCTGCGTTACCCAGGAAAGACCACGTGGAGGTGACCATGCGACCTTTCCGTTATATAAAATGACATCAGGAAGTGAGAGAATTTGATTACGTACATAAAATGTGGACACTAATTCTTTTGCGTTTAGAATTCAATAATCGAGTTGGGACCCGTTAGCTTTTCCTATTTATTTATTTATTTATTTTTTTTTGTTAAATCACTTTTTATTGAACAGTTTTGATATTACAAACATTTTGTTACAGATTTTGATTTTTATGAGAATCAACAAAACCAATTATAACTATAGCAATTATAACCTATTTTTGTTTAAACAGTATGAGACCTTGCGTTATGTTATTATAAACATCCATCTCCTAAGTTGTCTCATAGTTGGTTCAGACCATATTTTATAAAAAACATGTAAAATCTGGCTCGGTCTTCCGCGGCACAACCCCACCGCCCCTATATATAAGGCTGATTGCAGGAGAGGATGCTCGGCAGTCTCCGTGCCAGCCGTCACCCCCAACCACAACTACATTAACACGCAATAAAGTGTACGGGGAGGTAAGAGGTAGAGCGGGGGGGGGGGGGGGGGGGGGGTTCAAGAAACACCAACCCAGCCTTCCTTCACCAAAAATTGTTGCACGTATTGTATTTACCATATTCACCGTCCCTAAAGAGGGACTGGTGTATCCCTATTTGATTAATGCCTTTAATTTTAATTTTAGAAATCCTGAGAAGTATGCCCTGGTTTTGTTTATGATTGTTATTAATGATTTAATCATTCCCAGAAATATGTGGGAGATGTTTCTCCCAAGGGGACCATATTTTCGTAAAGGAAGTGTGGGAGAAGTTTGACCAGCTAAGCAGTTTTTCAAACTTGTAAATTTGGCACAACTTGTCTCTCCACATCTCAACAGATGGGGGGGTAGTTTTCCCCCAGCAAAGAGGGATTAGAGCTTTGGCAGCTGCTATCATAAATGATAGAAGTTTGTCTTTGTTAGGATTGGAGGACTCTTGTGGTCTATTAAGAATAATTTTTTCGGGGGTTAATATAACTTTCCTTTTGAGGGTCTTTTCCAATTCTCCCTCCACTTCCTCCCAAAAGGGTCTGATTTTATTGCAGTTCCACCAGATGTGTAGGTACGAACCTGTTTGTTCTTGGCACCTCCAACATTTGTCTGAATCTGCCAACTTGTATGTGTATAACCATTCCGGTGTTTTATACCATCTGGTTAGTAATTTAAAATGGTTCTCCTGAAGACGCACACATGGTGAAACCCCATAAGAGGATTTAAAGATTGTCTTGATTTCTGTGTCTGATAACTTTATGTTTAATTCCTTTTCCCAGGAGGAAATGTAGGTGGGTTTGCTGAACGTGCGATGTGCCGTGAGAATCCTGGTCAGGGCGGATGTCTTCCTCGCAGATTTATTATTGTTAATCATTATTTTTTCAAAGTCGGTCAACGGTCTCGTCGATAGGAATTTTGTTTTAAAATTAGTGATTACCGCCGAGAGATGTGCCTTATGTAAATCCTGTAGATCTCTTTTTTGGGACAGTGTGTAAATTATGACGCTCGGGTCCTTATGGATAATTTTCTGCAGGTCCTGAAATGAGTGTTTTTTGAACATGTTCCATAAGTTTTCGGGAGTTCGGGTCTCCTGTTGTTTGTTAATGAAAGGAAGTAGATTTAGTGGGGTATTTGGTGAGGGGGAATGTGCTAACCACTTTTGAGTTGAGTCCCAGGTCTCGCAGATACCCCGCAACAAGGTATTATATCCTTTGGACCTGTAAAGTCTCGCATCTGGAAACCACATGTCCTTTTGGAAATCTGTCCCATACGCCAGCTGGGCTAGTCTACTCAATTTCTGGCTGTTTATTGGGAACATTAACTCAAGCCATCTGTTTAAATTGATAGCATTATAGTATTCTAAGGTGTCCGGTAGACCAACCCCCCCCCACTGTCTCCTTCTAATCATTAAGGAGTACGCCAATCTGGGGCGTTTGTATTTCCAAAAGAAACTTGCGAGCAACGAGTTTAGTTTTTTAAAAAAGGATTTTGGAATATGGATTGGAAGCATTTGCAATTTGTAAAGAATCCTGGGTAATATATAGGTCTTGATAAGATTCTTTCTACCAAACCACGAGATGATAGGGATATTATAGGAGGACAAGAGAGATGCTACTTCCGTTAGTAGAGGGAGTAAGTTAAATTCAAACAGTTTAGTGAGGTTATTTGTTATTTTAATGCCTAAGTAATCGATAGACTGCTCTGCCCATGCATATGGGGAACTGTCCTTTATCTCTGCTACTCTATGCGGGGGTAATGAGATGTTTAAGATCACAGATTTATTTTTGTTGACCTTTAAGTTAGAAAAGCTGCCGTAGGTGTCAAGTAGCCGGGTCAAACTAGTTAAGCCCTGTTGGGGGTTCGAGATCAGGAAAAGGACATCGTCCGCAAAAGCCGCCGTTTGGATGTGCTCTTCTCCCACCCCGAGCCCCTGTATCTCCGGGTTTTGTCTGACTGCTTGTAGTAGGGTTTCCAGCGTCAGAATGAACAGTGTAGGGGAGAGCGGGCACCCTTGGCGTGTCCCATTTGTAATGTGAAAAGGTTTAGATAAGGAGTCATTTATTTTTATTCTGGCGTGAGGGTTTTTATATAAGGAAAATATCGCCTCAACTAGTTGGGGGGGGAAGCTAAATTTAAGCAAAACCGCTCTCATGAAGGACCAATCAACTCTGTCAAAAGCTTTTTCAGCATCAATACCCAGAAAAACCAGAGGAATATTCTTTTTCTTCGCGTAATAAATGGAATGGAGGAGGATCGCTGCGTTGTCTTTACCCTCTCTACCCTTTACGAAACCCGACTGTTCCTCATTTATTAGCTTGGGAATAATTGTGCTGATTCTACAAGCGAGTAGTTTTGCCCAGATCTTAATATCAAGATTTAACAGAGAGATTGGTCTGTAATTATTGCATTGAGCGGGATCTTTTCCTTCTTTCTGTATCAGGGTAATGTGTGCTTCTTGTGTTTGTTTAGTAAAGGACGCGCCTTCCAATACCGCATTTAGTGTGCGTAGCAGAGGGGTTAGTAGCGTCTGCTGTAGAGTCTTGTAGTATACTATTGTGAGGCCATCAGGTCCAGGACTTTTACCATTGGGGAAGCTGTTTATTACATCTATTAGTTCTTCCTGGTCGATAGGCTTTATTAATTTAGTAGATTCTTCTGAACTCAGTGTGGGAAGATTTAAGTCTTTCAGAAAATTATTCATCTCTCTATGTTTGCTATCTAAGGCTGAGTGTGACTTTCCCTCATCAAGGTTATAGAGTTTAGTATAATAAGCTTGAAAAGCTGCCGCTATATCTTGCGTGGAGTTTGTTTTGTCGCCATTTTCTTTCTTGATTTCCTTGATAAAGGTTTTTTCCCTCGCCTTTTTTATCAAAGAGGACATTAATTTACCTCCCTTGTCCCCATGTGCATATAACTTGTGTTTATATATCATATATGATCTGGAGAATTTCCTGTCTAGTAATCCTATGAGTTGTTTTCTAAGGGAGTTTAGATCAGATTGTACTCTTTCTAATGATGACAATTTTTTCGTCAGTTCTAAAGATTTGATCTTGCTTAGTATGTCGTCTATTTCTTTTTGTTTTAGTTTTTTAAGTTTAGCGCCCATGGAAATGAAGAGTCCTCTCATATACGCTTTATGCGTTTCCCATATGATAGGGAAGTTCGTATTGTCCCTTGAATTTATTTCAAAAAATTCAGACAGACCTTTGTTCGCTTCCTGTCTAGAGGACTCTTCTCTTAATAAAGTCTCATTTAAACGCCATCTCCATTCCCCTAGGTTGTTTGGGAGGATATTTAATTCGGTGTGCACCGGGGCATGGTCCGATATTGTTATGCTATCAATTTGTGTTTTTTGAACTACATTAAGTAATTTTGTAGGGATGAAGATGTAGTCTAGTCTCTGTTGTGAGTCATGCACGTGTGAATAAAATGTATAGTCCTTTTTTGTTGGGTTATTGTATCTCCAGGAGTCAACCAGATTTAGTTCCTGTAGCGCCAAGTGAATCCGCTTGATGGCTCTCTGCGAGACCTGGGACTTTCCTCTCGAGGAGTCTAAAAGTGGGTTCAAAGTGACATTAAAGTCACCGCCTAGAATCGTGTGTCCTACAGCAAAGGATTTCAGTTTATTGATCATGTCAATTAACCATTTTGTTTGTTGTACATTAGGAGCATATATGTTAGCTAATGTGTAATACGTTCCATTTATAGTGCCCCTGATAAAGATAAAGCGACCCTCTGAGTCTGAGTATTGTTGTTCTAAGAGGAAGGGAAGTCCCTTATGTATAGCTATAGACACTCCTCTTTTTGCCGAGGTGGGGTTACTACCATGGAACCACTGTGAAAAGTAATCTTTAGGGAGTCTAGGGATTTTATCGCTCTTGAAATGTGTTTCTTGTATAAAGGCAATTTTAGTGTTTGATTTTTTCAAAAGCCATATTACGTGATGGCGTTTGTTAGGAGAATTTAGGCCTTTCGTGTTGAAGGAAGTGATAGTTGTTTTATCTTTTAAGGGCGGTGTTTTTGTTTGGTGTTGGGACATGTCGTTTCAAGGAAAAGAGGGGGGGGGGGGATGATCGGGTATTGTGCGCTCTAACGTCACCTAGTGGTAAACTGTAATTAACTTCAAATTAGTGTATACCGAGGAGACCGTTTAGGTCACCAAACTGAGGGATAAATAAGTCACCTACGGTGGCCTAAGTGTAACTGAGAAGAAACAAGGAACAATTGTGGAGGACGAGTGCTATAGCGCCACCCACGTCCGGGGCGCTATGCTAACGCTCCCTCAGACTATTCACTGAAAGGCAGGCTGGCCTAGAGTGTGTTTTGTTGTGAGTGTCGGGTACTTACTACAAGTTGTGTTCGCCTCCACCCTGGATAATCCGGCGCTCCCTCCGGCGAGGTCCGGATCCCCCCGAGGGGGATGAGAGTCTTCCTCCGGGAAGGAGTCTGCGTGTACTCATCCACAGGTAGGGGGGGGGAGCGAAGCGGGGAGGAGGAGTGTAGACATAGGGGAGCAAGAGCAGAGGAGAAAGATGAGAGGGCGACATGGAGAGGAGGCATTACGAGAAAAGGGCATCAATTCCTTTAAGGTTGCATTATCTTATCTTACAATTATTACGTAAGGCATTAAGCGTTAAATGCAAACAACATCCAGTATGCAATATTTAGCTTTTAGTACTTGAGACCGTATATCTAAATCTTATGGGGCGGCACGTCAGGCAGAGAGCCCCCGAGGACCGACCCCCGATCAGTCCCCGGAAGCCCCACAATGCCCCACACCCCGCCCCCAACCCCGGAGAGGTCTCCGCAGCAGTCCGTACCCAATCTCAAGCCTCCCACTCCACCCCGCCACCCCCGAAAATCCCGACCGTGGTAGTAACCTTTCCTGTGGGTCAGTTCGTTGCTAAGACACACGATCAGAAGTGTCCCAGTATAAGTGCCGTCCTACTTGCTCAGTCGGCTCGATTCGGGAGGTCTTCAATAACGAGCGGCACTCAATCCCAAAGCCGAGGGGCACCTCCTATCCCCAAGACCAGAGTCCACTCCCCTAGCACCCTCCCCCCATAAAGGTCAGCCTGCAACGATCAAAGTCTAAGATGCGGGTTTAGTTTGAGATTTCTTGCCTTTGGGCGATTTAATTCTCGGAACCGTCTTCCAGGAGTCACCCTCCGGTAGAGGAGGGATAATCAGGTCGTACTGCGTGGGCATCCACGAGGGAATATCTATTGGTGTGATATCCAATTGTTGCCAAACCATCTCCAGATCTTCTGGGGTTCTGACTACGATCCTGCGACCAGCTTTATTGATCGAAAGGCCGAAAGGAAATAGCCAAGAATATGGGATATCCTTCGCTCTCAGAATCTCCAGTAGTGGTTTCAGGGTCCGTCTTTTTGCTAATGTGGAGGGCGCTATGTCTTGGAAAAGTTGAATCTGAGAGTCATTATATTTTACGGAGTCTAGCGATCTGGCAG
This sequence comes from Eleutherodactylus coqui, assembly GCF_035609145.1. Classification (NCBI taxonomy): domain Eukaryota; kingdom Metazoa; phylum Chordata; class Amphibia; order Anura; family Eleutherodactylidae; genus Eleutherodactylus; species Eleutherodactylus coqui. The sequence goes on from NW_027101717.1 coordinate 483,352, forward strand.
CATTTAATATCGCATTTGTGTCAGTAAATGAGAGTAAGCCGCAGATAACATCTCTTGGTGGATCTGTTAGTTTGGGTTTGGGTCTGATTGCTCTATGGATACGTTCAATCTGGATATGGGCGGCTCTCTCTTCTCCCAATAAGTCGGCGAAAATTTCACCAGCTACTTTTCGGAGTGACTCTGCGGCCCAAGACTCAGACAGGCCTTTTATGCGTATGTTACTTCTGCGGCTCCTATTTTCTTGATCCTCAATTAGGGTAAGGGCACGGTCTAAGTAGGAGCGGTGCACTTCTACCACCTGGGAGGTCGCTTTCGCGTGTTTAATAATTGTCGAGCATGAACCCTCCAGGTCTTCGACCCTGTGCCCTATATGCTGGAGTTCGGATTTTATGTCTGCCAGTTCCACCATTATAGGCTGCGTGACCTTGAGAAGGGCTTTCTGGAGAAAGGATTTAGAGATTTGAGCGCCCAACTCGCCGTCTTCCTCTATTTCACTGTCCTCCTCTGAGTCTTGGTGAATTTGCTCTGGCATGTGTTGTGCTAATTGTGGTTTAGGGATAGCGCCTGGTGACTGAGCGTTCTTTTTTTTTAGGAATTTTTGCATATCTGCCTGGTTCTTCTGCCTCCTTGGGGTGTCTGGGGGGTCACTGCTGCGATCCCTTAAACCCTTCACCATTTCTGACCTCTTTTGAGTGTGGATAACTGTGATGCGCTCAATGTCTTTCTGATATTTACTGGCGTTTGAAATTATTTGCCCCGACCTGGGCGGCACGGCTCTGTCCTCCACTCAGTATCCTCTCAGTCTGGCATGTTCATGTAATATTTGATGCCCGAAGGCGATGGAAAAGATTGAGCTTGACTTTCTATATGAGAGTCTTATTATAGAGAGAAAAAAATTGTTTCAGATTAGAGCTCACTTAGTGAGTTCAGAAAAAATTAGAGCTGAGCTCTTATACACCCTTGAATGGTCTGATAGGGTGTGCTATGGAAGTCCAAGGGTTAATGTGTTCCTCTTAACGGTGTTTCCTCTGTTTACCCTCTCAAGGGAAAGATGGTGGCAAGGTTTGGCGGGAAAACACCGGGGGGGGGGGAGAATGGAGGGGCAGCAGAGCACGCTTGTGAAGGCAGTGATAGCTGTTCACATTAATATGGGGCGGTTTGGGAGCGGTTAAGGAGCTCACCGGGTGTTCAGCTCCTCTTGCTGGCTCTCACTCCCTCACCCGTTACCCCCCCCACAGCCGTCACTCTCACCCGTCCGTTCGTCTTCTTCTACGGAGCCTCCGCCGGAGCCGGGTGTCGCTGGGCTGGCGGGAGCTGCTCGCTATGTCCGCCTGTTCTACCGCTCGTTCCACAGTGCAGGACCGCTGCTTTGTCCTGGATCACGGCCGCTTCCGCTGAGAGCGACGCTCCCCCGTGCGGCGTGCCTCCTCTCTGCCTGGAAATCCAGACCGCGGCTTCCCTTGAGCGTTAGGCCCCGATGTGCTGACGCTGTCACTCACGGTGCCGGGTCTCTCCCGAAACGATCCTCGCCTGCAGGAGTGGTGGTATCGCAATCGGACGGGTCCCCTGAGGGTCTTGAAGAGCCAGAGAAGGTTGCAGGGTGATTATTATACTTCTGGCGAAGGAACCCTGGATCAGTGCGACCGTCCGCTCAGCAGGTTAGGCCACGCCCCCCAGCTTTTCCTATTTATGACATAATCAATGCTCCTGCCAAATTTCCCGTTTCTATGACACCGGAAAGTGAAAAAATTACATTCCGCACGTAAAATTTGGATGCTAATTCTTTTGCGCATAGAATTGAATAATCGAGTTGGGACCCATTAGCTTTTCCTATTTATGACATAATCAATGCTCCTGCCAAATTTCCCGTTTCTATGACACCGGAAAGTGAAAAAATTACATTCCGCACGTAAAATTTGGACGCTAATTCTTTTGCGCATAGAATTGAATAATCGAGTTGGGACCCATTAGCTTTCCCTACTTATGACATGATCAATGCTCCTGCCAAATTTCCCGTTTCTATGACACCGGAAAATGAAAAAATTACATTCCGTACGTAAAATTTGGACGCTAATTCTTTTGCGCATAGAATTGAATAATCGAGTTGGGACCCATTAGCTTTTCCTATTTATGACATAATCAATGCTCGTGCCAAATTTCCCATTTCTATGACACCGGAAAGTGAAAAAACTACATTCCGCACGTAAAATTTCGACGCCAATTCTTTTGCGCTAGAATTGAATAATCGAGTTGGGACCTATTAACTTTTCCTATTTATGACATAATCAATGCCCGTGCCAAATTACATGTTTCTATCACATTAGGAAGTGAGAGATTTAGATTATGTACGTAAAATTTGGACGCTAATTCTTTTGCGCATAGAATTGAATAATGGAGTTGGGACCCATTAGCTCTTCCTATTTATGACATAATCAATGCTCGTGCCAAATTTCCCGTTTCTATGACCCCGGAAAGTGAAGAAATTACATTCCGCACGTAAAATTTGGACGCTAATTCTTTTGCGCATAGAATTGAATAATGGAGTTGGGACCCATTAGCTTTTCCTATTTATGACATAATCAATGCCCGTGCCAAATTTCCTGTTTCTATGACACCGGAAAGTGAAAAAATTACATTCCACACGTAAAATTTCAACGCCAATTCTTTTGCGCTAGAATTGAATAATCGAGTTGGGACCCAATTACTTTTCCTATTTTGGAGATATTCTATGCGTGTGCCAAATTTCATGTTTCTACGACATCGGGAAGTTGGAGAACTTTTGGCGAGTCAGTCAGTCAGTGAGTGAGTCAGTGAGTCAGTGAGGGCTTTCGTCTTTATATATATAGACTAGCTGATATACCCGTCTTCACCCGAGTTAATTTGGTACTGGTGTTTATCTGGTGTTCACATGGAAAATCTTATGAAGTCGTGGTTACTTTAGAGATACCGAGGAAAAACATATGTTCACCATTTTGCATAGTTCTCTGCGTTACCCAGGAAAGACCACGTGGAGGTGACCATGCGACCTTTCCGTTATATAAAATGACATCATGAAGTGAGAGAATTTGATTACGTACATAAAATGTGGACACTAATTCTTTTGCGTTTAGAATTGAATAATCAAGTTGGGACCCATTAGCTTTTCCTATTTATGACATAATCAATGCTCCTGCCAAATTTCCCGTTTCTATGACACCGGAAATTGAAAAAATTACATTCCGCACGTAAAATTTGGACGCTAATTCCTTTGCGCATAGAATTGAATAATGGAGTTGGGACCCATTAGCTTTTCCTATTTATGACATAATCAATGCTCCTGCCAAATTTCCCGTTTCTATGACACCGGAAAGTGAAAAAATTAAATTCCGCACGTAAAATTTGGACGCTAATTCTTTTGCGCATAGAATTGAATAATCGAGTTGGGACCCATTAGCTTTTCCTATTTATGACATAATCAATGCTCCTGCCAAATTTCCTGTTTCTATGACACCGGAAAGTGAAAATTTACATTCCGCACGTAAAATTTGGACGCTAATTCTTTTGCGCATAGAATTGATAATCGAGTTGGGACCCATTAGCCTTCCCTACTTATGACATAATCAATGCTCGTGCCAAATTTCCCATTTCTATGACACCGGAAAATGAAAAAATTACATTCCGTACGTAAAATTTGGACGCTAATTCTTTTGCGCATAGAATTGAATAATCGAGTTGGGACCCATTAGCTTTTCCTATTTATGACATAATCAATGCTCGTGCCAAATTTCCCGTTTCTATGACACCGGAAAGTGAAAAAACTACATTCCGCACGTAAAATTTCGACGCCAATTCTTTTGCGCTAGAATTGAATAATCGAGTTGGGACCTATTAACTTTTCCTATTTATGACATAATCAATGCCCGTGCCGAATTTCATATATCTATGACCCCGGAAAGTGAAGAAATTACATTCCGCACGTAAAATTTGGACGCTAATTCTTTTGCGCATAGAATTAAATAATCGAGTTGGGACCCATTAGCTTTTCCTATTTATGACATAATCAATGCTTGTGCCAAATTTCCTGTTTCTATGACACCGGAAAGTGAAAAAATTACATTCCGCACGTAAAATTTAGACGCTAATTCTTTTGCGCTAGAATTGAATAATCGAGTTGGGACCTATTAACTTTTCCTATTTATGACATAGTCAATGCTCGTGCCAAATTTCACGTTTCTATGACACCGGAAAGTGAGAAAATTAGATTCCGTACGTAAAATTTGGACGCTAATTCTTTTGCGCATAGAATTGAATAATCAAGTTGGGACCCATTAGCTTTTCCTATTTATGACATAATCAATGCTCGTGCCAAATTTCCCGTTTCTATGACACCCGGAAAGTGAAAAAATTACATTCCGCACGTACAATTTCAACGCCAATTCTTTTGCGCTAGAATTGAATAATCGAGTTGGGACCCAATTACTTTTCCTATTTTGGAGATATTCTATGCGTGTGCCAAATTTCATGTTTCTACGACATCGGGAAGTTGGAGAACTTTTGGCGAGTCAGTCAGTCAGTGAGTGAGTCAGTGAGGGCTTTCGTCTTTATATATATAGACTAGCTGATATACCCGTCTTCGCCCGAGTTAATTTGGTACTGGTGTTTATCTGGTGTTCACATGGAAAATCTTATGAAGTCGTGGTTACTTTAGAGATACCGAGGAAAAACATATGTTCACCATTTTGCATAGTTCTCTGCGTTACCCAGGAAAGACCACGTGGAGGTGACCATGCGACCTTTCCGTTATATAAAATGACATCAGGAAGTGAGAGAATTTGATTACGTACATAAAATGTGGACACTAATTCTTTTGCATTTAGAATTGAATAATCGAGTTGGGACCCATTAGCTTTTCCTATTTATGACATAATCAATGCTCCTGCCAAATTTCCCGTTTCTATGACACCGGAAAGTGAAAAAATTACATTCCGCACGTAAAATTTGGATGCTAATTCTTTTGCGCATAGAATTGAATAATGGAGTTGGGACCCATTAGCTTTTCCTATTTATGACATAATCAATGCTCCTGCCAAATTTCCCGTTTCTATGACACCGGAAAGTGAAAAAATTACATTCCGCATGTAAAATTTGGACGCTAATTCTTTTGCGCATAGAATTGAATAATCGAGTTGGGACCCATTAGCTTTCCCTACTTATGACATGATCAATGCTCCTGCCAAATTTCCCGTTTCTATGACACCGGAAAATGAAAAAATTACATTCCGTACGTAAAATTTGGACGCTAATTCTTTTGCGCATAGAATTGAATAATCGAGTTGGGACCCATTAGCTTTTCCTATTTATGACATAATCAATGCTTGTGCCAAATTTCCCGTTTCCATGACCCCGGAAAGTGAAGAAATTACATTCCGCACGTAAAATTTGGACGCTAATTCTTTTGCGCATAGAATTGAATAATGGAGTTGGGACCCATTAGCTTTTCCTATTTATGACATAATCAATGCTTGTGCCAAATTTCCTGTTTCTATGACACCGGAAAGTGAAAAAATTACATTCCACACGTAAAATTTAAACGCCAATTCTTTTGCGCTAGAATTGAATAATCGAGTTGGGACCCAATTACTTTTCCTATTTTGGAGATATTCTATGCGCGTGCCAAATTTCATGTTTCTACGACATCGGGAAGTTGGAGAACTTTTGGCGAGTCAGTCAGTCAGTGAGTGAGTCAGTGAGGGCTTTTGTCTTTATATATATAGACTAGCTGATATACCCGTCTTCACCCGAGTTAATTTGGTACTGGTGTTTATCTGGTGTTCACATGGAAAATCTTATGAAGTCGTGGTTACTTTAGAGATACCGAGGAAAAACATATGTTCACCACTTTGCATAGTTCTCTGCGTTACCCAGGAAAGACCACGTGGAGGTGACCATGCGACCTTTCCGTTATATAAAATGACATCATGAAGTGAGAGAATTTGATTACGTACATAAAATGTGGACACTAATTCTTTTGCGTTTAGAATTGAATAATCAAGTTGGGACCCATTAGCTTTTCCTATTTATGACATAATCAATGCTCCTGCCAAATTTCCCGTTTCTATGACACCGGAAAGTGAAAATTTACATTCCGCACGTAAAATTTGGACGCTAATTCTTTTGCGCATAGAATTGATAATCGAGTTGGGACCCATTAGCTTTCCCTACTTATGACATAATCAATGCTCGTGCCAAATTTCCCGTTTCTATGACACCGGAAAATGAAAAAATTACATTCCGTACGTAAAATTTGGACGCTAATTCTTTTGCGCATAGAATTGAATAATCGAGTTGGGACCCATTAGCTTTTCCTATTTATGACATAATCAATGCTCGTGCCAAATTTCCCGTTTCTATGACACCGGAAAGTGAAAAAACTACATTCCGCACGTAAAATTTCGACGCCAATTCTTTTGCGCTAGAATTGAATAATCGAGTTGGGACCTATTAACTTTTCCTATTTATGACATAATCAATGCCCGTGCCAAATTTCATGTTTCTATCACATTAGGAAGTGAGAGATTTAGATTATGTACGTAAAATTTGGACGCTAATTCTTTTGCGCATAGAATTGAATAATGGAGTTGGGACCCATTAGCTTTTCCTATTTATGACATAATCAATGCTCGTGCCAAATTTCCCGTTTCTATGACCCCGGAAAGTGAAGAAATAACATTCCGCACGTAAAATTTGGACGCTAATTCTTTTGCGCATAGAATTGAATAATGGAGTTGGGACCAATTAGCTTTTCCTATTTATGACATAATCAATGCTTGTGCCAAATTTCCTGTTTCTATGACACCGGAAAGTGAAAAAATTACATTCCACACGTAAAATTTCAACGCCAATTCTTTTGCGCTAGAATTGAATAATCGAGTTGGGACCCAATTACTTTTCCTATTTTGGAGATATTCTATGCGTGTGCCAAATTTCATGTTTCTACGACATCGGGAAGTTGGAGAACTTTTGGCGAGTCAGTCAGTCAGTGAGTGAGTCAATGAGTCAGTGAGGGCTTTCGTCTTTATATATATAGACTAGCTGAATTACCCGTCTTCGCCCGAGTTAATTTGGTACTGGTGTTTATCTGGTGTTAACACGGAAAATCTTATGAAGTCGTGGTTACTTTAGAGATACCGAGGAAAAACATATGTTCACCATTTTGCATAGTTCTCTGCGTTACCCAGGAAAGACCACGTGGAGGTGACCATGCGACCTTTCCTTTATATAAAATGACATCAGGAAGTGAGAGAATTTGATTACATACATAAAATTTGTACACTAATTCTTTTGCGCTTAGAATTGAATAATCGAGTTGGGACCCATTAGCTTTTCCTATTTATGACATAATCAATGCTCCTGCCAAATTTCCCGTTTCTATGACACCGGAAAGTGAAAAAATTACATTCCGCACGTAAAATTTGGACGCTAATTCTTTTGCGCATAGAATTGAATAATCGAGTTGGGACCCATAAGTTTTCCCTACTTATGACATGATCAATGCTCCTGCCAAATTTCCCGTTTCTATGACACCGGAAAATGAAAAAATTACATTCCGTACGTAAAATTTGGACGCTAATTCTTTTGCGCATAGAATTGAATAATCGAGTTGGGACCCATTAGCTTTTCCTATTCATGACATAATCAATGCTCGTGCCAAATTTCCCGTTTCTATGACACCGGAAAGTGAAAAAACTACATTCCGCACGTAAAATTTCGACGCCAATTCTTTTGCGCTAGAATTGAATAATCGAGTTGGGACCTATTAACTTTTCCTATTTATGACATAATCAATGCCCGTGCCAAATTTCATGTTTCTATCACATTGGGAAGTGAGAGATTTAGATTATGTACGTAAAATTTGGACGCTAATTCTTTTGCGCAAAGAATTGATTAATGGAGTTGGGACCCATTAGCTTTTCCTATTTATGACATAATCAATGCTCGTGCCAAATTTCCCGTTTCTATGACCCCGGAAAGTGAAGAAATTACATTCCGCTCGTAAAATTTGGACGCTAATTCTTTTGCGCATAGAATTGAATAATGTAGTTGGGACCCATTAGCTTTTCCTATTTATGACATAATCAATGCTTGTGCAAAATTTCCTGTTTCTATGACACCGGAAATGAAAAAATTACATTCCGCACGTAAAATTTAGACGCTAATTCTTTTGCGCTAGAATTGAATAATCGAGTTGGGACCCATTAGCTTTTCCTATTTATGACATAATCAATGCTCGTGCCAAATTTCCTGTTTCTATGACACCGGAAAGTGAAGAAATTACATTCCGTACGTAAAATTTGGACGCTAATTCTTTTGCGCATAGAATTGAATAATGGAGTTGGGACTCATTAGCTTTTCTTATTTATGACATAATCAATGCTCGTGACAAATTTCCTGTTTCTATGACACCGGAAAGTGAAAAAATTACTTTCCGCACGTAAAATTTTGACGCCAATTCTTTTGCGCTAGAATTGAATAATCGAGTTGGGACCTATTAACTTTTCCTATTTATGACATAATCAATGCTCGTGCCAAATTTCACATTTCTATGACACCGGAAAGTGAAAAAATTACATTCCACACGTAAAATTTCGAGGCCAATTCTTTTGCACTAGAATTGAATAATCGAGTTGGGACCCAATTACTTTTCCTATTTTGGAGATATTCTATGCGTGTGCCAAATTTCATGTTTCTACGATATCGGGAAGTTGGAGAACTTTTGGCGAGTCAGTCAGTCAGTCAGTCAGTCAGTGAGTGAGTCAGTGAGTCAGTGAGGGCTTTCGTCTTTATATATATAGACTAGCTGATATACCCGTCTTCGCCCGAGTTAATTTGGTACTGGTGTTTATCTGGTGTTAACACGGAAAATCTTATGAAGTCGTGGTTACTTTAGAGATACCGAGGAAAAACATATGTTCACCATTTTGCATAGTTCTCTGCGTTACCCAGGAAAGACCACGTGGAGGTGACCATGCGACCTTTCCTTTATATAAAATGACATCAGGAAGTGAGAGAAATTGATTACATACATAAAATTTGTACACTAATTCTTTTGCGCTTAGAATTGAATAATCGAGTTGGGACCCATTAGCTTTTCCTATTTATGACATAATCAATGCTCCTGCCAAATTTCCCGTTTCTATGACACCGGAAAGTGAAAAAATTACATTCCGCACGTAAAATTTGGACGCTAATTCTTTTGCGCATAGAATTGAATAATCGAGTTGGGACCCATTAGTTTTCCCTACTTATGACATGATCAATGCTCCTGCCAAATTTCCCGATTCTATGACACCGGAAAATGAAAAAATTACATTCCGTACGTAAAATTTGGACGCTAATTCTTTTGCGCATAGAATTGAATAATGGAGTTGGGACCCATTAGCTTTTCCTATTTATGACATAATCAATGTTCGTGCCAAATTTCCCGTTTCTATGACACCGGAAAGTGAAAAAACTACATTCCGCACGTAAAATTTCGACGCCAATTCTTTTGCGCTAGAATTGAATAATCGAGTTGGGACCTATTAACTTTTCCTATTTATGACATAATCAATGCCCGTGCCAAATTTCATGTTTCTATCACATTGGGAAGTGAGAGATTTAGATTATGTACGTAAAATTTTGACGCTAATTTTTTTGCGCATAGAATTGAATAATCGAGTTGGGACCCATTAGCTTTTCCTATTTATGACATAATCAATGCTCGTGCCAAATTTCCTGTTTCTATGACACCGGAAAGTGAAAAAATTACACTCCGCACGTAAAATTTAGACACTAATTCTTTTGCGCTAGAATTGAATAATCGAGTTGGGACTCATTAACTTTTCCTATTTATGACATAGTCAATGCTCGTGCCAAATTTCATGTTTCTATGACACCGGAAAGTGAGAAAATTAGATTCCGTACGTAAAATTTGGACGCTAATTCTTTTGCGCATAGAATTGAATAATCAAGTTGGGACCCATTAGCTTTTCCTATTTATGACATAATCAATGCTCGTGCCAAATTTCTTGTTTCTATGACACCGGAAAGTAAAGAAATTACATTCCGTACGTAAAATTTGGACGCTAATTCTTTTGCGCATAGAATTGAATAATGGAGTTGGGACTCATTAACTTTTCCTATTTATGACATAGTCAATGCTCGTGCCAAATTTCATGTTTCTATGACACCGGAAAGTGAGAAAATTAGATTCCGTACGTAAAATTTGGACGCTAATTGTTTTGCGCATAGAATTGAATAATCAAGTTGGGACCCATTAGCTTTTCCTATTTATGACATAATCAATGCTCGTGCCAAATTTCCTGTTTCTATGACACCGGAAAGTAAAGAAATTACATTCCGTACGTAAAATTTGGACGCTAATTCTTTTGCGCATAGAATTGAATAATGGAGTTGGGACCCATTAGCTTTTCCTATTTAGGACATAATCAATGCTCGTGCCAAATTTCCCGTTTCTATGACACCCGGAAAGTGAAAAAATTACATTCCACACGTAAAATTTCAACGCCAATTCTTTTGCGCTAGAATTGAATAATCGAGTTGGGACCCAATTTCTTTTCCTATTTTGGAGATATTCTATGCGTGTGCCAAATTTCATGTTTCTACGACATCGGGAAGTTGGAGAACTTTTGGCGAGTCAGTCAGTCAGTGAGTGAGTCAGTGAGTCAGTGAGGGCTTTCGTCTTTATATATATAGACTAGCTGATATACCCGTCTTCGCCCGAGTTAATTTGGTACTGGTGTTTATCTGGTGTTCACATGGAAAATCTTATGAAGTCGTGGTTACTTTAGAGATACCGAGGAAAAACATATGTTCACCATTTTGCATAGTTCTCTGCGTTACCCAGGAAAGACCACGTGGAGGTGACCATGCGACCTTTCCGTTATATAAAATGACATCAGGAAGTGAGAGAATTTGATTACGTACATAAAATGTGGACACTAATTCTTTTGCGTTTAGAATTCAATAATCGAGTTGGGACCCGTTAGCTTTTCCTATTTATGACATAATCAATGCTCCTGCCAAATTTCCCGTTTCTATGACACCGGAAAGTGAAAAAATTACATTCCGCACGTAAAATTTGGATGCTAATTCTTTTGCGCATAGAATTGAATAATCGAGTTGGGACCCATTAGCTTTTCCTATTTATGACATAATCAATGCTCCTGCCAAATTTCCCGTTTCTATGACACCGGAAAGTGAAAAAATTACATTCCGCACGTAAAATTTGGACGCTAATTCTTTTGCGCATAGAATTGAATAATCGAGTTGGGACCCATTAGCTTTCCCTACTTATGACATGATCAATGCTCCTGCCAAATTTCCCGTTTCTATGACACCGGAAAATGAAAAAATTACATTCCGTACGTAAAATTTGGACGCTAATTCTTTTGCGCATAGAATTGAATAATCGAGTTGGGACCCATTAGCTTTTCCTATTTATGACATAATCAATGCTCGTGCCAAATTTCCCGTTTCTATGACACCGGAAAGTGAAAAAACTACATTCCGCACGTAAAATTTCGACGCCAATTCTTTTGCGCTAGAATTGAATAATCGAGTTGGGACCTATTAACTTTTCCTATTTATGACATAATCAATGCCCGTGCCAAATTTCATGTTTCTATTACATTAGGAAGTGAGAGATTTAGATTATGTACGTAAAATTTGGACGCTAATTCTTTTGCGCATAGAATTGAATAATGGAGTTGGGACCCATTAGCTCTTCCTATTTATGACATAATCAATGCTCGTGCCAAATTTCCCGTTTCTATGACCCCGGAAAGTGAAGAAATTACATTCCGCACGTAAAATTTGGACGCTAATTCTTTTGCGCATAGAATTGAATAATGGAGTTGGGACCCATTAGCTTTTCCTATTTATGACATAATCAATGCTCGTGCCAAATTTCCTGTTTCTATGACACCGGAAAGTGAAAAAATTACATTCCACACGTAAAATTTCAACGCCAATTCTTTTGCGCTAGAATTGAATAATCGAGTTGGGACCCAATTACTTTTCCTATTTTGGAGATATTCTATGCGTGTGCCAAATTTCATGTTTCTACGACATCGGGAAGTTGGAGAACTTTTGGCGAGTCAGTCAGTCAGTGAGTGAGTCAGTGAGTCAGTGAGGGCTTTCGTCTTTATATATATAGACTAGCTGATATACCCGTCTTCACCCGAGTTAATTTGGTACTGGTGTTTATCTGGTGTTCACATGGAAAATCTTATGAAGTCGTGGTTACTTTAGAGATACCGAGGAAAAACATATGTTCACCATTTTGCATAGTTCTCTGCGTTACCCAGGAAAGACCACGTGGAGGTGACCATGCGACCTTTCCGTTATATAAAATGACATCATGAAGTAAGAGAATTTGATTACGTACATAAAATGTGGACACTAATTCTTTTGCGTTTAGAATTGAATAATCAAGTTGGGACCCATTAGCTTTTCCTATTTATGACATAATCAATGCTCCTGCCAAATTTCCCGTTTCTATGACACCGGAAATTGAAAAAATTACATTCCGCACGTAAAATTTGGACGCTAATTCCTTTGCGCATAGAATTGAATAATGGAGTTGGGACCCATTAGCTTTTCCTATTTATGACATAATCAATGCTCCTGCCAAATTTCCCGTTTCTATGACACCGGAAAGTGAAAAAATTAAATTCCGCACGTAAAATTTGGACGCTAATTCTTTTGCGCATAGAATTGAATAATCGAGTTGGGACCCATTAGCTTTTCCTATTTATGACATAATCAATGCTCCTGCCAAATTTCCTGTTTCTATGACACCGGAAAGTGAAAATTTACATTCCGCACGTAAAATTTGGACGCTAATTCTTTTGCGCATAGAATTGATAATCGAGTTGGGACCCATTAGCCTTCCCTACTTATGACATAATCAATGCTCGTGCCAAATTTCCCATTTCTATGACACCGGAAAATGAAAAAATTACATTCCGTACGTAAAATTTGGACGCTAATTCTTTTGCGCATAGAATTGAATAATCGAGTTGGGACCCATTAGCTTTTCCTATTTATGACATAATCAATGCTCGTGCCAAATTTCCCGTTTCTATGACACCGGAAAGTGAAAAAACTACATTCCGCACGTAAAATTTCGACGCCAATTCTTTTGCGCTAGAATTGAATAATCGAGTTGGGACCTATTAACTTTTCCTATTTATGACATAATCAATGCCCGTGCCGAATTTCATATATCTATGACCCCGGAAAGTGAAGAAATTACATTCCGCACGTAAAATTTGGACGCTAATTCTTTTGCGCATAGAATTAAATAATCGAGTTGGGACCCATTAGCTTTTCCTATTTATGACATAGTCAATGCTTGTGCCAAATTTCCTGTTTCTATGACACCGGAAAGTGAAAAAATTACATTCCGCACGTAAAATTTAGACGCTAATTCTTTTGCGCTAGAATTGAATAATCGAGTTGGGACCTATTAACTTTTCCTATTTATGACATAGTCAATGCTCGTGCCAAATTTCACGTTTCTATGACACCGGAAAGTGAGAAAATTACATTCCGTACGTAAAATTTGGACGCTAATTCTTTTGCGCATAGAATTGAATAATCATGTTGGGACCCATTAGCTTTTCCTATTTATGACATAATCAATGCTCGTGCCAAATTTCCCGTTTCTATGACACCCGGAAAGTGAAAAAATTACATTCCGCACGTACAATTTCAACGCCAATTCTTTTGCGCTAGAATTGAATAATCGAGTTGGGACCCAATTACTTTTCCTATTTTGGAGATATTCTATGCGTGTGCCAAATTTCATGTTTCTACGACATCGGGAAGTTGGAGAACTTTTGGCGAGTCAGTCAGTCAGTGAGTGAGTCAGTGAGGGCTTTCGTCTTTATATATATAGACTAGCTGATATACCCGTCTTCGCCCGAGTTAATTTGGTACTGGTGTTTATCTGGTGTTCACATGGAAAATCTTATGAAGTCGTGGTTACTTTAGAGATACCGAGGAAAAACATATGTTCACCATTTTGCATAGTTCTCTGCGTTACCCAGGAAAGACCACGTGGAGGTGACCATGCGACCTTTCCGTTATATAAAATGACATCAGGAAGTGAGAGAATTTGATTACGTACATAAAATGTGGACACTAATTCTTTTGCGTTTAGAATTGAATAATCGAGTTGGGACCCATTAGCTTTTCCTATTTATGACATAATCAATGCTCCTGCCAAATTTCCCGTTTCTATGACACCGGAAAGTGAAAAAATTACATTCCGCACGTAAAATTTGGATGCTAATTCTTTTGCGCATAGAATTGAATAATGGAGTTGGGACCCATTAGCTTTTCCTATTTATGACATAATCAATGCTCCTGCCAAATTTCCCGTTTCTATGACACCGGAAAGTGAAAAAATTACATTCCGCATGTAAAATTTGGACGCTAATTCTTTTGCGCATAGAATTGAATAATCGAGTTGGGACCCATTAGCTTTCCCTACTTATGACATGATCAATGCTCCTGCCAAATTTCCCGTTTCTATGACACCGGAAAATGAAAAAATTACATTCCGTACGTAAAATTTGGACGCTAATTCTTTTGCGCATAGAATTGAATAATCGAGTTGGGACCCATTAGCTTTTCCTATTTATGACATAATCAATGCTTGTGCCAAATTTCCCGTTTCCATGACCCCGGAAAGTGAAGAAATTACATTCCGCACGTAAAATTTGGACGCTAATTCTTTTGCGCATAGAATTGAATAATGGAGTTGGGACCCATTAGCTTTTCCTATTTATGACATAATCAATGCTTGTGCCAAATTTCCTGTTTCTATGACACCGGAAAGTGAAAAAATTACATTCCACACGTAAAATTTAAACGCCAATTCTTTTGCGCTAGAATTGAATAATCGAGTTGGGACCCAATTACTTTTCCTATTTTGGAGATATTCTATGCGCGTGCCAAATTTCATGTTTCTACGACATCGGGAAGTTGGAGAACTTTTGGCGAGTCAGTCAGTCAGTGAGTGAGTCAGTGAGGGCTTTTGTCTTTATATATATAGACTAGCTGATATACCCGTCTTCACCCGAGTTAATTTGGTACTGGTGTTTATCTGGTGTTCACATGGAAAATCTTATGAAGTCGTGGTTACTTTAGAGATACCGAGGAAAAACATATGTTCACCACTTTGCATAGTTCTCTGCGTTACCCAGGAAAGACCACGTGGAGGTGACCATGCGACCTTTCCGTTATATAAAATGACATCATGAAGTGAGAGAATTTGATTACGTACATAAAATGTGGACACTAATTCTTTTGCGTTTAGAATTGAATAATCAAGTTGGGACCCATTAGCTTTTCCTATTTATGACATAATCAATGCTCCTGCCAAATTTCCCGTTTCTATGACACCGGAAATTGAAAAAATTACATTCCGCACGTAAAATTTGGACGCTAATTCCTTTGCGCATAGAATTGAATAATGGAGTTGGGACCCATTAGCTTTTCCTATTTATGACATAATCAATGCTCCTGCCAAATTTCCCGTTTCTATGACACCGGAAAGTGAAAAAATTACATTCCGCACGTAAAATTTGGACGCTAATTCTTTTGCGCATAGAATTGAATAATCGAGTTGGGACCCATTAGCTTTTCCTATTTATGACATAATCAATGCTCCTGCCAAATTTCCTGTTTCTATGACACCGGAAAGTGAAAATTTACATTCCGCACGTAAAATTTGGACGCTAATTCTTTTGCGCATAGAATTGATAATCGAGTTGGGACCCATTAGCTTTCCCTACTTATGACATAATCAATGCTCGTGCCAAATTTCCCGTTTCTATGACACCGGAAAATGAAAAAATTACATTCCGTACGTAAAATTTGGACGCTAATTCTTTTGCGCATAGAATTGAATAATCGAGTTGGGACCCATTAGCTTTTCCTATTTATGACATAATCAATGCTCGTGCCAAATTTCCCGTTTCTATGACACCGGAAAGTGAAAAAACTACATTCCGCACGTAAAATTTCGACGCCAATTCTTTTGCGCTAGAATTGAATAATCGAGTTGGGACCTATTAACTTTTCCTATTTATGACATAATCAATGCCCGTGCCAAATTTCATGTTTCTATCACATTAGGAAGTGAGAGATTTAGATTATGTACGTAAAATTTGGACGCTAATTCTTTTGCGCATAGAATTAAATAATGGAGTTGGGACCCATTAGCTTTTCCTATTTATGACATAATCAATGCTCGTGCCAAATTTCCCGTTTCTATGACCCCGGAAAGTGAAGAAATAACATTCCGCACGTAAAATTTGGACGCTAATTCTTTTGCGCATAGAATTGAATAATGGAGTTGGGACCAATTAGCTTTTCCTATTTATGACATAATCAATGCTTGTGCCAAATTTCCTGTTTCTATGACACCGGAAAGTGAAAAAATTACATTCCACACGTAAAATTTCAACGCCAATTCTTTTGCGCTAGAATTGAATAATCGAGTTGGGACCCAATTACTTTTCCTATTTTGGAGATATTCTATGCGTGTGCCAAATTTCATGTTTCTACGACATCGGGAAGTTGGAGAACTTTTGGCGAGTCAGTCAGTCAGTGAGTGAGTCAATGAGTCAGTGAGGGCTTTCGTCTTTATATATATAGACTAGCTGATATACCCGTCTTCACCCGAGTTAATTTGGTACTGGTGTTTATCTGGTGTTCACATGGAAAATCTTATGAAGTCGTGGTTACTTTAGAGATACCGAGGAAAAACATATGTTCACCATTTTGCATAGTTCTCTGCGTTACCCAGGAAAGACCACGTGGAGGTGACCATGCGACCTTTCCGTTATATAAAATGAGATCATGAAGTGAGAGAATTTGATTACGTACATAAAATGTGGACACTAATTCTTTTGCGTTTAGAATTGAATAATCGAGTTGGGACCCATTAGCTTTTCCTATTTATGACATAATCAATGCTCGTGCCAAATTTCCCGTTTCTATGACACCGGAAATTGAAAAAATTACATTCCGCACGTAAAATTTGGACGCTAATTCCTTTGCGCATAGAATTGAATAATGGAGTTGGGACCCATTAGCTTTTCCTATTTATGACATAATCAATGCTCGTGCCAAAATTCCTGTTTCTATGACACCGGAAATTGAAAAAATTACATTCCGCACGTAAAATTTGGACGCTAATTCCTTTGCGCATAGAATTGAATAATGGAGTTGGGACCCATTAGCTTTTCCTATTTATGACATAATCAATGCTCCTGCCAAATTTCCCGTTTCTATGACACCGGAAAGTGAAAAAATTAAATTCCACACGTAATATTTGGACGCTAATTCTTTTGCGCATAGAATTGAATAATCGAGTTGGGACCCATTAGCTTTTCCTATTTATGACATAATCAATGCTCCTGCCAAATTTCCTGTTTCTATGACACCGGAAAGTGAAAATTTACATTCCGCACGTAAAATTTGGATGCTAATTCTTTTGCGCATAGAATTGAATAATCGAGTTGGGACCCATTAGCTTTTCCTATTTATGACATAATCAATGCTCGTGCCAAATTTCCCATTTCTATGACACCGGAAAGTGAAAAAATTACATTCCGCACATAAAATTTCGACGCCAATTCTTTTGCGCATAGAATTGAATAATCGAGTTGGGACCCATTAGCTTTTCCTATTTATGACATAATCAATGCTCGTGCCAAATTTCCCGTTTGTATGACACCGGAAAGTGAAAAAATTACATTCCGCACGTAAAATTTCCACGCCAATTCTTTTGCGCTAGAATTGAATAATCGAGTTGGGACCTATTAACTTTTCCTATTTATGACATAATCAATGCCCGTGCCAAATTTCATGTTTCTATCACATTGGGAAGTGAGAGATTTAGATTATGTACTTAAAATTTGGACGCTAATTCTTTTGCGCATAGAATTGAATAATGGAGTTGGGACCCATTAGCTTTTCCTATTTACGACATAATCAATGCTCGTGCCAAATTTCCCGTTTCTATGACCCCGGAAAGTGAAGAAATTACATTCCGCACGTAAAATTTGGACGCTAATTCTTTTGCGCATAGAATTGAATAATGGAGTTGGGACCCATTAGCTTTTCCTATTCATGACATAATCAATGCTTGTGCCAAATTTCCTGTTTCTATGACACCGGAAAGTGAAAAAATTACATTCCGCACGTAAAATTTGGACGTTAATTCGTTTGCGCTAGAATTGAATAATCGAGTTGGGACCTATTAACTTTTCCTATTTATGACATAGTCAATGCTCGTGCCAAATTTCACGTTTCTATGACACCGGAAAGTGAGAAAATTAGATTCCGTACGTAAAATTTGGACGCTAATTCTTTTGCGCATAGAATTGAATAATCAAGTTGGGACCCATTAGCTTTTCCTATTTATGACATAATCAATGCTTGTGCCAAATTTCCTGTTTCTATGACCCCGGAAAGTGAAGAAATTACATTCCGTACGTAAAATTTGGACGCTAATTCTTTTGCGCATAGAATTGAATAATGGAGTTGGGACCCATTAGCTTTTCCTATTTAGGACATAATCAATGCTCGTGCCAAATTTCCCGTTTCTATGACACCCGGAAAGTGAAAAAATTACATTCCACACGTAAAATTTCAACGCCAATTCTTTTGCGCTAGAATTGAATAATCGAGTTGGGACCCAATTACTTTTCCTATTTTGGAGATATTCTATGCATGTGCCAAATTTCATGTTTCTACGACATCGGGAAGTTGGAGAACTTTTGGCGAGTCAGTCAGTCAGTGAGTGAGTCAGTGAGTCAGTGAGGGCTTTCGTCTTTATATATATAGACTAGCTGATATACCCGTCTTCGCTCGAGTTAATTTGGTACTGGTGTTTATCTGGTGTTCACATGGAAAATCTTATGAAGTCGTGGTTACTTTAGAGATACCGAGGAAAAACATATGTTCACCATTTTGCATAGTTCTCTGCGTTACCCAGGAAAGACCACGTGGAGGTGACCATGCGACCTTTCCGTTATATAAAATGACATCATGAAGTGAAAGAATTTGATTACATACATAAAATGTGGACACTAATTCTTTTGCGTTTAGAATTGAATAATCAAGTTGGGACCCATTAGCTTTTCCTATTTATGACATAATCAATGCTCGTGCCAAATTTCCCGTTTCTATGACACCGGAAATTGAAAAAATTACATTCCGTACGTAAAATTTGGACGCTAATTCCTTTGCGCATAGAATTGAATAATGGAGTTGGGACCCATTAGCTTTTCCTATTTATGACATAATCAATGCTCCTGCCAAATCTCCCGTTTCTATGACACCGGAAAGTGAAAAAATTACATTCCGTACGTAAAATTTGGACGCTAATTCTTTTGCGCATAGAATTGAATAATCGAGTTGGGACCCATTAGCTTTTCCTATTTATGACATAATCAATGCTCGTGCCAAATTTCCCGTTTCTATGACACCGGAAAGTGAAAAAATTACATTCCGCACATAAAATTTCGACGCCAATTCTTTTGCGCATAGAATTGAATAATCGAGTTGGGACCCATTAGCTTTTCCTATTTATGACATAATCAATGCTCGTGCCAAATTTCCCGTTTGTATGACACCGGAAAGTGAAAAAATTACATTCCGCACGTAAAATTTCCACGCCAATTCTTTTGCGCTAGAATTGAATAATCAAGTTGGGACCTATTAACTTTTCCTATTTATGACATAATCAATGCCCGTGCCAAATTTCATGTTTCTATCACATTGGGAAGTGAGAGATTTAGATTATGTACTTAAAATTTGGACGCTAATTCTTTTGCGCATAGAATTGAATAATGGAGTTGGGACCCATTAGCTTTTCCTATTTAGGACATAATCAATGCTCGTGCCAAATTTCCCGTTTCTATGACCCCGGAAAGTGAAGAAATTACATTCCGCACGTAAAATTTGGACGCTAATTCTTTTGCGCATAGAATTGAATAATGGAGTTGGGACCCATTAGCTTTTCCTATTCATGACATAATCAATGCTTGTGCCAAATTTCCTGTTTCTATGACACCGGAAAGTGAAAAAATTACATTCCGCACGTAAAATTTGGACGCTAATTCTTTTACGCTAGAATTGAATAATCGAGTTGGGACCTATTAACTTTTCCTATTTATGACATAGTCAATGCTCGTGCCAAATTTCACGTTTCTATGACACCGGAAAGTGAGAAAATTAGATTCCGTACGTAAAATTTGGACGCTAATTCTTTTGCGCATAGAATTGAATAATCAAGTTGGGACCCATTAGCTTTTCCTATTTATGACATAATCAATGCTTGTGCCAAATTTCCTGTTTCTATGACACCGGAAAGTGAAGAAATTACATTCCGTACGTAAAATTTGGACGCTAATTCTTTTGCGCATAGAATTGAATAATGGAGTTGGGACCCATTAGCTTTTCCTATTTAGGACATAATCAATGCTCGTGCCAAATTTCCCGTTTCTATGACACCCGGAAAGTGAAAAAATTACATTCCACACGTAAAATTTCAACGCCAATTCTTTTGCGCTAGAATTGAATAATCGAGTTGGGACCCAATTACTTTTCCTATTTTGGAGATATTCTATGCGTGTGCCAAATTTCATGTTTCTACGACATCGGGAAGTTGGAGAACTTTTGGCGAGTCAGTCAGTCAGTGAGTGAGTCAGTGAGTCAGTGAGGGCTTTCGTCTTTATATATATAGACTAGCTGATATACCCGTCTTCGCTCGAGTTAATTTGGTACTGGTGTTTATCTGGTGTTCACATGGAAAATCTTATGAAGTCGTGGTTACTTTAGAGATACCGAGGAAAAACATATGTTCACCATTTTGCATAGTTCTCTGCGTTACCCAGGAAAGACCACGTGGAGGTGACCATGCGACCTTTCCGTTATATAAAATGACATCATGAAGTGAAAGAATTTGATTACATACATAAAATGTGGACACTAATTCTTTTGCGTTTAGAATTGAATAATCAAGTTGGGACCCATTAGCTTTTCCTATTTATGACATAATCAATGCTCGTGCCAAATTTCCCGTTTCTATGACACCGGAAATTGAAAAAATTACATTCCGTACGTAAAATTTGGACGCTAATTCCTTTGCGCATAGAATTGAATAATGGAGTTGGGACCCATTAGCTTTTCCTATTTATGACATAATCAATGCTCCTGCCAAATTTCCCGTTTCTATGACACCGGAAAGTGAAAAAATTACATTCCGTACGTAAAATTTGGACGCTAATTCTTTTGCGCATAGAATTGAATAATCGAGTTGGGACCCATTAGCTTTTCCTATTTATGACATAATCAATGCTCGTGCCAAATTTCCCGTTTCTATGACACCGGAAAGTGAAAAAATTACATTCCGCACATAAAATTTTGACGCCAATTCTTTTGCGCATAGAATTGAATAATCGAGTTGGGACCCATTAGCTTTTCCTATTTATGACATAATCAATGCTCGTGCCAAATTTCCCGTTTGTATGACACCGGAAAGTGAAAAAATTACATTCCGCACGTAAAATTTCCACGCCAATTCTTTTGCGCTAGAATTGAATAATCGAGTTGGGACCTATTAACTTTTCCTATTTATGACATAATCAATGCCCGTGCCAAATTTCATGTTTCTATCACATTGGGAAGTGAGAGATTTAGATTATGTACTTAAAATTTGGACGCTAATTCTTTTGCGCATAGAATTGAATAATGGAGTTGGGACCCATTAGCTTTTCCTATTTACGACATAATCAATGCTCGTGCCAAATTTCCCGTTTCTATGACCCCGGAAAGTGAAGAAATTACATTCCGCACGTAAAATTTGGACGCTAATTCTTTTGCGCATAGAATTGAATAATGGAGTTGGGACCCATTAGCTTTTCCTATTCATGACATAATCAATGCTTGTGCCAAATTTCCTGTTTCTATGACACCGGAAAGTGAAAAAATTACATTCCGCACGTAAAATTTGGACGCTAATTCTTTTGCGCTAGAATTGAATAATCGAGTTGGGACCTATTAACTTTTCCTATTTATGACATAGTCAATGCTCGTGCCAAATTTCACGTTTCTATGACACCGGAAAGTGAGAAAATTAGATTCCGTACGTAAAATTTGGACGCTAATTCTTTTGCGCATAGAATTGAATAATCAAGTTGGGACCCATTAGCTTTTCCTATTTATGACATAATCAATGCTTGTGCCAAATTTCCTGTTTCTATGACACCGGAAAGTGAAGAAATTACATTCCGTACGTAAAATTTGGACGCTAATTCTTTTGCGCATAGAATTGAATAATGGAGTTGGGACCCATTAGCTTTTCCTATTTAGGACATAATCAATGCTCGTGCCAAATTTCCCGTTTCTATGACACCCGGAAAGTGAAAAAATTACATTCCACACGTAAAATTTCAACGCCAATTCTTTTGCGCTAGAATTGAATAATCGAGTTGGGACCCAATTACTTTTCCTATTTTGGAGATATTCTATGCGTGTGCCAAATTTCATGTTTCTACGACATCGGGAAGTTGGAGAACTTTTGGCGAGTCAGTCAGTCAGTGAGTGAGTCAGTGAGTCAGTTAGGGCTTTCGTCTTTATATATATAGACTAGCTGATATACCCGTCTTCGCTCGAGTTAATTTGGTACTGGTGTTTATCTGGTGTTCACATGGAAAATCTTATGAAGTCGTGGTTACTTTAGAGATACCGAGGAAAAACATATGTTCACCATTTTGCATAGTTCTCTGCGTTACCCAGGAAAGACCACGTGGAGGTGACCATGCGACCTTTCCGTTATATAAAATGACATCATGAAGTGAAAGAATTTGATTACATACATAAAATGTGGACACTAATTCTTTTGCGTTTAGAATTGAATAATCAAGTTGGGACCCATTAGCTTTTCCTATTTATGACATAATCAATGCTCGTGCCAAATTTCCCGTTTCTATGACACCGGAAATTGAAAAAATTACATTCCGTACGTAAAATTTGGACGCTAATTCCTTTGCGCATAGAATTGAATAATGGAGTTGGGACCCATTAGCTTTTCCTATTTATGACATAATCAATGCTCCTGCCAAATTTCCCGTTTCTATGACACCGGAAAGTGAAAAAATTACATTCCGTACGTAAAATTTGGACGCTAATTCTTTTGCGCATAGAATTGAATAATCGAGTTGGGACCCATTAGCTTTTCCTATTTATGACATAATCAATGCTCGTGCCAAATTTCCCGTTTCTATGACACCGGAAAGTGAAAAAATTACATTCCGCACATAAAATTTCGACGCCAATTCTTTTGCGCATAGAATTGAATAATCGAGTTGGGACCCATTAGCTTTTCCTATTTATGACATAATCAATGCTCGTGCCAAATTTCCCGTTTGTATGACACCGGAAAGTGAAAAAATTACATTCCGCACGTAAAATTTCCACGCCAATTCTTTTGCGCTAGAATTGAATAATCGAGTTGGGACCTATTAACTTTTCCTATTTATGACATAATCAATGCCCGTGCCAAATTTCATGTTTCTATCACATTGGGAAGTGAGAGATTTAGATTATGTACTTAAAATTTGGACGCTAATTCTTTTGCGCATAGAATTGAATAATGGAGTTGGGACCCATTAGCTTTTCCTATTTACGACATAATCAATGCTCGTGCCAAATTTCCCGTTTCTATGACCCCGGAAAGTGAAGAAATTACATTCCGCACGTAAAATTTGGACGCTAATTCTTTTGCGCATAGAATTGAATAATGGAGTTGGGACCCATTAGCTTTTCCTATTCATGACATAATCAATGCTTGTGCCAAATTTCCTGTTTCTATGACACCGGAAAGTGAAAAAATTACATTCCGCACGTAAAATTTGGACGCTAATTCTTTTGCGCTAGAATTGAATAATCGAGTTGGGACCTATTAACTTTTCCTATTTATGACATAGTCAATGCTCGTGCCAAATTTCACGTTTCTATGACACCGGAAAGTGAGAAAATTAGATTCCGTACGTTAAATTTGGACGCTAATTCTTTTGCGCATAGAATTGAATAATCAAGTTGGGACCCATTAGCTTTTCCTATTTATGACATAATCAATGCTTGTGCCAAATTTCCTGTTTCTATGACACCGGAAAGTGAAGAAATTACATTCCGTACGTAAAATTTGGACGCTAATTCTTTTGCGCATAGAATTGAATAATGGAGTTGGGACCCATTAGCTTTTCCTATTTAGGACATAATCAATGCTCGTGCCAAATTTCCCGTTTCTATGACACCTGGAAAGTGAAAAAATTACATTCCACACGTAAAATTTCAACGCCAATTCTTTTGCGCTAGAATTGAATAATCGAGTTGGGACCCAATTACTTTTCCTATTTTGGAGATATTCTATGCGTGTGCCAAATTTCATGTTTCTACGACATCGGGAAGTTGGAGAACTTTTGGCGAGTCAGTCAGTCAGTGAGTGAGTCAGTGAGGGCTTTCGTCTTTATATATATAGACTAGCTGATATACCCGTCTTCGCTCGAGTTAATTTGGTACTGGTGTTTATCTGGTGTTCACATGGAAAATTTTATGAAGTCGTGGTTACTTTAGAGATACCGAGGAAAAACATATGTTCACCATTTTGCATAGTTCTCTGCGTTACCCAGGAAAGACCACGTGGAGGTGACCATGCGACCTTTCCGTTATATAAAATGACATCATGAAGTGAAAGAATTTGATTACATACATAAAATGTGGACACTAATTCTTTTGCGTTTAGAATTGAATAATCAAGTTGGGACCCATTAGCTTTTCCTATTTATGACATAATCAATGCTCGTGCCAAATTTCCCGTTTCTATGACACCGGAAATTGAAAAAATTACATTCCGTACGTAAAATTTGGACGCTAATTCCTTTGCGCATAGAATTGAATAATGGAGTTGGGACCCATTAGCTTTTCCTATTTATGACATAATCAATGCTCCTGCCAAATTTCCCGTTTCTATGACACCGGAAAGTGAAAAAATTACATTCCGTACGTAAAATTTGGACGCTAATTCTTTTGCGCATAGAATTGAATAATCGAGTTGGGACCCATTAGCTTTTCCTATTTATGACATAATCAATGCTCGTGCCAAATTTCCCGTTTCTATGACACCGGAAAGTGAAAAAATTACATTCCGCACATAAAATTTCGACGCCAATTCTTTTGCGCATAGAATTGAATAATCGAGTTGGGACCCATTAGCTTTTCCTATTTATGACATAATCAATGCTCGTGCCAAATTTCCCGTTTGTATGACACCGGAAAGTGAAAAAATTACATTCCGTACGTAAAATTCGGACGCTAATTCTTTTGCGCATAGAATTGAATAATCGAGTTGGGACCTATTAGCTTTTCCTATTTATGACATAATCAATGCTTGTGCCAAATTTCCCGTTTCTATGACACCGGAAAGTGAAAAAATTACATTCCGCACGTAAAATTTCGACGCCAATTCTTTTGCGCTAGAATTGAATAATCGAGTTGGGACCTATTAACTTTTCCTATTTATGACGTAATCAATGCCCGTGCCAAATTTCATGTTTCTATCACATTGGGAAGTGAGAGATTTAGATTATCTATGTAAAATTTGGACGCTAATTCTTTTGCGCATAGAATTGAATAATGGAGTTGGGACCCATTAGCTTTTCCTATTTATGACATAATCAATGCTCGTGCCAAATTTCCCGTTTCTATGACCCCGGAAAGTGAAGAAATTACATTCCGCACGTAAAATTTGGACGCTAATTCTTTTGCGCTAGAATTGAATAATCGAGTTGGGACCTATTAACTTTTCCTATTTATGACATAGTCAATGCTTGTGCCAAATTTCACATTTCTATGATACCGGAAAGTGAGAAAA
This sequence comes from Eleutherodactylus coqui, assembly GCF_035609145.1. NCBI lineage: Eukaryota > Metazoa > Chordata > Amphibia > Anura > Eleutherodactylidae > Eleutherodactylus > Eleutherodactylus coqui. Next base: position 509,351 of record NW_027101717.1, read on the forward strand.
TTAGATTCCGTACGTAAAATTTGGACGCTAATTCTTTTGCGCATAGAATTGAATAATGGAGTTGGGACCCATTAGCTTTTCCTATTTAGGACATAATCAATGCTCGTGCCAAATTTCCCGTTTCTATGACACCCGGAAAGTGAAAAAATTACATTCCACACGTAAAATTTCAACGCCAATTCTTTTGCACTAGAATTGAATAATCGACTTGGGACCCAATTACTTTTCCTATTTTGGAGATATTCTATGCGTGTGCCAAATTTCATGTTTCTACGACATCGGGAAGTTGGAGAACTTTTGGCGAGTCAGTCAGTCAGTGAGTGAGTCAGTGAGGGCTTTCGTCTTTATATATATAGACTAGCTGATATACCCGTCTTCGCCCGAGTTAATTTGGTACTGGTGTTTATCTGGTGTTCACATGGAAAATCTTATGAAGTCGTGGTTACTTTAGAGATACCGAGGAAAAACATATGTTCACCATTTTGCATAGTTCTCTGCGTTACCCAGGAAAGACCACGTGGAGGTGACCATGCGACCTTTCCGTTATATAAAATGACATCAGGATGTGAGAGAATTTGATTACGTACATAAAATGTGGACACTAATTCTTTTGCGTTTAGAATTGAATAATCGAGTTGGGACCCATTAGCTTTTCCTATTTATGACATAATCAATGCTCCTGCCAAATTTCCCATTTCTATGACACCGGAAATTGAAAAAATTACATTCCGCACATAAAATTTCGACGCCAATTCTTTTGCGCATAGAATTGAATAATGGAGTTGGGACCCATTAGCTTTTCCTATTTATGACATAATCAATGCTCCTGCCAAATTTCCCGTTTCTATGACACCGGAAATTGAAAAAATTGCATTCCGCACGTAAAATTTGGACGCTAATTCCTTTGCGCATAGAATTGAATAATGGAGTTGGGACCCATTAGCTTTTCCTATTTATGACATAATCAATGCTCCTGCCAAATTTCCCGTTTCTATGACACCGGAAAGTGAAAAAATTAAATTCCGCATGTAAAATTTGGACGCTAATTCTTTTGCGCATAGAATTGAATAATCGAGTTGGGACCCATTAGCTTTTCCTATTTATGACATAATCAATGCTCCTGCCAAATTTCCCGTTTCTATGACACCGGAAAGTGAAAAAATTACATTCCGCACGTAAAATTTGGACGCTAATTCTTTTTCGCATAGAATTGATAATGAAGTTGGGACCCATTAGCTTTCCCTACTTATGACATAATCAATGCTCCTGCCAAATTTCCCGTTTCTATGACACCGGAAAATGAAAAAATTACATTCCGCACGTAAAATTTGGACGCTAATTCTTTTGCGCATAGAATTGAATAATCGAGTTGGGACCCATTAGCTTTCCCTACTTATGACATGATCAATGCTCCTGCCAAATTTCCCGTTTCTATGACACCGGAAAATGAAAAAATTACATTCCGTACGTAAAATTTGGACGCTAATTCTTTTGCGCATAGAATTGAATAATCGAGTTGGGACCCATTAGCTTTTCCTATTTATGACATAATCAATGCTCGTGCCAAATTTCCCGTTTCTATGACCCCGGAAAGTGAAGAAATTACATTCCGCACGTAAAATTTGGACGCTAATTCTTTTGCGCATAGAATTGAATAATGGAGTTGGGACCCATTAGCTTTTCCTATTTAGGACATAATCAATGCTCGTGCCAAATTTCCCGTTTCTATGACACCCGGAAAGTGAAAAAATTACATTCCACACGTAAAATTTCAACGCCAATTCTTTTGCGCTAGAATTGAATAATCGAGTTGGGACCCAATTACTTTTCCTATTTTGGAGAAATTCTATGCGTGTGCCAAATTTCATGTTTCTACGACATCGGGAAGTTGGAGAACTTTTGGCGAGTCAGTCAGTCAGTGAGTGAGTCAGTGAGGGCTTTCGCCTTTATATATATAGACTAGCTGATATACCCGTCTTCGCCCGAGTTAATTTGGTACTGGTGTTTATCTGGTGTTCACATGGAAAATCTTATAAAGTCATGGTTACTTTAGAGATACCGAGGAAAAACATATGTTCACCATTTTGCATAGTTCTCTGCGTTACCCAGGAAAGACCACGTGGAGGTGACCATGCAACCTTTCCGTTATATAAAATGACATCAGGATGTGAGAGAATTTGATTACGTACATAAAATGTGGACACTAGAGATGAGCGAACACCAAAATGTTCGGGTGTTCGTTATTCGGAACGAACTTCCCGTGATGCTCGAGGGTTCGTTTCGAACAACGAACCCCATTGAAGTCAATGGGCGACCAGAACATTTTTGTATTTCGCCGATGCTCGCTAAGGTTTTCATGTGTGAAAATCTGGGCAATTCAGGAAAGTGATGGGAATGACACAGTGACGGATAGGGCAGGCGAGGGGCTACATGTTGGGCTGCATCTCAAGTTCACAGGTCCCACTATTAAGCCACAATACCGGCAAGAGTGGGCCCCCCCCCTCCCAACAACTTTTACTTCTGAAAAGCCCTCATTAGCATGGCATACCTTTGCTAAGCACCACACTACCTCCAACAAAGCACAATCACTGCCTGCATGACACTCCGCTGACACTTCTCCTGGGTTACATGCTGCCCAACCGCCCCCCCCTCCCCCCCACAGCGCACACCAAAGTGTCCCTGGGCAGCCTTCAGCTGCCCTCATGCCACACCACGCTCATGTCTATTTAGAATTGCGTCTGCCATGACGAGGGACCGCAGGCACACACTGCAGAGGTTGGCACGGCTAGGCAGCGACCCTCTTTAAAAGTGGCGGAGCGATAGCCCACAATGCTGTACAGAAGCAATGAGAAATAGAATCCTGTGCCACCGCCATCAGGAGCTGCACACGTGGGCATAGCAATGGGGAACCTATGTGCCACACACTATTCATTCTGTCAAGGTGTCTGCATGCCCCAGTCAGACCGGGCTTTTTAATTCATAGACACAGGCAGGTTTAACTCCCTATTGTGAAGTCCCTGTCGACCCACAGCATGGGTGGCTCCCTGGAACCCACCGGCGGTACACAGAAATATCCCATTGCATTGCCCAACACAGCTGAGGTAGTAATGTCGTGCTTAATGCAGGTGGGCTTCGGCCCACACTGCATGCCCCAGTCAGACTGGGGTTCTTTAGAAGTGTACAGATGTAGTAAAAACTCCGTGTGCACCTACAGCATGGGTGGGTGCCAGGTAGCCACCGGCGGTACATAGAAATATCCCACTGCATTGCCCAACACAGCTGAGGTAGTAATGTTGTGCTTAACCCTTTCCAATCCAATTTGTATATGGTTTTCCTAGGGGGCTTACTCTTTTTCTGCCGTTATACAACGGCGCTATATGCTGGCTAAAGCCAGTACTGCATGAGCTGACACGTAGGATAGGCTCCGACAGCAGAGAGGCTGGCAATATACAGTAAGAGAACCCCGACGGACGTCTACCAACAACGGAGCTGTACAGCCTTAAACCCTAATGTCTTCACAGGTCACACAGTGGACTGGAAAGGGTTAATGCAGGTGGGTTTCGGCCCACACTGCATGCCCCAGTCAGACTGGGTTTCTTTATAAGTGGAAACAGATGCATTTATAATTCCCTGTGGACCCACTGCCTGGGTGGGTGCCAGGAAGCCACCGGCGGTACATAGAAATATCCCATTGCATTGCCCAACACAGCTGAGGTAGTAATGTTGTGCGTAATACAGGTGGGCTTCGGCCCACACTGCATGCCCCAGTCAGACTGGGGTTCTTTAGAAGTGTACAGATGTATTAAAAACTCCGTGTGCACCTACAGCATGGGTGGCTCCCTGGAACCCACCGGCGGTACATAGAAATATCCCATTGCATTGCCCAACACAGCTGAGGTAGTAATGTCGTGCTTAATGCAGGTGGGCTTCGGCCCACACTGCATGCCCCAGTCAGACTGGGGTTCTTTACAAGTGGACACATGTAGGTTAAACTCCCTGTGGACCCACTGCCTGGGTGGGTGCCAGGAAGCCACCGGCGGTACATAGAAATATCCCATTGCATTGCCCAACACAGCTGAGGTAGTAATGTTGTGCGTAATACAGGTGGGCTTCGGCCCACACTGCATGCCCCAGTCAGACTGGGGTTCTTTAGAAGTGTACAGATGTAGTAAAAACTCCGTGTGCACCTACAGCATGGGTGGCTCCCTGGAACCCACCGGCGGTACATAAAAATATCCCATTGCATTGCCCAACACAGCTGAGGTTACGTCAGCTGTAATGCAGGTGGGCTAAAAATTAATTTGATTACACTGTAGGTGAGGGCCCACAAAAATTGCTGTATCAACAGTACTAATGTACATCCCAAAAATTGGCCATGGCCAGCCAAGAGGGCAGGTGAAACCCATTAATCGCTTTGGTTAATGTGGCTTAAGTGCTAACTAGGCCTGGAGGCAGCCCAGTGTAACGAAAAATTGGTTCAAGTTAAAGTTCCAACGCTTTTAAGCGCATTGAAACTTATAAAAATTGTTCTGAAAAATTATTTGAGTGAGCCTTGTGGCCCTAAGAAAAATTGCCCGTTCAGCGTGATTACGTGAGGTTTCAGGAGGAGGAGCAGGAGGAGGAGGAGGAGGAATATTAGACACAGATTGATGAAGCAGAAATGTCCCCGTTTTGGATGGTGAGAGAGAACGTAGCTTCCATCCGCGGGTGCAGCCTACGTATTGCTTACGTATCGCTGCTGTCCGCTGGTGGAGAACAGAAGTCTGGGGAAATCCAGCCTTTGTTCATCTTGATGAGTGTTAGCCTGTCGGCACTGTCGGTTGACAAGCGGCTACGCTTATCTGTGATGATTCCCCCAGCCGCACTAAACACCCTTTCCGACAAGACGCTAGCCGCAGGACAAGCAAGCACCTCAAGGGCATACAGGGCTAGTTCAGGCCACGTGTCCAGCTTCGACACCCAGTAGTTGTAGGGGGCAGAGGCGTCACCAAGGATGGTCGTGCGATCCGCTACGTACTCCCTCACCATCCTTTTACAGTGCTCCCGCCGACTCAGCCGTGACTGGGGAGCGGTGACACAGTCTTGGTGGGGAGCCATAAAGCTGGCCAGGCCCTTAAAGACTGTTGCACTGCCTGGGATGTACATGCTGCTCGATCTACGCACATCCCCTGCTACCTTGCCCTCGGTACTGCGCCTTCTGCCACTAGCGCTGTCGGCTGGGAATTTTACCATCAGCTTGTCCGCAAGGGTCCTGTGGTATAGCAACACTCTCGAACCCCTTTCCTCTTCGGGAATCAGAGTGGGCAGGTTCTCCTTATACCGTGGATCGAGCAGTGTGTACACCCAGTAATCCGTCGTGGCCAGAATGCGTGCAACGCGAGGGTCACGAGAAAGGCATCCTAACATGAAGTCAGCCATGTGTGCCAGGGTACCTGTACGCAACACATGGCTGTCCTCACTAGGAAGATCACTTTCAGGATCCTCCTCCTCCTCCTCCTCCTCCTCCTCCTCCTCCTCAGGCCATACACGCTGAAAGGATGACAGGCAATCAGCCGGTGTACCGTCAGCAGCGGCCCAAGCTGTCTCTTCCCCCTCCTCCTCATCCTCCTCATGCTCCTCCTCCTCCTCCTGTACGCGCTGAGAAATAGACAGGAGGGTGCCCTGACTATCCAGCGGCATACTGTCTTCCCCCGCCCCCGTTTCCGAGCGCAAAGCAGCTGCCTTTATGGTTTGCAGGGAATTTCTCAAGATGCATAGCAGAGGAATGGTGACGCTAATGATTGTAGCATCGCCGCTCACCACCTGGGTAGACTCCTCAAAATTACCAAGGACATGGCAGATGTCTGCCAACCAGGCCCACTCTTCTGAAAGGAATTGAGGAGGCTGACTCCCACTGCGCCGCCCATGTTGGAGTTGGTATTCGACTATAGCTCTCCGTTGTTCATAGAGCCTGGCCAACATGTGGAGCGTAGAGTTCCACCGTGTGGGCACGTCGCACAGCAGTCGGTGCACTGGCAGCTTAAAGTGATGTTGCAGGGTGCGCAGGGTGGCAGCGTCCGTGTGGGACTTGCGGAAATGTGCGCAGAGCCGGCGCGCCTTTACGAGCAGGTCTGACAAGCGTGGGTAGCTTTTCAGAAAGCGCTGAACCACCAAATTAAAGACGTGGGCCAGGCATGGCACGTGCGTGAGGCTGCCGAGCTGCAGAGCCGCCACCAGGTTACGGCCGTTGTCACACACGACCATGCCCGGTTGGAGGCTCAGCGGCGCAAGCCAGCGGTCGGTCTGCTGTGTCAGACCCTGCAGCAGTTCGTGGGCCGTGTGCCTCTTATCGCCTAAGCTGAGTAGTTTCAGCACGGCCTACTGACGCTTGCCCACCGCTGTGCTGCCACACCGCGCGACACCGACTGCTGGCGACATGCTGCTGCTAACACATCTTGATTGCGAGACAGAGGAGGAGGAGGAGGAGGAGGAGGGTGCTTTAGTGGAGGAAGCATATACCTCCGCAGATACCAGCACCGAGCTGGGGCCCGCAATTCTGGGGGTGGGTAGGACGTGAGCGGTCCCAGGCTCTGACTCTGTCCCAGCCTCCACTAAATTCACCCAATGTGCCGTCAGGGAGATGTAGTGGCCCTGCCCGCCTGTGCTTGTCCACGTGTCCGTAGTTAAGTGGACCGTGGCAGTAACCGCGTTGGTGAGGGCGCGTACAATGTTGCGGGAGACGTGGTCGTGCAGGGCTGGGACGGCACATCGGGAAAAGTAGTGGCGACTGGGAACTGAGTAGCGCGGGGCCGCCGCCTCCATGATACTTTTGAAGGACTCAGTTTCCACAACCCTATACGGCAGCATCTCAAGGCTGATGAATTTTGCTATGCGGACGGTTAACGTTTGAGCGTGCGGGTGCGTGGCGGCGTACTTGCGCTTGCGCTCGAACACTTGCGCAAGCGACGGCTGGACGGTGCGCTGAACTACACTGCTGGATGGGGCCGAGGACAGCGGAGATGAGGGTGTGGGTGCAGGCCATGAGGCGGTAGTGCCTGTGTCCTGAGAGGGGGGTTGCATCTCAGTGGCAGGTTGGGGCACAGGGGGAGAGGCAGGGGTGCAAACCGGAGGCGCTGAACGGCCTTCGTCCCACCTTGTGGGGTGCTTGGCCATCATATGTCTGCGCATGGTGGTGGTGGTGAGGCTGTTGGTGTTGGCTCCCCGGCTGAGCTTTGCGCAACAAAGGTTGCACACCACTGTTCGTCGGTCGTCAGGCGTCTCTGTGAAAAACTGCCAGACCTTAGAGCACCTCGGCCTCTGCAGGGTGGCATGGCGCGAGGGGGCGCTTTGGGAAACTCTTGGTGGATTATTCGGTCTGGCCCTGCCTCTACCCCTGCCTCTACCCCTGGCCACCGCACTGCCTCTTGCAACCTGCCCTGCTGATGCCCTTGACTCCCCCTCTGAAGACCTGTCCTCCTGAGTAAGCGTTGCACACCAGGTGGGGTCAGTCACCTCATCGTCCTGCTGCTCTTCCTCCGAATCCTCTGTGCGCTGCTCCCTCGGACTTACTGCCCTTACTACTACCTCACTGCAAGACAACTGTGTATGATCGTCATCGTCCTCCTCACCCACAGAAAGTTGTTGAGACAGTTGGCGGAAGTCCCCAGCCTCATCCCCCGGACCCCGGGAACTTTCGAATGGTTGGGCATCAGTGACGATAAACTCCTCTGGTGGGAGAGGAACCGCTGCTGCCCAATCTGAGCAGGGGCCCGAGAACAGTTCCTGGGAGTGTTCCCGCTCCTGAGCAGGTGTCATTGTAGTGGAGTGAGGAGGCTGGGAGGAAGGAGGAGCAGCAGACAGAGGATTCGGATTTGCAGCAGTGGACGGCGCAGAACTGCGTGTTGACGATAGGTTGCTCGAAGCACTTTCTGCCATCCAGGACAGGACCTGCTCACACTGCTCATTTTCTAATAACCGTCTCCCGCGTGGACCCATTAATTGGGCGATGAATGTGGGGACACCAGAAACGTGCCTCTCTCCTAATCGCGCAGCAGTCGGCTGCGACACACCGGGATCAGGAGCTCGGCCTGTGCCCACACCCTGACCTGGCCCTCCGCGTCCTCAGCCGCGTCCACGTCCTCTAGGCCTACCCCTACCCCTCAGCATGCTGTATTACCAGTGATTTGATTTCACAGGCAGGAAATAAATTGGCGCAAGACTGCAGGCCAAATATAATTTTTGCCCTTTTTGGAAAACGAAAGGCCCCACTGCCTCTAGTGAATGAATAATCTAAGTTTAATAACTGTGCTGTGTCCCTGCTTATGTGTCACAGAACGTGAGGGTAGCAGAGTTATTATAACTCTGGCAGAGCAGGAATTTTTTTTCCCAATTAAGGAAAGCAAATGGCGAAGCCAGCAGTAAAGCGTAGCTGGGTGCGTATGATTTAGCAATGTTTTTCACGCAGCTCACACGTGTCCACAGGCGTTAGGACGGACAGAGGCTGGACAAATAGAATTGTTTTCAGTTTTTTCCCACCAAAAGGCAGCACTGCGTATATTCAATGAACATGAGAAGTTTAATAACTGTGCTGTGTCCCTGCTTATGTGTCACAGAACGTGAGGGTAGCAGAGTTATTATAACTCTGGCAGAGCAGGTATTTTTTTTCCCAATTAAGGAAAGCAAATGGCGAAGCCAGCAGTAAAGCGTAGCTGGGTGCGTATGATTTAGCAATGTTTTTCACGCAGCTCACACGTGTCCACAGGCGTTAGGACGGACAGAGGCTGGACAAATAGAATTGTTTTCACTTGTTTTACAAGCAAAAGGCAGCACTGCGTATATTCAATGAATAATAACTGTGTTGTGGCCCTGCCTATACAATTCTTTCCCTGCAGTATCAATGGAGGGTGGAATGCTCTGCAGAGGCGATTTTGAGAAGCCAAAAAAAAATGCAGCACAGCTAACAGCAGCCTGAACAGAACTGCACACGGATAAATATGGCCCTAGAAAGGACCGTTGAGGTTCTTGACGGCTACACTCACTCCTAACACTCTCCCTGCCTATGCAGCACTTCTGTCCCTAATGCCAGGTGCAACGCTCTGCAGAGCCGATTTTGAGAAAAAAAAAAAATGCCACTGCTAACAGCAGCCAACACACAGCTATCAGTGGCCCTAATAAGGACCTTTGGGGGGTCTTGAAGCCTACACTAACTACCAATTCTTTCCCTACAGCAGCTCCGGTACAAACAGCACTGTCCCTCATCTAACTCACCAGGCATCTGAAGCGAGCCGCGGGAGGGGCCGACTTTTATATTAGGCGAACACCTGATCTTCCCAGCCACTCACAGCAGGGGGGTGGTATAGGGCTTGAACGTCACAGGGGGAAGTTGTAATGCCTTCCCTGTCTTTCAATTGGCCAGAAAAGCGCGCAAACGTCTCAGGGAAGTAAGTTAAAGTAACCAGAACACCGCATGGTGTTCGTTACGAATAACGAACATCCCGAACACCCTAATATTCGCACGAATATCAAGCTCGGACGAACGCGTTCGCTCATCTCTAGTGGACACTAATTCTTTTGCGTTTAGAATTGAATAATCGAGTTGGGACCCATTAGCTTTTCCTATTTATGACATAATCAATGCTCCTGCCAAATTTCCCATTTCTATGACACCGGAAATTGAAAAAATTACATTCCGCACATAAAATTTCGACGCCAATTCTTTTGCGCATAGAATTGAATAATGGAGTTGGGACCCATTAGCTTTTCCTATTTATGACATAATCAATGCTCCTGCCAAATTTCCCGTTTCTATGACACCGGAAATTGAAAAAATTACATTCCGCACGTAAAATTTGGACGCTAATTCCTTTGCGCATAGAATTGAATAATGGAGTTGGGACCCATTAGCTTTTCCTATTTATGACATAATCAATGCTCCTGCCAAATTTCCCGTTTCTATGACACCGGAAAGTGAAAAAATTAAATTCCGCATGTAAAATTTGGACGCTAATTCTTTTGCGCATAGAATTGAATAATCGAGTTGGGACCCATTAGCTTTTCCTATTTATGACATAATCAATGCTCCTGCCAAATTTCCCGTTTCTATGACACCGGAAAGTGAAAAAATTACATTCCGCACGTAAAATTTGGACGCTAATTCTTTTGCGCATAGAATTGATAATCAAGTTGGGACCCATTAGCTTTCCCCACTTATGACATAATCAATGCTCCTGCCAAATTTGCCGTTTCTATGACACCGGAAAATGAAAAAATTACATTCCGTACGTAAAATTTGGACGCTAATTCTTTTGCGCATAGAATTGAATAATCGAGTTGGGACCCATTAGCTTTTCCTATTTATGACATAATCAATGCTCGTGCCAAATTTCCCGTTTCTATGACACCGGAAAGTGAAAAAATTACATTCCGCACATAAAATTTCGACGCCAATTCTTTTGCGCATAGAATTGAATAATCGAGTTGGGACCCATTAGCTTTTCCTATTTATGACATAATCAATGCTCGTGCCAAATTTCCCGTTTCTATGACACCGGAGAGTGAAAAAATTACATTCCGCACGTAAAATTTCGACGCCAATTCTTTTGCGCTAGAATTGAATAATGGAGTTGGGACCCATTAGCTTTTCCTATTTATGACATAATCAATGCTCGTGCCAAATTTCCCGTTTCTATGACCCCGGAAAGTGAAGAAATTACATTCCGCACGTAAAATTTCGACGCTAATTCTTTTGCGCATAGAATTGAATAATGGAGTTGGGACCCATTAGCTTTTCCTATTTATGACATAATCAATGCTTGTGCCAAATTTCCTGTTTCTATGACACCGGAAAGTGAAAAAATTACATTCCGCACGTAAAATTTGGACGCTAATTCATTTGCGCTAGAATTGAATAATCGAGTTGGGACCTATTAACTTTTCCTATTTATGACATAGTCAATGCTCGTGCCAAATTTCACGTTTCTATGACACCGGAAAGTGAGAAAATTAGATTCCGTACGTAAAATTTGGACGCTAATTCTTTTGCGCATAGAATTGAATAATCAAGTTGGGACCCATTAGCTTTTCCTATTTATGACATAATCAATGCTCGTGCCAAATTTCCTGTTTCTATGACACCGGAAAGTGAAGAAATTACATTCCGTACGTAAAATTTGGACGCTAATTCTTTTGCGCATAGAATTGAATAATGGAGTTGGGACCCATTAGCTTTTCCTATTTAGGACATAATCAATGCTCGTGCCAAATTTCCCGTTTCTATGACACCCGGAAAGTGAAAAAATTACATTCCGCACGTAAAATTTCAACGCCAATTCTTTTGCGCTAGAATTGAATAATCGAGTTGGGACCCAATTACTTTTCCTATTTTGGAGATATTCTATGCGTGTGCCAAATTTCATGTTTCTACGACATCGGGAAGTTGGAGAACTTTTGGCGAGTCAGTCAGTCAGTGAGTGAGTCAGTGAGGGCTTTCGTCTTTATATATATAGACTAGCTGATATACCCGTCTTCGCCCGAGTTAATTTGGTACTGGTGTTTATCTGGTGTTCACATGGAAAATCTTATGAAGTCGTGGTTACTTTAGAGATACCGAGGAAAAACATATGTTCACCATTTTGCATAGTTCTCTGCGTTACCCAGGAAAGACCACGTGGAGGTGACCATGCGACCTTTCCGTTATATAAAATGACATCAGGAAGTGAGAGAATTTGATTACGTACATAAAATGTGGACACTAATTCTTTTGCGTTTAGAATTGAATAATCGAGTTGGGACCCATTAGCTTTTCCTATTTATGACATAATCAATGCTCCTGCCAAATTTCCCGTTTCTATGACACCGGAAAGTGAAAAAATTACATTCCGCACGTAAAATTTGGATGCTAATTCTTTTGCGCATAGAATTGAATAATCGAGTTGGGACCCATTAGCTTTTCCTATTTATGACATAATTACTGCTCCTGCCAAATTTCCCATTTCTATGACACCGGAAATTGAAAAAATTACATGCCGCACATAAAATTTCGACGCCAATTCTTTTGCGCATAGAATTGAATAATGGAGTTGGGACCCATTAGCTTTTCCTATTTATGACATAATCAATGCTCCTGCCAAATTTCCCGTTTCTATGACACCGGAAATTGAAAAAATTACATTCCGCACGTAAAATTTGGACGCTAATTCCTTTGCGCATAGAATTAAATAATGGAGTTGGGACCCATTAGCTTTTCCTATTTATGACATAATCAATGCTCCTGCCAAATTTCCCGTTTCTATGACACCGGAAAGTGAAAAAATTAAATTCCGCATGTAAAATTTGGACGCTAATTCTTTTGCGCATAGAATTGAATAATCGAGTTGGGACCCATTAGCTTTTCCTATTTATGACATAATCAATGCTCCTGCCAAATTTCCCGTTTCTATGACACCGGAAAGTGAAAAAATTACATTCCGCACGTAAAATTTGGACGCTAATTCTTTTGCGCATAGAATTGATAATCAAGTTGGGACCCATTAGCTTTCCCCACTTATGACATAATCAATGCTCCTGCCAAATTTGCCGTTTCTACGACACCGAAAATGAAAAAATTACATTCCGTACGTAAAATTTGGACGCCAATTCTTTTGCGCATAGAATTGAATAATCGAGTTGGGACCCATTAGCTTTTCCTATTTATGACATAATCAATGCTCGTGCCAAATTTCCCGTTTCTATGACACCGGAAAGTGAAAAAATTACATTCCGCATGTAAAATTTGGACGCTAATTCTTTTGCGCATAGAATTGAATAATCGAGTTGGGACCCATTAGCTTTCCCTACTTATGACATGATCAATGCTCCTGCCAAATTTCCCGTTTCTATGACACCGGAAAATGAAAAAATTACATTCCGTACGTAAAATTTGGACGCTAATTCTTTTGCGCATAGAATTGAATAATCGAGTTGGGACCCATTAGCTTTTCCTATTTATGACATAATCAATGCTCCTGCCAAATTTCCTGTTTCTATGACACCGGAAAGTGAAAAAACTACATTCCGCACGTAAAATTTCGACGCCAATTCTTTTGCGCTAGAATTGAATAATCGAGTTGGGACCTATTAACTTTTCCTATTTATGACATAATCAATGCCCGTGCCAAATTTCATGTTTCTATCACATTAGGAAGTGAGAGATTTAGATTATGTACGTAAAATTTGGACGCTAATTCTTTTGCGCATAGAATTGAATAATGGAGTTGGGACCCATTAGCTTTTCCTATTTATGACATAATCAATGCTCGTGCCAAATTTCCCGTTTCTATGACCCCGGAAAGTGAAGAAATTACATTCCGCACGTAAAATTTGGACGCTAATTCTTTTGCGCATAGAATTGAATAATGGAGTTGGGACCCATTAGCTTTTCCTATTTATGACATAATCAATGCTCCTGCCAAATTTCCTGTTTCTATGACACCGGAAAGTGAAAATTTACATTCCGCACGTAAAATTTGGACGCTAATTCTTTTGCGCATAGAATTGATAATCGAGTTGGGACCCATTAGCTTTCCCTACTTATGACATAATCAATGCTCGTGCCAAATTTCCCGTTTCTATGACACCGGAAAATGAAAAAATTACATTCCGTACGTAAAATTTGGACGCTAATTCTTTTGCGCATAGAATTGAATAATGGAGTTGGGACCCATTAGCTTTTCCTATTTATGACATAATCAGTGCTCCTGCCAAATTTCCCGTTTCTATGACACCGGAAAGTGAAAAAATTAAATTCCGCACGTAAAATTTAAACGCTAATTCTTTTGCGCATAGAATTGAATAATGGAGTTGGGACCCATTAGCTTTTCCTATTTATGACATAATCAATGCTCCTGCCAAATTTCCTGTTTCTATGACACCGGAAAGTGAAAATTTACATTCCGCACGTAAAATTTGGACGCTAATTCTTTTGCGCATAGAATTGATAATCGAGTTGGGACCCATTAGCTTTCCCTACTTATGACATAATCAATGCTCGTGCCAAATTTCCCGTTTCTATGACACCGGAAAATGAAAAAATTACATTCCGTACGTAAAATTTGGACGCTAATTCTTTTGCGCATAGAATTGAATAATCGAGTTGGGACCCATTAGCTTTTCCTATTTATGACATAATCAATGCTCCTGCCAAATTTCCCGTTTCTATGACACCGGAAAGTGAAAAAATTACATTCCGCACGTAAAATTTCGACGCCAATTCTTTTGCGCTAGAATTGAATAATCGAGTTGGGACCTATTAACTTTTCCTATTTATGACATAATCAATGCCCGTGCCAAATTTCATGTTTCTATCACATTGGGAAGTGAGAGATTTAGATTATGTACGTAAAATTTGGACGCTAATTCTTTTGCGCATAGAATTGAATAATGGAGTTGGGACCCATTAGCTTTTCCTATTTAGGACACAATCAATGCTCCTGCCAAATTTCCCGTTTCTATGACACCGGAAAGTGAAAAAATTAAATTCCGCATGTAAAATTTGGACGCTAATTCTTTTGCGCATAGAATTGAATAATCGAGTTGGGACCCATTAGCTTTTCCTATTTATGACATAATCAATGCTCCTGCCAAATTTCCCGTTTCTATGACACCGGAAAGTGAAAAAATTACATTCCGCACGTAAAATTTGGACGCTAATTCTTTTGCGCATAGAATTGATAATCAAGTTGGGACCCATTAGCTTTCCCCACTTATGACATAATCAATGCTCCTGCCAAATTTGCCGTTTCTATGACACCGGAAAATGAAAAAATTACATTCCGTACGTAAAACTTGGACGCTAATTCTTTTGCGCATAGAATTGAATAATCGAGTTGGGACCCATTAGCTTTTCCTATTTATGACATAATCAATGCTCGTGCCAAATTTCCCGTTTCTATGACACCGGAAAGTGAAAAAATTACATTCCCCACATAAAATTTCGACGCCAATTCTTTTGCGCATAGAATTGAATAATCGAGTTGGGACCCATTAGCTTTTCCTATTTATGACATAATCAATGCTCGTGCCAAATTTCCCGTTTCTATGACACCGGAAAGTGAAAAAATTACATTCCGCACGTAAAATTTCGACGCCAATTCTTTTGCGCTAGAATTGAATAATCGAGTTGGGACCTATTAACTTTTCCTATTTATGACATAATCAATGCCCGTGCCAAATTTCATGTTTCTATCACATTGGGAAGTGAGAGATTTAGATTATGTACGTAAAATTTGGACGCTAATTCTTTTGCGCATAGAATTGAATAATGGAGTTGGGACCCATTAGCTTTTCCTATTTATGACATAATCAATGCTCGTGCCAAATTTCACGTTTCTATGACACCGGAAAGTGAGAAAATTAGATTCCGTACGTAAAATTTGGACGCTAATTCTTTTGCGCATAGAATTGAATAATCGAGTTGGGACCCATTAGCTTTTCCTATTTATGACATAATCAATGCTCCTGCCAAATTTCCTGTTTCTATGACACCGGAAAGTGAAAATTTACATTCCGCACGTAAAATTTGGACGCTAATTCTTTTGCGCATAGAATTGATAATCGAGTTGGGACCCATTAGCTTTCCCTACTTATGACATAATCAATGCTCGTGCCAAATTTCCCGTTTCTATGACACCGGAAAATGAAAAAATTACATTCCGTACGTAAAATTTGGACGCTAATTCTTTTGCGCATAGAATTGAATAATGGAGTTGGGACCCATTAGCTTTTCCTATTTATGACATAATCAGTGCTCCTGCCAAATTTCCCGTTTCTATGACACCGGAAAGTGAAAAAATTAAATTCCGCACGTAAAATTTGGACGCTAATTCTTTTGCGCATAGAATTGAATAATCGAGTTGGGACCCATTAGCTTTTCCTATTTATGACATAATCAATGCTCCTGCCAAATTTCCCGTTTCTATGACACCGGAAAGTGAAAAAATTACATTCCGCACGTAAAATTTGGATGCTAATTCTTTTGCGCATAGAATTGAATAATCGAGTTGGTACCCATTAGCTTTTCCTATTTATGACATAATCAATGCTCCTGCCAAATTTCCCGTTTCTATGACACCGGAAAGTGAAAAAATTTACATTCCGCATGTAAAATTTGGACGCTAATTCTTTTGCGCATAGAATTGAATAATCGAGTTGGGACCCATTAGCTTTCCCTACTTATGACATGATCAATGCTCCTGCCAAATTTCCCGTTTCTATGACACCGGAAAATGAAAAAATTACATTCCGTACGTAAAATTTGGACGCTAATTCTTTTGCGCATAGAATTGAATAATCGAGTTGGGACCCATTAGCTTTTCCTATTTATGACATAATCAATGCTCCTGCCAAATTTCCTGTTTCTATGACACCGGAAAGTGAAAATTTACATTCCGCACGTAAAATTTGGACGCTAATTCTTTTGCGCATAGAATTGATAATCGAGTTGGGACCCATTAGCTTTCCCTACTTATGACATAATCAATGCTCGTGCCAAATTTCCCGTTTCTATGACACCGGAAAATGAAAAAATTACATTCCGTACGTAAAATTTGGACGCTAATTCTTTTGCGCATAGAATTGAATAATGGAGTTGGGACCCATTAGCTTTTCCTATTTATGACATAATCAATGCTCGTGCCAAATTTCCCGTTTCTATGACACCGGAAAGTGAAAAAACTACATTCCGCACGTAAAATTTTGACGCCAATTCTTTTGCGCTAGAATTGAATAATCGAGTTGGGACCTATTAACTTTTCCTATTTATGACATAATCAATGCCCGTGCCAAATTTCATGTTTCTATCACATTAGGAAGTGAGAGATTTAGATTATGTACGTAAAATTTGGACGCTAATTCTTTTGCGCATAGAATTGAATAATGGAGTTGGGACCCATTAGCTTTTCCTATTTATGACATAATCAATGCTCGTGCCAAATTTCCCGTTTCTATGACCCCGGAAAGTGAAGAAATAACATTCCGCACGTAAAATTTGGACGCTAATTCTTTTGCGCATAGAATTGAATAATGGAGTTGGGACCCATTAGCTTTTCCTATTTATGACATAATCAATGCTCCTGCCAAATTTCCTGTTTCTATGACACCGGAAAGTGAAAATTTACATTCCGCACGTAAAATTTGGACGCTAATTCTTTTGCGCATAGAATTGATAATCGAGTTGGGACCCATTAGCTTTCCCTACTTATGACATAATCAATGCTCGTGCCAAATATCCCGTTTCTATGACACCGGAAAATGAAAAAATTACATTCCGTACGTAAAATTTGGACGCTAATTCTTTTGCGCATAGAATTGAATAATGGAGTTGGGACCCATTAGCTTTTCCTATTTATGACATAATCAGTGCTCCTGCCAAATTTCCCGTTTCTATGACACCGGAAAGTGAAAAAATTAAATTCCGCACGTAAAATTTGGACGCTAATTCTTTTGCGCATAGAATTGAATAATCGAGTTGGGACCCATTAGCTTTTCCTATTTATGACATAATCAATGCTCCTGCCAAATTTCCTGTTTCTATGACACCGGAAAGTGAAAATTTACATTCCGCACGTAAAATTTGGACGCTAATTCTTTTGCGCATAGAATTGATAATCGAGTTGGGACCCATTAGCTTTCCCTACTTATGACATAATCAATGCTCGTGCCAAATTTCCCGTTTCTATGACACCGGAAAATGAAAAAATTACATTCCGTACGTAAAATTTGGACGCTAATTCTTTTGCGCATAGAATTGAATAATCGAGTTGGGACCCATTAGCTTTTCCTATTTATGACATAATCAATGCTCGTGCCAAATTTCCCGTTTCTATGACACCGGAAAGTGAAAAAATTACATTCCGCACGTAAAATTTCGACGCCAATTCTTTTGCGCTAGAATTGAATAATCGAGTTGGGACCTATTAACTTTTCCTATTTATGACATAATCAATGCCCGTGCCAAATTTCATGTTTCTATCACATTGGGAAGTGAGAGATTTAGATTATGTACGTAAAATTTGGACGCTAATTCTTTTGCGCATAGAATTGAATAATGGAGTTGGGACCCATTAGCTTTTCCTATTTAGGACACAATCAATGCTCCTGCCAAATTTCCCGTTTCTATGACACCGGAAAGTGAAAAAATTAAATTCCGCATGTAAAATTTGGACGCTAATTCTTTTGCGCATAGAATTGAATAATCGAGTTGGGACCCATTAGCTTTTCCTATTTATGACATAATCAATGCTCCTGCCAAATTTCCCGTTTCTATGACACCGGAAAGTGAAAAAATTACATTCCGCACGTAAAATTTGGACGCTAATTCTTTTGCGCATAGAATTGATAATCAAGTTGGGACCCATTAGCTTTCCCCACTTATGACATAATCAATGCTCCTGCCAAATTTGCCGTTTCTATGACACCGGAAAATGAAAAAATTACATTCCGTACGTAAAACTTGGACGCTAATTCTTTTGCGCATAGAATTGAATAATCGAGTTGGGACCCATTAGCTTTTCCTATTTATGACATAATCAATGCTCGTGCCAAATTTCCCGTTTCTATGACACCGGAAAGTGAAAAAATTACATTCCCCACATAAAATTTCGACGCCAATTCTTTTGCGCATAGAATTGAATAATCGAGTTGGGACCCATTAGCTTTTCCTATTTATGACATAATCAATGCTCGTGCCAAATTTCCCGTTTCTATGACACCGGAAAGTGAAAAAATTACATTCCGCACATAAAATTTCGACGCTAATTCTTTTGCGCTAGAATTGAATAATCGAGTTGGGACCTATTAACTTTTCCTATTTATGACATAATCAATGCCCGTGCCAAATTTCATGTTTCTATCACATTGGGAAGTGAGAGATTTAGATTATGTACGTAAAATTTGGACGCTAATTCTTTTGCGCATAGAATTGAATAATGGAGTTGGGACCCATTAGCTTTTCCTATTTATGACATAATCAATGCTCGTGCCAAATTTCACGTTTCTATGACACCGGAAAGTGAGAAAATTAGATTCCGTACGTAAAATTTGGACGCTAATTCTTTTGCGCATAGAATTGAATAATCGAGTTGGGACCCATTAGCTTTTCCTATTTATGACATAATCAATGCTCCTGCCAAATTTCCTGTTTCTATGACACCGGAAAGTGAAAATTTACATTCCGCACGTAAAATTTGGACGCTAATTCTTTTGCGCATAGAATTGATAATCGAGTTGGGACCCATTAGCTTTCCCTACTTATGACATAATCAATGCTCGTGCCAAATTTCCCGTTTCTATGACACCGGAAAATGAAAAAATTACATTCCGTACGTAAAATTTGGACGCTAATTCTTTTGCGCATAGAATTGAATAATGGAGTTGGGACCCATTAGCTTTTCCTATTTATGACATAATCAGTGCTCCTGCCAAATTTCCCGTTTCTATGACACCGGAAAGTGAAAAAATTAAATTCCGCACGTAAAATTTGGACGCTAATTCTTTTGCGCATAGAATTGAATAATCGAGTTGGGACCCATTAGCTTTTCCTATTTATGACATAATCAATGCTCCTGCCAAATTTCCTGTTTCTATGACACCGGAAAGTGAAAATTTACATTCCGCACGTAAAATTTGGACGCTAATTCTTTTGCGCATAGAATTGATAATCGAGTTGGGACCCATTAGCTTTCCCTACTTATGACATAATCAATGCTTGTGCCAAATTTCCCGTTTCTATGACACCGGAAAATGAAAAAATTACATTCCGTACGTAAAATTTGGACGCTAATTCTTTTGCGCATAGAATTGAATAATCGAGTTGGGACCCATTAGCTTTTCCTATTTATGACATAATCAATGCTCGTGCCAAATTTCCCGTTTCTATGACACCGGAAAGTAAAAAAATTACATTCCGCACGTAAAATTTCTACGCCAATTCTTTTGCGCTAGAATTGAATAATCGAGTTGGGACCTATTAACTTTTCCTATTTATGACATAATCAATGCCCGTGCCAAATTTCATGTTTCTATCACATTGGGAAGTGAGAGATTTAGATTATGTACGTAAAATTTGGACGCTAATTCTTTTGCGCATAGAATTGAATAATGGAGTTGGGACCCATTAGCTTTTCCTATTTAGGACATAATCAATGCTCCTGCCAAATTTCCCGTTTCTATGACACCGGAAAGTGAAAAAATTAAATTCCGCATGTAAAATTTGGACGCTAATTCCTTTGCGCATAGAATTGAATAATCGAGTTGGGACCCATTAGCTTTTCCTATTTATGACATAATCAATGCTCCTGCCAAATTTCCCGTTTCTATGACACCGGAAAGTGAAAAAATTACATTCCGCACGTAAAATTTGGACGCTAATTCTTTTGCGCATAGAATTGATAATCAAGTTGGGACCCATTAGCTTTCCCCACTTATGACATAATCAATGCTCCTGCCAAATTTGCCGTTTCTATGACACCGGAAAATGAAAAAATTACATTCCGTACGTAAAATTTGGACGCTAATTCTTTTGCGCATAGAATTGAATAATCGAGTTGGGACCCATTAGCTTTTCCTATTTATGACATAATCAATGCTCGTGCCAAATTTCCCGTTTCTATGACACCGGAAAGTGAAAAAATTACATTCCCCACATAAAATTTCGACGCCAATTCTTTTGCGCATAGAATTGAATAATCGAGTTGGGACCCATTAGCTTTTCCTATTTATGACATAATCAATGCTCGTGCCAAATTTCCCATTTCTATGACACCGGAAAGTGAAAAAATTACATTCCGCACGTAAAATTTCGACGCCAATTCTTTTGCGCTAGAATTGAATAATCGAGTTGGGACCTATTAACTTTTCCTATTTATGACATAATCAATGCCCGTGCCAAATTTCATGTTTCTATCACATTGGGAAGTGAGAGATTTAGATTATGTACGTAAAATTTGGACGCTAATTCTTTTGCGCATAGAATTGAATAATGGAGTTGGGACCCATTAGCTTTTCCTATTTATGACATAATCAATGCTCGTGCCAAATTTCACGTTTCTATGACACCGGAAAGTGAGAAAATTAGATTCCGTACGTAAAATTTGGACGCTAATTCTTTTGCGCATAGAATTGAATAATCAAGTTGGGACCCATTAGCTTTTCCTATTTATGACATAATCAATGCTCGTGCCAAATTTCCTGTTTCTATGACACCGGAAAGTGAAGAAATTACATTCCGTACGTAAAATTTGGACGCTAATTCTTTTGCGCATAGAATTGAATAATGGAGTTGGGACCCATTAGCTTTTCCTATTTAGGACATAATCAATGCTCGTGCCAAATTTCCCGTTTCTATGACACCCGGAAAGTGAAAAAATTACATTCCGCACGTAAAATTTCAACGCCAATTCTTTTGCGATAGAATTGAATAATCGAGTTGGGACCCAATTACTTTTCCTATTTTGGAGATATTCTATGCGTGTGCCAAATTTCATGTTTCTACGACATCGGGAAGTTGGAGAACTTTTGGCGAGTCAGTCAGTCAGTGAGTGAGTCAGTGAGGGCTTTCGTCTTTATATATATAGACTAGCTGATATACCCGTCTTCGCCCGAGTTAATTTGGTACTGGTGTTTATCTGGTGTTCACATGGAAAATCTTATGAAGTCGTGGTTACTTTAGAGATACCGAGGAAAAACATATGTTCACCATTTTGCATAGTTCTCTGCGTTACCCAGGAAAGACCACGTGGAGGTGACCATGCGACCTTTCCGTTATATAAAATGACATCAGGAAGTGAGAGAATTTGATTACGTACATAAAATGTGGACACTAATTCTTTTGCGTTTAGAATTGAATAATCGAGTTGGGACCCATTAGCTTTTCCTATTTATGACATAATCAATGCTCCTGCCAAATTTCCCGTTTCTATGACACCGGAAAGTGAAAAAATTACATTCCGCACGTAAAATTTGGATGCTAATTCTTTTGCGCATAGAATTGAATAATCGAGTTGGGACCCATTAGCTTTTCCTATTTATGACATAATCAATGCTCCTGCCAAATTTCCCGTTTCTATGACACCGGAAAGTGAAAAAATTACATTCCGCATGTAAAATTTGGACGCTAATTCTTTTGCGCATAGAATTGAATAATGGAGTTGGGACCCATTAGCTTTTCCTATTTATGACATAATCAATGCTCGTGCCAAATTTCCCGTTTCTATGACACCGGCAAGTGAAAAAATTACCATCCGCACGTAAAATTTCGACGCCAATTCTTTTTGCGCTAGAATTGAATAATCGAGTTGGGACCCATTAACTTTTCCAATTTATGACATAATCAATGCCCGTGCCAAATTTCATGTTTCTATCACATTGGGAAGTGAGAGATTTAGATTATGTACGTAAAATTTGGACGCTAATTCTTTTGCGCATAGAATTGAATAATGGAGTTGGGACCCATTAGCTTTTCCTATTTATGACATAATCAATACCCGTGCCAAATTTCCCGTTTCTATGACCCCGAAAAGAGAAAAAATTACATTCCGCACGTAAAATTTGGACGCTAATTCTTTTGCGCATAGAATTGAATAATGGAGTTGGGACCCATTAGCTTTTCCTATTTATGACATAATCAATGCTCGTGCCAAATTTCCCGTTTCTATGACACCGGAAAGTGAAAAAATTACATTCCCCACATAAAATTTCGACGCCAATTCTTTTGCGCATAGAATTGAATAATCGAGTTGGGACCCATTAGCTTTTCCTATTTATGACATAATCAATGCTCGTGCCAAATTTCCCATTTCTATGACACCGGAAAGTGAAAAAATTACATTCCGCACGTAAAATTTCGACGCCAATTCTTTTGCGCTAGAATTGAATAATCGAGTTGGGACCTATTAACTTTTCCTATTTATGACATAATCAATGCCCGTGCCAAATTTCATGTTTCTATCACATTGGGAAGTGAGAGATTTAGATTATGTACGTAAAATTTGGACGCTAATTCTTTTGCGCATAGAATTGAATAATGGAGTTGGGACCCATTAGCTTTTCCTATTTATGACATATTCAATGCTCGTGCCAAATTTCACGTTTCTATGACACCGGAAAGTGAGAAAATTAGATTCCGTACGTAAAATTTGGACGCTAATTCTTTTGCGCATAGAATTGAATAATCAAGTTGGGACCCATTAGCTTTTCCTATTTATGACATAATCAATGCTCGTGCCAAATTTCCTGTTTCTATGACACCGGAAAGTGAAGAAATTACATTCCGTACGTAAAATTTGGACGCTAATTCTTTTGCGCATAGAATTGAATAATGGAGTTGGGACCCATTAGCTTTTCCTATTTAGGACATAATCAATGCTCGTGCCAAATTTCCCGTTTCTATGACACCCGGAAAGTGAAAAAATTACATTCCGCACGTAAAATTTCAACGCCAATTCTTTTGCGCTAGAATTGAATAATCGAGTTGGGACCCAATTACTTTTCCTATATTGGAGATATTCTATGCGTGTGCCAAATTTCATGTTTCTACGACATCGGGAAGTTGGAGAACTTTTGGCGAGTCAGTCAGTCAGTGAGTGAGTCAGTGAGGGCTTTCGTCTTTATATATATAGACTAGCTGATATACCCGTCTTCACCCGAGTTAATTTGGTACTGGTGTTTATCTGGTGTTCACATGGAAAATCTTATGAAGTCGTGGTTACTTTAGAGATACCGAGGAAAAACATATGTTCACCATTTTGCATAGTTCTCTGCGTTACCCAGGAAAGACCACGTGGAGGTGACCATGCGACCTTTCCGTTATATAAAATGACATCAGGAAGTGAGAGAATTTGATTACGTACATAAAATGTGGACACTAATTCTTTTGCGTTTAGAATTGAATAATCGAGTTGGGACCCATTAGCTTTTCCTATTTATGACATAATCAATGCTCCTGCCAAATTTCCCGTTTCTATGACACCGGAAAGTGAAAAAATTACATTCCGCACGTAAAATTTCGACGCTAATTCTTTTGCGCATAGAATTGAATAATGGAGTTTGGACCCATTAGCTTTCCCTATTTATGACATAATCAATGCTCGTGCCAAATTTCCTGTTTCTATGACACCGGAAAGTGAAAAAATTACTTTCCGCACGTAAAATTTTGACGCCAATTCTTTTGCGCTAGAATTGAATAATCGAGTTGGGACCTATTAACTTTTCCTATTTATGACATAATCAATGCTCGTGCCAAATTTCACATTTCTATGACACCGGAAAGTGAAAAAATTACATTCCACACGTAAAATTTCGACGCCAATTCTTTTGCGCTAGAATTGAATAATCGAGTTGGGACCCAATTACTTTTCCTATTTTGGAGATATTCTATGCGTGTGCCAAATTTCATGTTTCTACGATATCGGGAAGTTGGAGAACTTTTGGCGAGTCAGTCAGTCAGTCAGTCAGTCAGTGAGTGAGTCAGTGAGTCAGTGAGGGCTTTCGTCTTTATATATATAGACTAGCTGATATACCCGTCTTCGCCCGAGTTAATTTGGTACTGGTGTTTATCTGGTGTTCACACGGAAAATCTTATGAAGTCGTGGTTACTTTAGAAATAGCAGAAAAAAATGTGTTCACCATTTTGCATGCTTCTTTGCGTTACCCAGGAAACACCACGTGGAGGCAACCATGCGACGTTTCCTTTATATAAAGTGACATCAGGAAGTGAGAGAATTAGATTACGTATGTAAAATTTGGACGCTAATTCTTTTGTGCTTAGAATTCAATAATTGAGTTGGGACCCATTAACTTTTCCTATTTATGACATAATCAATGCCTGTGCCAAATTACAAGTTTGTATGACACCAGGATGTGAAAGAATTAGATTCTGTATGCAAAATTTGGACGCTAATTGTTTTGCGCTTAGAATTGAATAATCGAGTTGGGACCCATTAGCTTTTCCTATTTATGACATAATCAATGCTCCTGCCAAATTTCCCGTTTCTATGACACCGGAAAGTGAAAAAATTACATTCCGCACGTAAAATTTGGACGCTAATTCTTTTGCGCATAGAATTGAATAATGGAGTTGGGACCCATTAGCTTTCCCTATTTATGACATAATCAATGCTCGTGCCAAATTTCCCGTTTCTATGACACCGGCAAGTGAAAAAATTACATTCCGCACGTAAAATTTCGACGCCAATTCTTTTGCGCTAGAATTGAATAATCGAGTTGGGACCCATTAACTTTTCCTATTTATGACATAATCAATGCCCGTGCCAAATTTCATGTTTCTATCACATTGGGAAGTGAGAGATTTAGATTATGTACGTAAAATTTGGACGCTAATTCTTTTGCGCATAGAATTGAATAATGGAGTTGGGACCCATTAGCTTTTCCTATTTATGACATAATCAATACCCGTGCCAAATTTCCCGTTTCTATGACACCGGAAAGTGAAGAAATTACATTCCGCACGTAAAATTTGGACGCTAATTCTTTTGCGCATAGAATTGAATAATGGAGTTGGGACCCATTAGCTTTTCCTATTTAGGACATAATCAATGCTTGTGCCAAATTTCCTGTTTCTATGACACCGGAAAGTGAAAAAATTACATTCCGCACGTAAAATTTTGACGCCAATTCTTTTGCGCTAGAATTATATAATCGAGTTGGGACCTATTAACTTTTCCTATTTATGACATAATCAATGCTCGTGCCAAATTTCACGTTTCTATGACAACGGAAAGTGAGAAAATGAGATTCCGTACGTAAAATTTGGACGCTAATTCTTTTGCGCATAGAATTGAATAATCAAGTTGGGACCCATTAGCTTTTCCTATTTATGACATAATCAATCCTCGTGCCAAATTTTCTGTTTCTATGACACCGGAAAGTGAAGAAATTACATTCCGTACGTAAAATTTGGACGCTAATTCTTTTGCGCGTAGAATTGAATAATGGAGTTGGGATCCATTAGCTTTTCCTATTTAGGACATAATCAACGCTCGTGCCAAATTTCCCGTTTCTATGACACCGGAAAGTGAAAAAATTACATTCCACATGTAAAATTTCGACGCCAATTCTTTTGCGCTAGAATTGAATAATCGAGTTGGGACCCAATTACTTTTCCTATTTTGGAGATATTCTATGCGTGTGCCAAATTTCATGTTTCTACAATATCGTGAAGTTGGAGAACTTTTGGCGAGTCAATCAGTCAGTCAGTCAGTCAGTGAGTCAGTGAATCAGTGAGGGCTTTCGTCTTTATATATATAGACTAGCTGATATACCCGTCTTCGCCCGAGTTACTTTGGTACTGGTGTTTATCTGGTGTTCACACGGAAAAGCTTATGAAGTCGTGTTACTTTAGAGATACCGAGGAAAAACTTATGTTCACCATTTTGCATAGTTCTCTGCGTTACCCAGGAAAGACCACGTGGAGGTGACCATGCGACCTTTCCTTTATATAAAATGACATCAGGAAGTAAAAAATTACATTCCGTACGTAAAATTTGGACGCTAAAATTTAGAATTGAATAATCGAGTTGGGACCCATTAGCGTTTTCTATTTATGACATAATCAATGCTCTTGCCAAATTTCCCGTTTCTATGACACCGGAAAGTGAAAAAATTACATTCCGCACGTAAAACTTTGACGCCAATTCTTTTGCGCTAGAATTGAATAATCGAATTGGTACCCATTAGCGTTTCCTATTTATGACATAATCAATGCTTGTGCCAAATTTCACGTTTCTATCACACCGGAAAGTGAAAAAATTACATTCCGTACGTAAAATTTGGACGCTAATTCTTTTGCGCATAGAATTGAATAATCGAGTTGGGACCCATTAGCTTTCCCTACTTATGACATGATCAATGCTCCTGCCAAATTTCCCGTTTCTATGACACCGGAAAATGAAAAAATTACATTCCATACGTAAAATTTGGACGCTAATTCTTTTGCGCATAGAATTGAATAATCGAGTTGGGACCCATTAGCTTTTCCTATTTATGACATAATCAATGCTCGTGCCAAATTTCCCGTTTCTATGACACCGGAAAGTGAAAAAATTACATTCCGCACGTAAAATTTCGATGCCAATTCTTTTGCGCTAGAATTGAATAATCGAGTTGGGACCTATTAACTTTTCCTATGTATGACATAATCAATGCCCGTGCCAAATTTCATGTTTCTATCACATTGGGAAGTGAGAGATTTAGGTTATAAACGTAAAATTTGGACGCTAATTCTTTTGCGCATAGAATTGAATAATGGAGTTGGGACCCATTAGCTTTTCCTATTTATGACATAATCAATGCTCGTGCCAAATTTCCCGTTTCTATGACCCCGGAAAGTGAAGAAATTACATTCCGCACGTAAAATTTGGACGCTAATTCTTTTGCGCATAGAATTGAATAATGGAGTTGGGACCCATTAGCTTTTCCTATTTAGGACATAATCAATGCTTGTGCCAAATTTCCTGTTTCTATGACACCGGAAAGTGAAAAAATTACATTCCGCACGTAAAATTTTGACGCCAATTCTTTTGCGCTAGAATTATATAATCGACTTGGGACCTA
Source organism: Eleutherodactylus coqui (assembly GCF_035609145.1). NCBI lineage: Eukaryota > Metazoa > Chordata > Amphibia > Anura > Eleutherodactylidae > Eleutherodactylus > Eleutherodactylus coqui. The sequence goes on from NW_027101717.1 coordinate 536,930, forward strand.
TTAACTTTTCCTATTTATGACATAATCAACGCTCGTGCCAAATTTCCCGTTTCTATGACACCGGAAAGTGAAAAAATTACATTCCACATGTAAAATTTCGACGCCAATTCTTTTGCGCTAGAATTGAATAATCGAGTTGGGACCCAATTACTTTTCCTATTTTGGAGATATTCTATGCGTGTGCCAAATTTCATGTTTCTACGATATCGTGAAGTTGGAGAACTTTTGGCGAGTCAATCAGTCAGTCAGTCAGTCAGTGAGTCAGTGAATCAGTGAGGGCTTTCGTCTTTATATATATAGACTAGCTGATATACCCGTCTTCGCCCGAGTTACTTTGGTACTGGTGTTTATCTGGTGTTCACACGGAAAAGCTTATGAAGTCGTGTTACTTTAGAGATACCGAGGAAAAACTTATGTTCACCATTTTGCATAGTTCTCTGCGTTACCCAGGAAAGACCACGTGGAGGTGACCATGCGACCTTTCCTTTATATAAAATGACATCAGGAAGTGAGAGAATTGGATTATGTACATAAAATTTGGACGCTAATTCTTTTGCGCATAGAATTGAATAATCGAGTTGGGACCCATTAGCTTTTCCTATTTATGACATAATCAATGCTCCTGCCAAATTTCCCGTTTCTATGACACCGGAAAGTGAAAAAATTACATTTCGTACGTAAAATTTTGACGACAATTCTTTTGCGCTAGGATTGAATAATCGAGTTGGGACCCATTAGCTTTTCCTATTTATGATATAAAAAATGCTCGCGCCAAATTTCCCGTTTCTATGACACCGGAAAGTAAAAAAATTACATTCCGCACGTATAATTTTGACGCCAATTCTTTTGCGCTAGAATTGAATAATCGAGTTGGGACCCATTAGCGTTTCCTATTTATGACATAATCAATGCTTGTGCCAAATTTCCCGTTTCTATCACACCGGAAAGTGAAAAAATTACATTCCGCACCTAAAATTTTGACGCCAATCCTTTTGCGCTAGAATTGAATAATCGAGTTGGGACCCATTAGCGTTTTCTATTTATGACATAATCAATGCTCGTGCCAAATTTCCCGTTTCTATGACACCGGAAAGTGAAAAAATTACATTCCGCACGTAAAATTTTGACGGCAATTCTTTTGCGCTAGAATTGAATAATCGAATTGGTTAACCATTAGCGTTTCCTATTTATGACATAATCAATGCTTGTGCCAAATTTCACATTTCTATGACACCGGAAAGTGAAAAAATTACATTCCACACGTAAAATTTCGACGCCAATTCTTTTGCGCTAGAATTGAATAATCGAGTTGGGACCCAATTACTTTTCCTATTTTGGAGATATTCTATGCGTGTGCCAAATTTCATGTTTCTACGATATCGGGAAGTTGGAGAACTTTTGGCGAGTCAGTCAGTCAGTCAGTCAGTCAGTGAGTGAGTCAGTGAGTCAGTGAGGGCTTTCGTCTTTATATATATAGACTAGCTGATATACCCGTCTTCGCCCGAGTTAATTTGGTACTGGTGTTTATCTGGTGTTCACACGGAAAATCTTATGAAGTCGTGGTTACTTTAGAAATAGCAGAAAAAAATGTGTTCACCATTTTGCATGCTTCTTTGCGTTACCCAGGAAACACCACGTGGAGGCAACCATGCGACGTTTCCTTTATATAAAGTGACATCAGGAAGTGAGAGAATTAGATTACGTATGTAAAATTTGGACGCTAATTCTTTTGTGCTTAGAATTCAATAATTGAGTTGGGACCCATTAACTTTTCCTATTTATGACATAATCAATGCCTGTGCCAAATTACAAGTTTGTATGACACCAGGATGTGAAAGAATTAGATTCTGTATGCAAAATTTGGACGCTAATTGTTTTGCGCTTAGAATTGAATAATCGAGTTGGGACCCATTAGCTTTTCCTATTTATGACATAATCAATGCTCCTGCCAAATTTCCCGTTTCTATGACACCGGAAAGTGAAAAAATTACATTCCGCACGTAAAATTTGGACGCTAATTCTTTTGCGCATAGAATTGAATAATGGAGTTGGGACCCATTAGCTTTCCCTATTTATGACATAATCAATGCTCGTGCCAAATTTCCCGTTTCTATGACACCGGCAAGTGAAAAAATTACATTCCGCACGTAAAATTTCGACGCCAATTCTTTTGCGCTAGAATTGAATAATCGAGTTGGGACCCATTAACTTTTCCTATTTATGACATAATCAATGCCCGTGCCAAATTTCATGTTTCTATCACATTGGGAAGTGAGAGATTTAGATTATGTACGTAAAATTTGGACGCTAATTCTTTTGCGCATAGAATTGAATAATGGAGTTGGGACCCATTAGCTTTTCCTATTTATGACATAATCAATACCCGTGCCAAATTTCCCGTTTCTATGACACCGGAAAGTGAAGAAATTACATTCCGCACGTAAAATTTGGACGCTAATTCTTTTGCGCATAGAATTGAATAATGGAGTTGGGACCCATTAGCTTTTCCTATTTAGGACATAATCAATGCTTGTGCCAAATTTCCTGTTTCTATGACACCGGAAAGTGAAAAAATTACATTCCGCACGTAAAATTTTGACGCCAATTCTTTTGCGCTAGAATTATATAATCGAGTTGGGACCTATTAACTTTTCCTATTTATGACATAATCAATGCTCGTGCCAAATTTCACGTTTCTATGACAACGGAAAGTGAGAAAATGAGATTCCGTACGTAAAATTTGGACGCTAATTCTTTTGCGCATAGAATTGAATAATCAAGTTGGGACCCATTAGCTTTTCCTATTTATGACATAATCAATCCTCGTGCCAAATTTTCTGTTTCTATGACACCGGAAAGTGAAGAAATTACATTCCGTACGTAAAATTTGGACGCTAATTCTTTTGCGCGTAGAATTGAATAATGGAGTTGGGATCCATTAGCTTTTCCTATTTAGGACATAATCAACGCTCGTGCCAAATTTCCCGTTTCTATGACACCGGAAAGTGAAAAAATTACATTCCACATGTAAAATTTCGACGCCAATTCTTTTGCGCTAGAATTGAATAATCGAGTTGGGACCCAATTACTTTTCCTATTTTGGAGATATTCTATGCGTGTGCCAAATTTCATGTTTCTACAATATCGTGAAGTTGGAGAACTTTTGGCGAGTCAATCAGTCAGTCAGTCAGTCAGTGAGTCAGTGAATCAGTGAGGGCTTTCGTCTTTATATATATAGACTAGCTGATATACCCGTCTTCGCCCGAGTTACTTTGGTACTGGTGTTTATCTGGTGTTCACACGGAAAAGCTTATGAAGTCGTGTTACTTTAGAGATACCGAGGAAAAACTTATGTTCACCATTTTGCATAGTTCTCTGCGTTACCCAGGAAAGACCACGTGGAGGTGACCATGCGACCTTTCCTTTATATAAAATGACATCAGGAAGTAAAAAATTACATTCCGTACGTAAAATTTGGACGCTAAAATTTAGAATTGAATAATCGAGTTGGGACCCATTAGCGTTTTCTATTTATGACATAATCAATGCTCTTGCCAAATTTCCCGTTTCTATGACACCGGAAAGTGAAAAAATTACATTCCGCACGTAAAACTTTGACGCCAATTCTTTTGCGCTAGAATTGAATAATCGAATTGGTACCCATTAGCGTTTCCTATTTATGACATAATCAATGCTTGTGCCAAATTTCACGTTTCTATCACACCGGAAAGTGAAAAAATTACATTCCGTACGTAAAATTTGGACGCTAATTCTTTTGCGCATAGAATTGAATAATCGAGTTGGGACCCATTAGCTTTCCCTACTTATGACATGATCAATGCTCCTGCCAAATTTCCCGTTTCTATGACACCGGAAAATGAAAAAATTACATTCCATACGTAAAATTTGGACGCTAATTCTTTTGCGCATAGAATTGAATAATCGAGTTGGGACCCATTAGCTTTTCCTATTTATGACATAATCAATGCTCGTGCCAAATTTCCCGTTTCTATGACACCGGAAAGTGAAAAAATTACATTCCGCACGTAAAATTTCGATGCCAATTCTTTTGCGCTAGAATTGAATAATCGAGTTGGGACCTATTAACTTTTCCTATGTATGACATAATCAATGCCCGTGCCAAATTTCATGTTTCTATCACATTGGGAAGTGAGAGATTTAGGTTATAAACGTAAAATTTGGACGCTAATTCTTTTGCGCATAGAATTGAATAATGGAGTTGGGACCCATTAGCTTTTCCTATTTATGACATAATCAATGCTCGTGCCAAATTTCCCGTTTCTATGACCCCGGAAAGTGAAGAAATTACATTCCGCACGTAAAATTTGGACGCTAATTCTTTTGCGCATAGAATTGAATAATGGAGTTGGGACCCATTAGCTTTTCCTATTTAGGACATAATCAATGCTTGTGCCAAATTTCCTGTTTCTATGACACCGGAAAGTGAAAAAATTACATTCCGCACGTAAAATTTTGACGCCAATTCTTTTGCGCTAGAATTATATAATCGACTTGGGACCTATTAACTTTTCCTATTTATGACATAATCAACGCTCGTGCCAAATTTCCCGTTTCTATGACACCGGAAAGTGAAAAAATTACATTCCACATGTAAAATTTCGACGCCAATTCTTTTGCGCTAGAATTGAATAATCGAGTTGGGACCCAATTACTTTTCCTATTTTGGAGATATTCTATGCGTGTGCCAAATTTCATGTTTCTACGATATCGTGAAGTTGGAGAACTTTTGGCGAGTCAATCAGTCAGTCAGTCAGTCAGTGAGTCAGTGAATCAGTGAGGGCTTTCGTCTTTATATATATAGACTAGCTGATATACCCGTCTTCGCCCGAGTTACTTTGGTACTGGTGTTTATCTGGTGTTCACACGGAAAAGCTTATGAAGTCGTGTTACTTTAGAGATACCGAGGAAAAACTTATGTTCACCATTTTGCATAGTTCTCTGCGTTACCCAGGAAAGACCACGTGGAGGTGACCATGCGACCTTTCCTTTATATAAAATGACATCAGGAAGTGAGAGAATTGGATTATGTACATAAAATTTGGACGCTAATTCTTTTGCGCATAGAATTGAATAATCGAGTTGGGACCCATTAGCTTTTCCTATTTATGACATAATCAATGCTCCTGCCAAATTTCCCGTTTCTATGACACCGGAAAGTGAAAAAATTACATTTCGTACGTAAAATTTTGACGACAATTCTTTTGCGCTAGGATTGAATAATCGAGTTGGGACCCATTAGCTTTTCCTATTTATGATATAAAAAATGCTCGCGCCAAATTTCCCGTTTCTATGACACCGGAAAGTAAAAAAATACATTCCGCACGTATAATTTTGACGCCAATTCTTTTGCGCTAGAATTGAATAATCGAGTTGGGACCCATTAGCGTTTCCTATTTATGACATAATCAATGCTTGTGCCAAATTTCCCGTTTCTATCACACCGGAAAGTGAAAAAATTACATTCCGCACCTAAAATTTTGACGCCAATCCTTTTGCGCTAGAATTGAATAATCGAGTTGGGACCCATTAGCGTTTTCTATTTATGACATAATCAATGCTCGTGCCAAATTTCCCGTTTCTATGACACCGGAAAGTGAAAAAATTACATTCCGCACGTAAAATTTTGACGGCAATTCTTTTGCGCTAGAATTGAATAATCGAATTGGTTAACCATTAGCGTTTCCTATTTATGACATAATCAATGCTTGTGCCAAATTTCACGTTTCTATCACACCGGAAAGTGAAAAAATTACATTCCGTACGTAAAATTTGGACGCTAATTCTTTTGCGCATAGAATTGTATAATCGAGTTGGGACCCATTAGCTTTCCCTACATATGACATGATCAATGCTCCTGCCAAATTTCCCGTTTCTATGACACCGGAAAATGAAAAAATTACATTCCGTACGTAAAATTTGGACGCTAATTCTTTTGCGCATAGAATTGAATAATCGAGTTGGTACCCATTAGCTTTTCCTATTTATGACATAATCAATGCTCGTGCCAAATTTCCCGTTTCTATGACCCCGGAAAGTGAAGAAATTACATTCCGCACGTAAAATTTGGACGCTAATTCTTTTGCGCATAGAATTGAATAATGGAGTTGGGACCCATTAGCTTTTCCTATTTATGACATAATCAATGCTCGTGCCAAATTTCCCGTTTCTATGACCCCGGAAAGTGAAGAAATTACATTCCGCACGTAAAATTTCGATGCCAATTCTTTTGCGCTAGAATTGAATAATCGAGTTGGGACCTATTAACTTTTCCTATGTATGACATAATCAATGCCCGTGCCAAATTTCATGTTTCTATCACATTGGGAAGTGAGAGATTTAGGTTATAAACGTAAAATTTGGACGCTAATTCTTTTGCGCATAGAATTGAATAATGGAGTTGGGACCCATTAGCTTTTCCTATTTATGACATAATCAATGCTCGTGCCAAATTTCCCGTTTCTATGACCCCGGAAAGTGAAGAAATTACATTCCGCACGTAAAATTTGGACGCTAATTCTTTTGCGCATAGAATTGAATAATGGAGTTGGGACCCATTAGCTTTTCCTATTTAGGACATAATCAATGCTTGTGCCAAATTTCCTGTTTCTATGACACCGGAAAGTGAAAAAATTACATTCCGCACGTAAAATTTTGACGCCAATTCTTTTGCGCTAGAATTATATAATCGACTTGGGACCTATTAACTTTTCCTATTTATGACATAATCAACGCTCGTGCCAAATTTCCCGTTTCTATGACACCGGAAAGTGAAAAAATTACATTCCACATGTAAAATTTCGACGCCAATTCTTTTGCGCTAGAATTGAATAATCGAGTTGGGACCCAATTACTTTTCCTATTTTGGAGATATTCTATGCGTGTGCCAAATTTCATGTTTCTACGATATCGTGAAGTTGGAGAACTTTTGGCGAGTCAATCAGTCAGTCAGTCAGTCAGTGAGTCAGTGAATCAGTGAGGGCTTTCGTCTTTATATATATAGACTAGCTGATATACCCGTCTTCGCCCGAGTTACTTTGGTACTGGTGTTTATCTGGTGTTCACACGGAAAAGCTTATGAAGTCGTGTTACTTTAGAGATACCGAGGAAAAACTTATGTTCACCATTTTGCATAGTTCTCTGCGTTACCCAGGAAAGACCACGTGGAGGTGACCATGCGACCTTTCCTTTATATAAAATGACATCAGGAAGTGAGAGAATTGGATTATGTACATAAAATTTGGACGCTAATTCTTTTGCGCATAGAATTGAATAATCGAGTTGGGACCCATTAGCTTTTCCTATTTATGACATAATCAATGCTCCTGCCAAATTTCCCGTTTCTATGACACCGGAAAGTGAAAAAATTACATTTCGTACGTAAAATTTTGACGACAATTCTTTTGCGCTAGGATTGAATAATCGAGTTGGGACCCATTAGCTTTTCCTATTTATGATATAAAAAATGCTCGCGCCAAATTTCCCGTTTCTATGACACCGGAAAGTAAAAAAATTACATTCCGCACGTATAATTTTGACGCCAATTCTTTTGCGCTAGAATTGAATAATCGAGTTGGTACCCATTAGCTTTTCCTATTTATGACATAATCAATGCTCGTGCCAAATTTCCCGTTTCTATGACCCCGGAAAGTGAAGAAATTACATTCCGCACGTAAAATTTGGACGCTAATTCTTTTGCGCATAGAATTGAATAATGGAGTTGGGACCCATTAGCTTTTCCTATTTATGACATAATCAATGCTCGTGCCAAATTTCCCGTTTCTATGACCCCGGAAAGTGAAGAAATTACATTCCGCACGTAAAATTTCGATGCCAATTCTTTTGCGCTAGAATTGAATAATCGAGTTGGGACCTATTAACTTTTCCTATGTATGACATAATCAATGCCCGTGCCAAATTTCATGTTTCTATGACAACGGAAAGTGAGAAAATGAGATTCCGTACGTAAAATTTGGACGCTAATTCTTTTGTGCATAGAATTGAATAATCAAGTTGGGACCCATTAGCTTTTCCTATTTATGACATAATCAATGCCCGTGCCACATTTTATGTTTCTATCACATTGGGAAGTGAAAAAATTACATTCCGCACGTAAAATTTCGACGCTAATTCTTTTGCGCATAGAATTGAATAATGGAGTTGGGACCCATTAGCTTTTCCTATTTATGACATAATCAATGCTCGTGCCAAATTTCCTGTTTCTATGACACCGGAAAGTGAAAAAATTACTTTCCGCACCTAAAATTTTGACGCCAATTCTTTTGCGCTAGAATTGAATAATCGAGTTGGGACCTATTAACTTTTCCTATTTATGACATAATCAATGCTCGTGCCAAATTTCACATTTCTATGACACCGGAAAGTGAAAAAATTACATTCCACACGTAAAATTTCGACGCCAATTCTTTTGCGCTAGAATTGAATAATCGAGTTGGGACCAATTTACTTTTCCTATTTTGGAGATATTCTATGCGTGTGCCAAATTTCATGTTTCTACGATATCGGGAAGTTGGAGAACTTTTGGCGAGTCAGTCAGTCAGTCAGTCAGTGAGTGAGTCAGTGAGTCAGTGAATGCTTTCGTCTTTATATATATAGACTAGCTGATATACCCGTCTTCGCCCGAGTTAATTTGGTACTGGTGTTTATCTTGTGTTCACACGGAAAATCTTATGAAGTCGTGGTTACTTTAGAGATACCGAGGAAAAACATGTTCACCATTTTGCATAGTTCTCTGCGTTACCCAGGAAAGACCACGTGGAGGTGACCATGCGACCTTTCCTTTATATAAAATGACATCAGGAAGTGAGAGAATTTTATTACATACATAAAATTTGGACACTAATTCTTTTGCGCTTAGAATTGAATAATCGAGTTGGGACCCATTAGCTTTTCCTATTTATGACATAATCAATGCTCCTGCCAAATTTCCCGTTTCTATGACACCGGAAAGTGAAAAAATTACATTCCGCACGTAAAATTTGGACGCTAATTCTTTTGCGCATAGAATTGAATAATCGAGTTGGGACCCATTAGCTTTCCCTACTTATGACATGATCAATGCTCCTGCCAAATTTCCCGTTTCTATGACACCGGAAAATGAAAAAATTACATTCCGTACGTAAAATTTGGACGCTAATTCTTTTGCGCATAGAATTGAATAATCGAGTTGGGACCCATTAGCTTTTCCTATTTATGACATAATCAATGCTCGTGCCAAATTTCCGTTTCTATGACACCGGCAAGTGAAAAAATTACATTCCGCACGTAAAATTTCGACGCCAATTCTTTTGCGCTAGAATTGAATAATCGAGTTGGGACCTATTAACTTTTCCTATTTATGACATAATCAATGCCCGTGCCAAATTTCATGTTTCTATCACATTGGGAAGTGAGAGATTTAGATTATGTACGTAAAATTTGGACGCTAATTCTTTTGCGCATAGAATTGAATAATGGAGTTGGGACCCATTAGCTTTTCCTATTTATGACATAATCAATGCTCGTGCCAAATTTCCCATTTCTATGACCCCGGAAAGTGAAGAAATTACATTCCGCACGTAAACTTTGGACGCTAATTCTTTTGCGCATAGAATTGAATAATGGAGTTGGGACCCATTAGCTTTTCCTATTTATGACATAATCAATGCTCGTGCCAAATTTCCCGTTTCTATGACACCGGAAAGTGAAAAAATTACATTCCACATGTAAAATTTAGACGCCTATTCTTTTGCGCTAGAATTGAATAATCGAGTTGGGACCCAATTACTTTTCCTATTTTGGAGATATTCTATGCGTGTGCCAAATTTCATGTTTCTACGATATCGTGAAGTTGGAGAACTTTTGGCGAGTCAGTCAGTCAGTCAGTCAGTCAGTGAATCAGTGAGGGCTTTCGTCTTTATATATATAGACTAGCTGATATACCCGTCTTCGCCCGAGTTACTTTGGTACTGGTGTTTATCTGGTGTTCACACGGAAAAGCTTATGAAGTCGTGTTACTTTAGAGATACCGAGGAAAAACTTATGTTCACCATTTTGCATAGTTCTCTGCGTTACCCAGGAAAGACCACGTGGAGGTGACCATGCGACCTTTCCTTTATATAAAATGACATCAGGAAGTGAGAGAATTGGATTATGTACATAAAATTTGGACGCTAATTCTTTTGCGCATAGAATTGAATTATCGAGTTGGGTCCCATTAGCTTTTCCTATTTATGACATAATCAATGCTCCTGCCAAATTTCCCGTTTCTATGACACCGGAAAGTGAAAAAAATTACATTTCGTACGTAAAATTTTGACGACAATTCTTTTGCGCTAGGATTGAATAATCGAGTTGGGACCCATTAGCTTTTCCTATTTATGACATAATCAATGCTCGTGCCAAATTTCCCGTTTCTATGACACCGGCAAGTGAAAAAATTACATTCTGCACGTAAAATTTCGACGCCAATTCTTTTGCGCTAGAATTGAATAATCGAGTTGGGACCTATTAACTTTTCCTATTTATGACATAATCAATGCCCGTGCCAAATTTCATGTTTCTATCACATTGGGAAGTGAGAGATTTAGATTATGTACGTAAAATTTGGACGCTAATTCTTTTGCGCATAGAATTGAATAATGGAGTTGGGACCCATTAGCTTTTCCTATTTATGACATAATCAATTCTCGTGCCAAATTTCTCGTTTCTATGACCCCGGAAAGTGAAGAAATTACATTCCGCACGTAAAATTTGGACGCTAATTATTTTGCGCATAGAATTGAATAATGGAGTTGGGACCCATTAGCTTTTCCTATTTATGACATAATCAATGCTTGTGCCAAATTTCCTGTTTCTATGACACTGGAAAGTGAAAAAATTACATTCCGCACGTAAAATTTTGACGCCAATTCTTTTGCGCTAGAATTATATAATCGAGTTGGGACCTATTAACTTTTCCTATTTATGACATAATCAATGCTCGTGCCAAATTTCACGTTTCTATGACAACGGAAAGTGAGAAAATGAGATTCCGTACGTAAAATTTGGACGCTAATTCTTTTGCGCATAGAATTGAATAATCAAGTTGGGACCCATTAGCTTTTCCTATTTATGACATAATCAATGCTCGTGCCAAATTTTCTGTTTCTATGACACCGGAAAGTGAGAAAATGAGATTCCGTACGTAAAATTTGGACGCTAATTCTTTTGCGCATAGAATTGAATAATCAAGTTGGGACCCATTAGCTTTTCCTATTTATGACATAATCAATGCTCGTGCCAAATTTCCCGTTTCTATGACACCGGAAAGTGAAAAAATTACATTCCACATGTAAAATTTCGACGCCAATTCTTTTGCGCTAGAATTGAATAATTGAGTTGGGACCCAATTACTTTTCCTATTTTGGAGATATTCTATGCGTGTGCCATATTTCATGTTTCTACGATATCGTGAAGTTGGAGAACTTTTGGCGAGTCAGTCAGTCAGTCAGTCAGTCAGTCAGTGAGTCAGTGAATCAGTGAGGGCTTTCGTCTTTATATATATAGACTAGCTGATATACCCGTCTTCGCCCGAGTTACTTTGGTACTGGTGTTTATCTGGTGTTCACACGGAAAAGCTTATGAAGTCGTGTTACTTTAGAGATACCGAGGAAAAACTTATGTTCACCATTTTGCATAGTTCTCTGCGTTACCCAGGAAAGACCACGTGGAGGTGACCATGCGACCTTTCCTTTATATAAAATGACATCAGGAAGTGAGAGAATTGGATTATGTACATAAAATTTGGACGCTAATTCTTTTGCGCATAGAATTGAATAATCAAGTTTGGTCCCATTAGCTTTTCCTATTTATGACATAATCAATGCTCCTGCCAAATTTCCCGTTTCTATGACACCGGAAAGTGAAAAAAATTACATTCCGCACGTAAAATTTGGACGCTAATTCTTTTGCGCATAGAATTGAATAATCAAGTTGGGACCCATTAGTGTTTCCTATTTATGACATAATCAATGCTTGTGCCGAATTTCACGTTTCTATAACACCGGAAAGTGAAAAAATTACATTTCGTACGTAAAATTTTGACGACAATTCTTTTGCGCTAGGATTGAATAATCGAGTTGGGACCCATTAGCTTTTCCTATTTATGACATAAATGCTCGCGCCAAATTTCCCGTTTCTATGACACCGGAAAGTAAAAAAATTACATTCCGCACTTAAAATTTTGACGCCAATTCTTTTGCGCTAGAAATAAATAATCGAGTTGGGACCCATTAGCGTTTCCTATTTATGACATAATCAATGCTTGTGCCAAATTTCCCGTTTTTATCACACCGGAAAGAGAAAAAATTACATTCCGCACGTAAAATTTTGACGCCAATCCTTTTGCGCTAGAATTGAATAATCGAGTTGGGACCCATTAGCGTTTCCTATTTATGACATAATCAATGCTCGTGCCAAATTTCCCGTTTCTATGACACCGGAAAGTGAAAAAATTACATTCCGCACATAAATTTTTGACGCCAATTCTTTTGCGCTAGAATTGAATAATCGAGTTGGTACCCATTAGCGTTTCCTATTTATGACATAATCAATGCTCGTGCCAAATTTCACGTTTCTATCACACCGGAAAGTGAAAAAATTACATTCCGTACGTAAAATTTGGACGCTAATTCTTTTGCGCATAGAATTGAATAATCGAGTTGGGACCCATTAGCTTTTCCTACTTATGACATGATCAATGCTCCTGCCAAATTTCCCGTTTCTATGACACCGGAAAATGAAAAAATTACATTCCGTATGTAAAATTTGGACGCTAATTCTTTTGCGCATAGAATTGAATAATCGAGTTGGGACCCATTAGCTTTTCCTATTTATGACATAATCAATGCTCGTGCCAAATTTCCCGTTTCTATGACACCGGAAAGTGAAAAAATTACATTCCGTACGTAAAATTTCGACGCCAATTCTTTTGCGCTAGAATTGAATAATCGAGTTGGGACCTATTAACTTTTCCTATTTATGACATAATCAATGCCCGTGCCAAATTTCATGTTTCTATCACATTGGGAAGTGAGAGATTTAGGTTATAAACGTAAAATTTGGACGCTAATTCTTTTGCGCATAGAATTGAATAATGGAGTTGGGACCCATTAGCTTTTCCTATTTATGACATAATCAATGCTCGTGCCAAATTTCCCGTTTCTATGACCCCGGAAAGTGAAGAAATTACATTCCGCACGTAAAATTTGGACGCTAATTCTTTTGCGCATAGAATTGAATAATGGAGTTGGGAACCATTAGCTTTTCCTATTTATGACATAATCAATGCTTGTGCCAAATTTCCCGTTTCTATGACACCGGAAAGTGAAAAAATTACATTCCGCACGTAAAATTTTGACGCCAATTCTTTTGCGCTAGAATTATATAATCGAGTTGGGACCTATTAACTTCTCCTATTTATGACATAATCAATGCTCGTGCCAAATTTCACGTTTCTATGACAACGGAAAGTGAGAAAATGAGATTCCGTACGTAAAATTTGGACGCTAATTCTTTTGTGCATAGAATTGAATAATCAAGTTGGGACCCATTAGCTTTTCCTATTTATGACATAATCAGTGCCCGTGCCAAATTTTATGTTTCTATCACATTGGGAAGTGAAAAAATTACATTCCGCACGTAAAATTTCGACGCTAATTCTTTTGCGCATAGAATTGAATAATGGAGTTGGGACCCATTAGCTTTTCCTATTTATGACATAATCAATGCTCGTGCCAAATTTCCTGTTTCTATGACACCGGAAAGTGAAAAATTACTTTCCGCACCTAAAATTTTGACGCCAATTCTTTTGCGCTAGAATTGAATAATCGAGTTGGGACCTATTAACTTTTCCTATTTATGACATAATCAATGCTCGTGCCAAATTTCACATTTCTATGACACCGGAAAGTGAAAAAATTACATTCCACACGTAAAATTTCGACGCCAATTCTTTTGCGCTAGAATTGAATAATCGAGTTGGGACCCAATTACTTTTCCTATTTTGGAGATATTCTATGCGTGTGCCAAATTTCATGTTTCTACGATATCGGGAAGTTGGAGAACTTTTGGCGAGTCAGTCAGTCAGTCAGTCAGTCAGTGAGTGAGTCAGTGAGGGCTTTCGTCTTTATATATATAGACTAGCTGATATACCCGTCTTCGCCCGAGTTAATTTGGTACTGGTGTTTATCTGGTGTTCACACGGAAAATCTTATGAAGTCGTGGTTACTTTAGAGATACCGAGGAAAAACATGTTCACCATTTTGCATAGTTCTCTGCGTTACCCAGGAAAGACCACGTGGAGGTGACCATGCGACCTTTCCTTTATATAAAATGACATCAGGAAGTGAGAGAATTTTATTACATACATAAAATTTGGACACTAATTCTTTTGCGCTTAGAATTGAATAATCGAGTTGAAACCCATTAGCTTTTCCTATTTATGACATAATCAATGCTCCTGCCAAATTTCCCGTTTCTATGACACCGGAAAGTGAAAAAATTACATTCCGCACGTAAAATTTGGACGCTAATTCTTTTGCGCATAGAATTGAATAATCGAGTTGGGACCCATTAGCTTTCCCTACTTATGACATGATCAATGCTCCTGCCAAATTTCCCGTTTCTATGACACCGAAAAATGAAAAAATTACATTCCGTACGTAAAATTTGGACGCTAATTCTTTTGCGCATAGAATTGAATAATCGAGTTGGGACCCATTAGCTTTTCCTATTTATGACATAATCAATGCTCGTGCCAAATTTCCCGTTTCTATGACACCGGCAAGTGAAAAAATTACATTCCGCACGTAAAATTTCGACGCCAATTCTTTTGCACTAGAATTGAATAATCGAGTTGGGACCTATTAACTTTTCCTATTTATGACATAATCAATGCCCGTGCCAAATTTCATGTTTCTATCACATTGGGAAGTGAGAGATTTAGATTATGTACGTAAAATTTGGACGCTAATTCTTTTGCGCATAGAATTGAATAATGGAGTTGGGACCCATTAGCTTTTCCTATTTATGACATAATCAATGCTCGTGCCAAATTTCCCGTTTCTATGACCCCGGAAAGTGAAGAAATTACATTCCGCACGTAAACTTTGGACGCTAATTCTTTTGCGCATAGAATTGAATAATGGAGTTGGGACCCATTAGCTTTTCCTATTTATGACATAATCAATGCTCGTGCCAAATTTCCCGTTTCTATGACACCGGAAAGTGAAAAAATTACATTCCACATGTAAAATTTTGACGCCTATTCTTTTGCGCTAGAATTGAATAATTGAGTTGGGACCCAATTACTTTTCCTATTTTGGAGATATTCTATGCGCGTGCCAAATTTCATGTTTCTACGATATCGTGAAGTTGGAGAACTTTTGGCGAGTCAGTCAGTCAGTCAGTCAGTCAGTGAATCAGTGAGGGCTTTCGTCTTTATATATATAGACTAGCTGATATACCCGTCTTCGCCCGAGTTACTTTGGTACTGGTGTTTATCTGGTGTTCACACGGAAAAGCTTATGAAGTCGTGTTACTTTAGAGATACCGAGGAAAAACTTATGTTCACCATTTTGCATAGTTCTCTGCGTTACCCAGGAAAGACCACGTGGAGGTGACCATGCGACCTTTCCTTTATATAAAATGACATCAGGAAGTGAGAGAATTGGATTATGTACATAAAATTTGGACGCTAATTCTTTTGCGCATAGAATTGAATAATCGAGTTGGGTCCCATTAGCTTTTCCTATTTATGACATAATCAATGCTCCTGCGAAATTTCCCGTTTCTATGACACCGGAAAGAGAAAAAATTACATTCCGTATGTAAAATTTGGACGCTAATTCTTTTGCGCATAGAATTGAATAATCGAGTTGGGACCCATTAGCTTTTCCTATTTATGACATAATCAATGCTCGTGCCAAATTTCCCGTTTCTATGACACCGGAAAGTGAAAAAATTACATTCCGCACGTAAAATTACGACGCCAATTCTTTTGCGCTAGAATTGAATAATCGAGTTGGGACCTATTAACTTTTCCTATTTATGACATAATCAATGCTCGTGCCAAATTTCACATTTCTATGACACCGGAAAGTGAAAAAATTACATTCCACACGTAAAATTTCGACGCCAATTCTTTTGCGCTAGAATTGAATAATCGAGTTGGGACCTATTAACTTTTCCTATTTATGACATAATCAATGCCCGTGCCAAATTTCATGTTTCTATCACATTGGGAAGTGAGAGATTTAGGTTATAAACGTAAAATTTGGACGCTAATTCTTTTGCGCATAGAATTGAATAATGGAGTTGGGACCCATTAGCTTTTCCTATTTATGACATAATCAATGCTCGTGCCAAATTTCCCGTTTCTATGACCCCGGAAAGTGAAGAAATTACATTCCGCACGTAAAATTTGGACGCTAATTCTTTTGCGCATAGAATTGAATAATGGAGTTGGGAACCATTAGCTTTTCCTATTTATGACATAATCAATGCTTGTGCCAAATTTCCCGTTTCTATGACACCGGAAAGTGAAAAAATTACATTCCGCACGTAAAATTTTGACGCCAATTCTTTTGCGCTAGAATTATATAATCGAGTTGGGACCTATTAACTTCTCCTATTTATGACATAATCAATGCTCGTGCCAAATTTCACGTTTCTATGACAACGGAAAGTGAGAAAATGAGATTCCGTACGTAAAATTTGGACGCTAATTCTTTTGTGCATAGAATTGAATAATCAAGTTGGGACCCATTAGCTTTTCCTATTTATGACATAATCAATGCCCGTGCCAAATTTTATGTTTCTATCACATTGGGAAGTGAAAAAATTACATTCCGCACGTAAAATTTCGACGCTAATTCTTTTGCGCATAGAATTGAATAATGGAGTTGGGACCCATTAGCTTTTCCTATTTATGACATAATCAATGCTCGTGCCAAATTTCCTGTTTCTATGACACCGGAAAGTGAAAAATTACTTTCCGCACCTAAAATTTTGACGCCAATTCTTTTGCGCTAGAATTGAATAATCGAGTTGGGACCTATTAACTTTTCCTATTTATGACATAATCAATGCTCGTGCCAAATTTCACATTTCTATGACACCGGAAAGTGAAAAAATTACATTCCACACGTAAAATTTCGACGCCAATTCTTTTGCGCTAGAATTGAATAATCGAGTTGGGACCCAATTACTTTTCCTATTTTGGAGATATTCTATGCGTGTGCCAAATTTCATGTTTCTACGATATCGGGAAGTTGGAGAACTTTTGGCGAGTCAGTCAGTCAGTCAGTCAGTCAGTGAGTGAGTCAGTGAGGGCTTTCGTCTTTATATATATAGACTAGCTGATATACCCGTCTTCGCCCGAGTTAATTTGGTACTGGTGTTTATCTGGTGTTCACACGGAAAATCTTATGAAGTCGTGGTTACTTTAGAGATACCGAGGAAAAACATGTTCACCATTTTGCATAGTTCTCTGCGTTACCCAGGAAAGACCACGTGGAGGTGACCATGCGACCTTTCCTTTATATAAAATGACATCAGGAAGTGAGAGAATTTTATTACATACATAAAATTTGGACACTAATTCTTTTGCGCTTAGAATTGAATAATCGAGTTGGGACCCATTAGCTTTTCCTATTTATGACATAATCAATGCTCCTGCCAAATTTCCCGTTTCTATGACACCGGAAAGTGAAAAAATTACATTCCGCACGTAAAATTTGGACGCTAATTCTTTTGCGCATAGAATTGAATAATCGAGTTGGGACCCATTAGCTTTCCCTACTTATGACATGATCAATGCTCCTGCCAAATTTCCCGTTTCTATGACACCGAAAAATGAAAAAATTACATTCCGTACGTAAAATTTGGACGCTAATTCTTTTGCGCATAGAATTGAATAATCGAGTTGGGACCCATTAGCTTTTCCTATTTATGACATAATCAATGCTCGTGCCAAATTTCCCGTTTCTATGACACCGGCAAGTGAAAAAATTACATTCCGCACGTAAAATTTTGACGCCAATTCTTTTGCACTAGAATTGAATAATCGAGTTGGGACCTATTAACTTTTCCTATTTATGACATAATCAATGCCCGTGCCAAATTTCATGTTTCTATCACATTGGGAAGTGAGAGATTTAGATTATGTACGTAAAATTTGGACGCTAATTCTTTTGCGCATAGAATTGAATAATGGAGTTGGGACCCATTAGCTTTTCCTATTTATGACATAATCAATGCTCGTGCCAAATTTCCCGTTTCTATGACCCCGGAAAGTGAAGAAATTACATTCCGCACGTAAACTTTGGACGCTAATTCTTTTGCGCATAGAATTGAATAATGGAGTTGGGACCCATTAGCTTTTCCTATTTATGACATAATCAATGCTCGTGCCAAATTTCCCGTTTCTATGACACCGGAAAGTGAAAAAATTACATTCCACATGTAAAATTTTGACGCCTATTCTTTTGCGCTAGAATTGAATAATTGAGTTGGGACCCAATTACTTTTCCTATTTTGGAGATATTCTATGCGCGTGCCAAATTTCATGTTTCTACGATATCGTGAAGTTGGAGAACTTTTGGCGAGTCAGTCAGTCAGTCAGTCAGTCAGTGAATCAGTGAGGGCTTTCGTCTTTATATATATAGACTAGCTGATATACCCGTCTTCGCCCGAGTTACTTTGGTACTGGTGTTTATCTGGTGTTCACACGGAAAAGCTTATGAAGTCGTGTTACTTTAGAGATACCGAGGAAAAACTTATGTTCACCATTTTGCATAGTTCTCTGCGTTACCCAGGAAAGACCACGTGGAGGTGACCATGCGACCTTTCCTTTATATAAAATGACATCAGGAAGTGAGAGAATTGGATTATGTACATAAAATTTGGACGCTAATTCTTTTGCGCATAGAATTGAATAATCGAGTTGGGTCCCATTAGCTTTTCCTATTTATGACATAATCAATGCTCCTGCCAAATTTCCCGTTTCTATGACACCGGAAAGAGAAAAAATTACATTCCGTATGTAAAATTTGGACGCTAATTCTTTTGCGCATAGAATTGAATAATCGAGTTGGGACCCATTAGCTTTTCCTATTTATGACATAATCAATGCTCGTGCCAAATTTCCCGTTTCTATGACACCGGAAAGTGAAAAAATTACATTCCGCACGTAAAATTACGACGCCAATTCTTTTGCGCTAGAATTGAATAATCGAGTTGGGACCTATTAACTTTTCCTATTTATGACATAATCAATGCTCGTGCCAAATTTCACATTTCTATGACACCGGAAAGTGAAAAAATTACATTCCACACGTAAAATTTCGACGCCAATTCTTTTGCGCTAGAATTGAATAATCGAGTTGGGACCCAATTACTTTTCCTATTTTGGAGATATTCTATGCGTGTGCCAAATTTCATGTTTCTACGATATCGGGAAGTTGGAGAACTTTTGGCGAGTCAGTCAGTCAGTCAGTCAGTCAGTGAGTGAGTCAGTGAGGGCTTTCGTCTTTATATATATAGACTAGCTGATATACCCGTCTTCGCCCGAGTTAATTTGGTACTGGTGTTTATCTGGTGTTCACACGGAAAATCTTATGAAGTCGTGGTTACTTTAGAGATACCGAGGAAAAACATGTTCACCATTTTGCATAGTTCTCTGCGTTACCCAGGAAAGACCACGTGGAGGTGACCATGCGACCTTTCCTTTATATAAAATGACATCAGGAAGTGAGAGAATTTTATTACATACATAAAATTTGGACACTAATTCTTTTGCGCTTAGAATTGAATAATCGAGTTGGGACCCATTAGCTTTTCCTATTTATGACATAATCAATGCTCCTGCCAAATTTCCCGTTTCTATGACACCGGAAAGTGAAAAAATTACATTCCGCACGTAAAATTTGGACGCTAATTCTTTTGCGCATAGAATTGAATAATCGAGTTGGGACCCATTAGCTTTCCCTACTTATGACATGATCAATGCTCCTGCCAAATTTCCCGTTTCTATGACACCGAAAAATGAAAAAATTACATTCCGTACGTAAAATTTGGACGCTAATTCTTTTGCGCATAGAATTGAATAATCGAGTTGGGACCCATTAGCTTTTCCTATTTATGACATAATCAATGCTCGTGCCAAATTTCCCGTTTCTATGACACCGGAAAGTGAAAAAATTACATTCCGCACGTAAAATTTTGACGCCAATTCTTTTGCACTAGAATTGAATAATCGAGTTGGGACCTATTAACTTTTCCTATTTATGACATAATCAATGCCCGTGCCAAATTTCATGTTTCTATCACATTGGGAAGTGAGAGATTTAGATTATGTACGTAAAATTTGGACGCTAATTCTTTTGCGCATAGAATTGAATAATGGAGTTGGGACCCATTAGCTTTTCCTATTTATGACATAATCAATGCTCGTGCCAAATTTCCCGTTTCTATGACCCCGGAAAGTGAAGAAATTACATTCCGCACGTAAACTTTGGACGCTAATTCTTTTGCGCATAGAATTGAATAATGGAGTTGGGACCCATTAGCTTTTCCTATTTATGACATAATCAATGCTCGTGCCAAATTTCCCGTTTCTATGACACCGGAAAGTGAAAAAATTACATTCCACATGTAAAATTTTGACGCCTATTCTTTTGCGCTAGAATTGAATAATTGAGTTGGGACCCAATTACTTTTCCTATTTTGGAGATATTCTATGCGCGTGCCAAATTTCATGTTTCTACGATATCGTGAAGTTGGAGAACTTTTGGCGAGTCAGTCAGTCAGTCAGTCAGTCAGTGAATCAGTGAGGGCTTTCGTCTTTATATATATAGACTAGCTGATATACCCGTCTTCGCCCGAGTTACTTTGGTACTGGTGTTTATCTGGTGTTCACACGGAAAAGCTTATGAAGTCGTGTTACTTTAGAGATACCGAGGAAAAACTTATGTTCACCATTTTGCATAGTTCTCTGCGTTACCCAGGAAAGACCACGTGGAGGTGACCATGCGACCTTTCCTTTATATAAAATGACATCAGGAAGTGAGAGAATTGGATTATGTACATAAAATTTGGACGCTAATTCTTTTGCGCATAGAATTGAATAATCGAGTTGGGTCCCATTAGCTTTTCCTATTTATGACATAATCAATGCTCCTGCCAAATTTCCCGTTTCTATGACACCGGAAAATGAAAAAATTACATTCCGTATGTAAAATTTGGACGCTAATTCTTTTGCGCATAGAATTGAATAATCGAGTTGGGACCCATTAGCTTTTCCTATTTATGACATAATCAATGCTCGTGCCAAATTTCCCGTTTCTATGACACCGGAAAGTGAAAAAATTACATTCCGCACGTAAAATTACGACGCCAATTCTTTTGCGCTAGAATTGAATAATCGAGTTGGGACCTATTAACTTTTCCTATTTATGACATAATCAATGCTCGTGCCAAATTTCCTGTTTCTATGACACCGGAAAGTGAAGAAATTACATTCCGTACGTAAAATTTGGACGCTAATTCTTTTGCGCATAGAATTGAATAATGGAGTTGGGACCCATTAGCTTTTCCTATTTAGGACATAATCAATGCTCGTGCCAAATTTCCCGTTTCTATGACACCCGGAAAGTGAAAAAATTACATTCCACACGTAAAATTTCAATGCCAATTCTTTTGCACTAGAATTGAATAATCGAGTTGGGACCCAATTACTTTTCCCTATTTTGGAGATATTCTATGCGTGTGCCAAATTTCATGTTTCTACGACATCGGGAAGTTGGAGAACTTTTGGCGAGTCAGTCAGTCAGTCAGTGAGTGAGTCAGTGAGTCAGTGAGGGCTTTCGTCTTTATATATATAGACTAGCTGATATACCCGTCTTCGCCCGAGTTAATTTGATACTGGTGTTTATCTGGTGTTCACATGGAAAATCTTATGAAGTCGTGGTTACTTTAGAGATACCGAGGAAAAACATATGTTCACCATTTTGCATAGTTCTCTGCGTTACCCAGGAAAGACCACGTGGAGGTGACCATGCGACCTTTCCGTTATATAAAATGACATCAGGAAGTGAGAGAATTTGATTACGTACATAAAATGTGGACACTAATTCTTTTGCGTTTAGAATTGAATAATCGAGTTGGGACCCATTAGCTTTTCCTATTTATGACATAATCAATGCTCGTGCAAAATTTCCCGTTTCTATGACACCGGAAAGTGAAAAAATTACATTCCGCACGTAAAATTTCGACGCCAATTCTTTTGCGCTAGAATTGAATAATCGAGTTGGGACCTATTAACTTTTCCTATTTATGACATAATCAATGCCCGTGCCAAATTTCATGTTTCTATCACATTGGGAAGTGAAAAAATTACATTCCGCACGTAAAATTTCGACGCTAATTCTTTTGCGCATAGAATTGAATAATGGAGTTGGGACCCATTAGCTTTTCCTATTTATGACATAATCAATGCTCGTGCCAAATTTCCTGTTTCTATGACACCGGAAAGTGAAAAAATTACTTTCCGCACCTAAAATTTTGACGCCAATTCTTTTGCGCTAGAATTGAATAATCGAGTTGGGACCTATTAACTTTTCCTATTTATGACATAATCAATGCTCGTGCCAAATTTCACATTTCTATGACACCGGAAAGTGAAAAAATTACATTCCACACGTAAAATTTCGACGCCAATTCTTTTGCGCTAGAATTGAATAATCGAGTTGGGACCCAATTACTTTTCCTATTTTGGAGATATTCTATGCGTGTGCCAAATTTCATGTTTCTACGATATCGGGAAGTTGGAGAACTTTTGGCGAGTCAGTCAGTCAGTCAGTGAGTGAGTCAGTGAGTCAGTGAGGGCTTTCGTCTTTATATATATAGACTAGCTGATATACCCGTCTTCGCCCGAGTTAATTTGGTACTGGTGTTTATCTGGTGTTCACACGGAAAATCTTATGAAGTCGTGGTTACTTTAGAGATACCGTGGAAAAACATATGTTCACCATTTTGCATAGTTCTCTGCGTTACCCAGGAAAGACCATGTGGAGGTGACCATGCGACCTTTCCTTTATATAAAATGACATCAGGAAGTGAGAGAATTTGATTACATACATAAAATTTGGACACTAATTCTTTTGCGCTTAGAATTGAATAATCGAGTTGGGACCCATTAGCTTTTCCTATTTATGACATAATCAATGCTCCTGCCAAATTTCCCGTTTCTATGACACCGGAAAGTGAAAAAATTACATTCCGCACGTAAAATTTGGACGCTAATTCTTTTGCGCATAGAATTGAATAATCGAGTTGGGACCCATTAGCTTTCCCTACTTATGACATGATCAATGCTCCTGCCAAATTTCCCGTTTCTATGACACCGAAAAATGAAAAAATTACATTCCGTACGTAAAATTTGGACGCTAATTCTTTTGCGCATAGAATTGAATAATCGAGTTGGGACCCATTAGCTTTTCCTATTTATGACATAATCAATGCTCGTGCCAAATTTCCCGTTTCTATGACCCCGGAAAGTGAAGAAATTACATTCCGCACCTAAAATTTGGACGCTAATTCTTTTGCGCATAGAATTGAATAATGGAGTTGGGACCCATTAGTTTTTCCTATTTATGACATAATCAATGCTTGTGCCAAATTTCCTGTTTCTATGACACCAGAAAGTGAAAAAATTACATTCCGCACGTAAAATTTTGACGCCAATTCTTTTGCGCTAGAATTATATAATCGAGTTGGGACCTATTAACGTTTCCTATTTATGACATAATCAATGCTCGTGCCAAATTTCACGTTTCTATGACAACGGAAAGTGAGAAAATAAGATTCCGTACGTAAAATTTGGACGCTAATTCTTTTGCGCATAGAATTGAATAATCAAGTTGGGACCCATTAGCTTTTCCTATTTATGACATAATCAATGCTCCTGCCAAATTTCCTGTTTCTATGACACCGGAAAGTGAAGAAATTACATTCCGTACGTAAAATTTGGACGCTAATTCTTTTGCGCATAGAATTGAATAATGGAGTTGGGACCCATTAGCTTTTCCTATTTAGGACATAATCAATGCTCGTGCCAAATTTCCCGTTTCTATGACACCCGGAAAGTGAAAAAATTACATTCCACACGTAAAATTTCAACGCCAATTCTTTTGCGCTAGAATTGAATAATCGAGTTGGGACCCAATTACTTTTCCCTATTTTGGAGATATTCTATGCGTGTGCCAAATTTCATGTTTCTACGACATCGGGAAGTTGGAGAACTTTTGGCGAGTCAGTCAGTCAGTCAGTGAGTGAGTCAGTGAGTCAGTGAGGGCTTTCGTCTTTATATATATAGACTAGCTGATATACCCGTCTTCGCCCGAGTTAATTTGATACTGGTGTTTATCTGGTGTTCACATGGAAAATCTTATGAAGTCGTGGTTACTTTAGAGATACCGAGGAAAAACATATGTTCACCATTTTGCATAGTTCTCTGCGTTACCCAGGAAAGACCACGTGGAGGTGACCATGCGACCTTTTCGTTATATAAAATGACATCAGGAAGTGAGAGAATTTGATTACGTACATAAAATGTGGACACTAATTCTTTTGCGTTTAGAATTGAATAATCGAGTTGGGACCCATTAGCTTTTCCTATTTATGACATAATCAATGCTCGTGCCAAATTTCCCGTTTCTATGACACCGGAAAGTGAAAAAATTACATTCCGCACGTAAAATTTCGACGCCAATTCTTTTGCGCTAGAATTGAATAATCGAGTTGGGACCTATTAACTTTTCGTATATATGACATAATCAATGCCCGTGCCAAATTTCATGTTTCTATCACATTGGGAAGTGAGAGATTTAGGTTATAAACGTAAAATTTGGACGATAATTCTTTTGCGCATAGAATTGAATAATGGAGTTGGGACCCATTAGCTTTTCCTATTTATGACATAATCAATGCTCGTGCCAAATTTCCCGTTTCTATGACCCCGGAAAGTGAAGAAATTACATTCCGCACGTAAAATTTGGACGCTAATTCTTTTGCGCATAGAATTGAATAATGGAGTTGGGACCCATTAGCTTTTCCTATTTATGACATAATCAATGCTTGTGCCAAATTTTCTGTTTCTATGACACCGGAAAGTGAAAAAATTACATTCCGCACGTAAAATTTTGACGCCAATTCTTTTGCGCTAGAATTATATAATCGAGTTGGGACCTATTAACTTCTCCTATTTATGACATAATCAATGCTCGTGCCAAATTTCACGTTTCTATGACAACGGAAAGTGAGAAAATGAGATTCCGTACGTAAAATTTGGACGCTAATTCTTTTGTGCATAGAATTGAATAATCAAGTTGGGACCCATTAGCTTTTCCTATTTATGACATAATCAATGCCCGTGCCAAATTTTATGTTTCTATCACATTGGGAAGTGAAAAAATTACATTCCGCACGTAAAATTTGGACGCTAATTCTTTTGCGCATAGAATTGAATAATGGAGTTGGGACCCATTAGCTTTTCCTATTTATGACATAATCAATGCTCGTGCCAAATTTCACATTTCTATGACACCGGAAAGTGAAAAAATTACATTCCACACGTAAAATTTCGACGCCAATTCTTTTGCGCTAGAATTGAATAATCGAGTTGGGACCCAATTACTTTTCCTATTTTGGAGATATTCTATGCGTGTGCCAAATTTCATGTTTCTACGATATCGGGAAGTTGGAGAACTTTTGGCGAGTCAGTCAGTCAGCCAGTCAGTCAGTCAGTGAGTCAGTGAGGGCTTTCGTCTTTATATATATAGACTAGCTAATATACCCGTCTTCGCCCGAGTTAATTTGGTACTGGTGTTTATCTGGTGTTCACACGGAAAATCTTATGAAGTCGTGGTTACTTTAGAGATACCGAGGAAAAACATGTTCACCATTTTGCATAGTTCTCTGCGTTACCCAGGAAAGACCACGTGGAGGTGACCATGCGACCTTTCCTTTATATAAAATGACATCAGGAAGTGAGAGAATTGGATTATGTACGTAAAATTTGGACGCTAATTCTTTTGCGCATAGAATTGAATAATGGAGTTGGGACCCATTAGCTTTTCCTATTTATGACATAATCAATGCTCGTGCCAAATTTCCCGTTTCTATGACCCCGGAAAGTGAAGAAATTACATTCCGCACGTAAACTTTGGACGCTAATTCTTTTGCGCATAGAATTGAATAATGGAGTTGGGACCCATTAGCTTTTCCTATTTATGACATAATCAATGCTCGTGCCAAATTTCCCGTTTCTATGACACCGGAAAGTGAAAAAATTACATTCCACATGTAAAATTTTGACGCCTATTCTTTTGCGCTAGAATTGAATAATTGAGTTGGGACCCAATTACTTTTCCTATTTTGGAGATATTCTATGCGTGTGCCAAATTTCATGTTTCTACGATATCGTGAAGTTGGAGAACTTTTGGCGAGTCAGTCAGTCAGTCAGTCAGTCAGTGAATCAGTGAGGGCTTTCGTCTTTATATATATAGACTAGCTGATATACCCGTCTTCGCCCGAGTCACTTTGGTACTGGTGTTTATCTGGTGTTCACACGGAAAAGCTTATGAAGTCGTGTTACTTTAGAGATACCGAGGAAAAATTTATGTTCACCATTTTGCATAGTTCTCTGCGTTACCCAGGAAAGACCACGTGGAGGTGACCATGCGACCTTTCCTTTATATAAAATGACATCAGGAAGTGAGAGAATTTTATTACATACATAAAATTTGGACACTAATTCTTTTGCGCTTAGAATTGAATAATCGAGTTGGGACCCATTAGCTTTTCCTATTTATGACATAATCAATGCTCCTGCCAAATTTCCCGTTTCTATGACACCGGAAAGTGAAAAAATTACATTCCGCACGTAAAATTTGGACGCTAATTCTTTTGCGCATAGAATTGAATAATCGAGTTGGGACCCATTAGCTTTCCCTACTTATGACATGATCAATGCTCCTGCCAAATTTCCCGTTTCTATGACACCGGAAAATGAAAAAATTACATTCCGTACGTAAAATTTGGACGCTAATTCTTTTGCGCATAGAATTGAATAATCGAGTTGGGACCCATTAGCTTTTCCTATTTATGACATAATCAATGCTCGTGCCAAATTTCCCGTTTCTATGACACCGGCAAGTGAAAAAATTACATTCCGCACGTAAAATTTCGACGCCAATTCTTTTGCACTAGAATTGAATAATCGAGTTGGGACCTATTAACTTTTCCTATTTATGACATAATCAATGCCCGTGCCAAATTTCATGTTTCTATCACATTGGGAAGTGAGAGATTTAGATTATGTACGTAAAATTTGGACGCTAATTCTTTTGCGCATAGAATTGAATAATGGAGTTGGGACCCATTAGCTTTTCCTATTTATGACATAATCAATGCTCGTGCCAAATTTCCCGTTTCTATGACCCCGGAAAGTGAAGAAATTACATTCCGCACATAAACTTTGGACGCTAATTCTTTTGCGCATAGAATTGAATAATGGAGTTGGGACCCATTAGGTTTTCCTATTTATGACATAATCAATGCTCGTGCCAAATTTCCCGTTTCTATGACACCGGAAAGTGAAAAAATTACATTCCACATGTAAAATTTTGACGCCTATTCTTTTGCGCTAGAATTGAATAATTGAGTTGGGACCCAATTACTTTTCCTATTTTGGAGATATTCTATGCGTGTGCCAAATTTCATGTTTCTACGATATCGTGAAGTTGGAGAACTTTTGGCGAGTCAGTCAGTCAGTCAGTCAGTAAGTGAATCAGTGAGGGCTTTCGTCTTTATATATATAGACTAGCTGATATACCCGTCTTCGCCCGAGTTACTTTGGTACTGGTGTTTATCTGGTGTTCACACGGAAAAGCTTATGAAGTCGTGTTACTTTAGAGATACCGAGGAAAAACTTATGTTCACCATTTTGCATAGTTCTCTGCGTTACCCAGGAAAGACCACGTGGAGGTGACCATGCGACCTTTCCTTTATATAAAATGACATCAGGAAGTGAGAGAATTGGATTATGTACATAAAATTTGGACGCTAATTCTTTTGCGCATAGAATTGAATAATCGAGTTGGGTCCCATTAGCTTTTCCTATTCATGACATAATCAATGCTCCTGCCAAATTTCCCGTTTCTATGACACCGGAAAATGAAAAAATTACATTCCGTATGTAAAATTTGGACGCTAATTCTTTTGCGCATAGAATTGAATAATCGAGTTGGGACCCATTAGCTTTTCCTATTTATGACATAATCAATGCTCGTGCCAAATTTCCCGTTTCTATGACACCGGAAAGTGAAAAAATTACATTCCGCACGTAAAATTACGACGCCAATTCTTTTGCGCTAGAATTGAATAATCGAGTTGGGACCTATTAACTTTTCCTATTTATGACATAATCAATGCCCGTGCCAAATTTCATGTTTCTATCACATTGGGAAGTGAGAGATTTAGATTATGTACGTAAAATTTGGACGCTAATTCTTTTGCGCATAGAATTGAATAATGGAGTTGGGACCCATTAGCTTTTCCTATTTATGACATAATCAATGCTCGTGCCAAATTTCCCGTTTCTATGACCCCGGAAAGTGAAGAAATTACATTCCGCACGTAAAATTTGGACGCTAATTCTTTTGCGCATAGAATTGAATAATGGAGTTGGGACCCATTAGCTTTTCCTATTTATGACATAATCAATGCTTGTGCCAAATTTCCTGTTACTATGACACCGGAAAGTGAAAAAATTACATTCCGCACGTAAAATTTTTACGCCAATTCTTTTGCGCTAGCATTATATAATCGAGTTGGGACCTATTAACTTTTCCTATTTATGACATAATCAATGCTCGTGCCAAATTTCACGTTTCTATGACAACGGAAAGAGAGAAAATGAGATTCCGTACGTAAAATTTGGATGCTAATTCTTTTGCGCATAGAATTGAATGATCAAGTTGGGACCCATTAGCTTTTCCTATTTATGACATAATCAATGCTCGTGTCAAATTTCCTGTTTCTATGACACCGGAAAGTGAAGAAATTACATTCCGTACGTAAAATTTGGACGCTAATTCTTTTGCGCATAGAATTGAATAATGGAGTTGGGACCCATTAGCTTTTCCTATTTAGGACATAATCAATGCTCGTGCCAAATTTCCCGTTTCTATGACACCCGGAAAGTGAAAAAATTACATTCCACACGTAAAATTTCAACGCCAATTCTTTTGCGCTAGAATTGAATAATCGAGTTGGGACCCAATTACTTTTCCCTATTTTGGAGATATTCTATGCGTGTGCCAAATTTCATGTTTCTACGACATCGGGAAGTTGGAGAACTTTTGGCGAGTCAGTCAGTCAGTCAGTGAGTGAGTCAGTGAGTCAGTGAGGGCTTTCGTCTTTATATATATAGACTAGCTGATATACCCGTCTTCGCCCGAGTTAATTTGGTACTGGTGTTTATCTGGTGTTCACATGGAAAATCTTATGAAGTCGTGGTTACTTTAGAGATACCGAGGAAAAACATATGTTCACCATTTTGCATAGTTCTCTGCGTTACCCAGGAAAGACCACGTGGAGGTGACCATGCGACCTTTCCGTTATATAAAATGACATCAGGAAGTGAGAGAATTTGATTACGTACATAAAATGTGGACACTAATTCTTTTGCGTTTAGAATTGAATAATCGAGTTGGGACCCATTAGCTTTTCCTATTTATGACATAATCAATGCTCGTGCCAAATTTCCCGTTTCTATGACACCGGAAAGTGAAAAAATTACATTCCGCACGTAAAATTTCGACGCCAATTCTTTTGCGCTAGAATTGAATAATCGAGTTGGGACCTATTAACTTTTCCTATTTATGACATAATCAATGCCCGTGCCAAATTTCATGTTTCTATGACACCGGAAAGTGAAAAAATTACTTTCCGCACCTAAAATTTTGACGCCAATTCTTTTGCGCTAGAATTGAATAATCGAGTTGGGACCTATTAACTTTTCCTATTTATGACATAATCAATGCTCGTGCCAAATTTCACATTTCTATGACACCGGAAAGTGAAAAAATTACATTCCACACGTAAAATTTCGACGCCAATTCTTTTGCGCTAGAATTGAACAATCGAGTTGGGACCCAATTACTTTTCCTAGTTTGGAGATATTCTATGCGTGTGCCAAATTTCATGTTTCTACGATATCGGGAAGTTGGAGAACTTTTGGCGAGTCAGTCAGTCAGTCAGTGAGTGAGTCAGTGAGTCAGTGAGGGCTTTCGTCTTTATATATATAGACTAGCTGATATACCCGTCTTCGCCCGAGTTAATTTGGTACTGGTGTTTATCTGGTGTTCACACGGAAAATCTTATGAAGTCGTGGTTACTTTAGAGATACCGAGGAAAAACATATGTTCACCATTTTGCATAGTTCTCTGCGTTACCCAGGAAAGACCATGTGGAGGTGACCATGCGACCTTTCCTTTATATAAAATGACATCAGGAAGTGAGAGAATTTGATTACATACATAAAATTTGGACACTAATTCTTTTGCGCTTAGAATTGAATAATCGAGTTGGGACCCATTAGCTTTTCCTATTTATGACATAATCAATGCTCCTGCCAAATTTCCCGTTTCTATGACACCGGAAAGTGAAAAAATTACATTCCGCACGTAAAATTTGGACGCTAATTCTTTTGCGCATAGAATTGAATAATCGAGTTGGGACCCATTAGCTTTCCCTACTTATGACATGATCAATGCTCCTGCCAAATTTCCCGTTTCTATGACACCGAAAAATGAAAAAATTACATTCCGTACGTAAAATTTGGACGCTAATTCTTTTGCGCTTAGAATTGAATAATCGAGTTGGGACCCATTAGCTTTTCCTATTTATGACATAATCAATGCTCGTGCCAAATTTCCCGTTTCTATGACCCCGGAAAGTGAAAAAATTACATTCCGCACGTAAAATTTTGACGCCAATTCTTTTGCGCTAGAATTATATAATCGAGTTGGGACCTATTAACTTTTCCTATTTATGACATAATCAATGCTCGTGCCAAATTTCACGTTTCTATGACAACGGAAAGTGAGAAAATGAGATTCCGTACGTAAAATTTGGACGCTAATTCTTTTGCGCATAGAATTGAATAATCAAGTTGGGACCCATTAGCTTTTCCTATTTATGACATAATCAATGCTCGTGCCAAATTTCCTGTTTCTATGACACCGGAAAGTGAAGAAATTACATTACGTACGTAAAATTTGGACGCTAATTCTTTTGCGCATAGAATTGAATAATGGAGTTGGGACCCATTAGCTTTTCCTATTTAGGACATAATCAATGCTCGTGCCAAATTTCCCGTTTCTATGACACCCGGAAAGTGAAAAAATTACATTCCACACGTAAAATTTCAACGCCAATTCTTTTGCGCTAGAATTGAATAATCGAGTTGGGACCCAATTACTTTTCCTATTTTGGAGATATTCTATGCGTGTGCCAAATTTCATGTTTCTACGACATCGGGAAGTTGGAGAACTTTTGGCGAGTCAGTCAGTCAGTCAGTCAGTGAGTGAGTCAGTGAGTCAGTGAGGGCTTTCGTCTTTATATATATAGACTAGCTGATATACCCGTCTTCGCCCGAGTTAATTTGGTACCTGTGTTTATCTGGTGTTCACATGGAAAATCTTATGAAGTCGTGGTTACTTTAGAGATACCGAGGAAAAACATATGTTCACCATTTTGCATAGTTCTCTGCGTTACCCAGGAAAGACCACGTGGAGGTGACCATGCGACCTTTCCGTTATATAAAATGACATCAGGAAGTGAGAGAATTTGATTACGTACATAAAATGTGGACACTAATTCTTTTGCGTTTAGAATTGAATAATCGAGTTGGGACTCATTAGCTTTTCCTATTTATGACATAATCAATGCTCCTGCCAAATTTCCCGTTTCTATGACACCGGAAATTGAAAAAATTACATTCCGCATGTAAAATTTGGACGCTAATTCCTTTGCGCATAGAATTGAATAATGGAGTTGGGACCCATTAGCTTTTCCTATTTATGACATAATCAATGCTCCTGCCAAATTTCCCGTTTCTATGATACCGGAAAGTGAAAAAATTACATTCCACACGTAAAATTTTGACGCCTATTCTTTTGCGCTAGAATTGAATAATTGAGTTGGGACCCAATTACTTTTCCTATTTTGGAGATATTCTATGCGTGTGCCAAATTTCATGTTTCTACGATATCGTGAAGTTGGAGAACTTTTGGCGAGTCAGTCAGTCAGTCAGTCAGTCAGTGAATCAGTGAGGGCTTTCGTCTTTATATATATAGACTAGCTGATATACCCGTCTTCGCCCGAGTTACTTTGGTACTGGTGTTTATCTGGTGTTCACACGGAAAAGCTTATGAAGTCGTGTTACTTTAGAGATACCGAGGAAAAACTTATGTTCACCATTTTGCATAGTTCTCTGCGTTACCCAGGAAAGACCACGTGGAGGTGACCATGCGACCTTTCCGTTATATAAAATGACATCAGGAAGTGAGAGAATTGGATTATGTACATAAAATTTGGACGCTAATTCTTTTGCGCATAGAATTGAATAATCGAGTTGGGTCCCATTAGCTTTTCCTATTTATGACATAATCAATGCTCCTGCCAAATTTCCCGTTTCTATGACACCGGAAAATGAAAAAATTACATTCCGTATGTAAAATTTGGACGCTAATTCTTTTGCGCATAGAATTGAATAATCGAGTTGGGACCCATTAGCTTTTCCTAATTATGACATAATCAATGCTAGTGCCAAATTTCCCGTTTCTATGACACCGGAAAGTGAAAAAATTACATTCCGCACGTAAAATTACGACGCCAATTCTTTTGCGCTAGAATTGAATAATCGAGTTGGGACCCAATTACTTTTCCTATTTTGGAGATATTCTATGCGTGTGCCAAATTTCATGTTTCTACGACATCGGGAAGTTGGAGAACTTTTGGCGAGTCAGTCAGTCAGTCAGTCAGTCAGTCAGTGAGTGAGTCAGTGAGTCAGTGAGGGCTTTCGTCTTTATATATATAGACTAGCTGATATACCCATCTTCGCCCGAGTTAATTTGGTACTGGTGTTTATCTGGTGTTCACATGGAAAATCTTATGAAGTCGTGGTTACTTTAGAGATACCGAGGAAAAACATATGTTCACCATTTTGCATAGTTCTCTGCGTTACCCAGGAAAGACCACGTGGAGGTGACCATGCGACCTTTCCGTTATATAAAATGACATCAGGAAGTGAGAGAATTTGATTACGTACATAAAATGTGGACACTAATTCTTTTGCGTTTAGAATTGAATAATCGAGTTGGGACTCATTAGCTTTTCCTATTTATGACATAATCAATGCTCCTGCCAAATTTCCCGTTTCTATGACACCGGAAATTGAAAAAATTACATTCCGCATGTAAAATTTGGACGCTAATTCCATTGCGCATAGAATTGAATAATGGAGTTGGGACCCATTAGCTTTTCCTATTTATGACATAATCAATGCTCCTGCCAAATTTCCCGTTTCTATGACACCGGAAAATGAAAAAATTACATTCCGTACATAAAATGTGGACACTAATTCTTTTGCGTTTAGAATTGAATAATCGAGTTGGGACCCATTAGTTTTTCCTATTTATGACATAATCAATGCTCGTGCCAAATTTCCCGTTTCTATGACACCGGAAAGTGAAAAAATTACATTCCGCACGTAAAATTTCGACGCCAATTCTTTTGCGCTAGAATTGAATAATCGAGTTGGGACCTATTAACTTTTCCTATTTATGGCATAATCAATGCCCGTGCCAAATTTCATGTTTCTATCACATTGGGAAGTGAAAAAATTACATTCCGCACGTAACATTTCGACGCTAATTCTTTTGCGCATAGAATTGAATAATGGAGTTGGGACCCATTAGCTTTTCCTATTTATGACATAATCAATGCTCGTGCCAAATTTCCTGTTTCTATGACACCGGAAAGTGAAAAAATTACTTTCCGCACGTAAAATTTTGACGCCAATTCTTTTGCGCTAGAATTGAATAATCGAGTTGGGACCCAATTACTTTTCCTATTTTGGAGATATTCTATGCGTGTGCCAAATTTCATGTTTCTACGACATCGGGAAGTTGGAGAACTTTTGGCGAGTCAGTCAGTCAGTCAGTCAGTGAGTCAGTGAGTCAGTGAGGGCTTTCGTCTTTATATATATAGACTAGCTGATATACCCGTCTTCGCCCGAGTTAATTTGGTACTGGTGTTTATCTGGTGTTCACGCGGAAAATCTTATGAAGTCGTGGTTACTTTAGAGATACCGAGGAAAAACATATGTTCACCATTTTGCATAGTTCTCTGCGTTACCCAGGAAAGACCATGTGGAGGTGACCATGCGACCTTTCCATTATATAAAATGACATCAGGAAGTGAGAGAATTTGATTACATACATAAAATTTGGACACTAATTCTTTTGCGCTTAGAATTGAATAATCGAGTTGGGACCCATTAGCTTTTCCTATTTATGACATAATCAATGCTCCTGCCAAATTTCCCATTTCTATGACACCGGAAAGTGAAAAAATTACATTCCGCACGTAAAATTTGGACGCTAATTCTTTTGCGCATAGAATTGAATAATCGAGTTGGGACCCATTAGTGTTTCCTATTTATGACATAATCAATGCTTGTGCCAAATTTCCCGTTTCTATGACACCGGAAAGTGAAAAAATTACATTCCGCACATAAAATTTTGACGCCAATTCTTTTGCGCTAGAATTGAATAATCGAGTTGGGACCCATTAGCGTTTCCTATTTATGACATAATCAATGCTTGTGCCAAATTTCCCGTTTCTATGACACCGGAAAGTGAAAAAATTACATTCCGCACATAAAATTTTGACGCCAATCCTTTTGCGCTAGAATTGAATAATCGAGTTGGGACCCATTAGCGTTTCCTATTTATGACATAATCAATGCTCGTGCCAAATTTCCCGTTTCTATGACACCGGAAAGTGAAAAAATTACATTACGCACGTAAAATTTTGACGCCAATTCTTTTGCGCTAGAATTGAATAACCGAGTTGGTACCCATTAGCGTTTCCTATTTATGACATAATCAATGCTTGTGCCAAATTTCACGTTTCTATCACACCGGAAAGTGAAAAAATTACATTCCGTACGTAAAATTTGGACGCTAATTCTTTTGCGCATAGAATTGAATAATCAAGTTGGGACCCATTAGCTTTCCCTACTTATGACATGATCAATGCTCCTGCCAAATTTCCCGTTTCTATGACACCGGAAAATGAAAAAATTACATTCCGTACGTAAAATTTGGACGCTAATTCTTTTGCGCATAGAATTGAATAATCGAGTTGGGACCCATTAGCTTTTCCTATTTATGACATAATCAATGCTCGTGCCAAATTTCCCGTTTCTATGACACCGGAAAGTGAAAAAATTACATTCCGCACGTAAAATTTCGACGCCAATTCTTTTGCGCTAGAATTGAATAATCGAGTTGGGACCTATTAACTTTTCCTATTTATGACATAATCAATGCCCGTGCCAAATTTCATGTTTCTATCACATTGGGAAGTGAGAGATTTAGATTATGTACGTAAAATTTGGACGCTAATTCTTTTGCGCATAGAATTGAATAATGGAGTTGGGACCCATTAGCTTTTCCTATTTATGACATAATCAATGCTTGTGCCAAATTTCCTGTTTCTATGACACCGGAAAGTGAAAAAATTACATTCCGCACGTAAAATTTTGACGCCAATTCTTTTGCGCTAGAATTATAGAATCGAGTTGGGACTTATTAACTTTTTCTATTTATGACATAATTAATGCTCGTGCCAAATTTCACGTTTCTATGACAACGGAAAGTGAGAAAATGAGATTCCGTACGTAAAATTTGGACGCTAATTCTTTTGCGCATAGAATTGAATAATCAAGTTGGGACCCATTAGCTTTTCCTATTTATGACATAATCAATGCTCGTGCCAAATTTCCTGTTTCTATGACACCGGAAAGTGAAGAAATTACATTACGTACGTAAAATTTGGACGCTAATTCTTTTGCGCATAGAATTGAATAATGGAGTTGGGACCCATTAGCTTTTCCTATTTAGGACATAATCAATGCTCGTGCCAAATTTCCCGTTTCTATGACACCCGGAAAGTGAAAAAATTACATTCCACACGTAAAATTTCAACGCCAATTCTTTTGCGCTAGAATTGAATAATCGAGTTGGGACCCAATTACTTTTCCTATTTTGGAGATATTCTATGCGTGTGCCAAATTTCATGTTTCTACGACATCGGGAAGTTGGAGAACTTTTGGCGAGTCAGTCAGTCAGTCAGTCAGTGAGTGAGTCAGTGAGTCAGTGAGGGCTTTCGTCTTTATATATATAGACTAGCTGATATACCCGTCTTCGCCCGAGTTAATTTGGTACCTGTGTTTATCTGGTGTTCACATGGAAAATCTTATGAAGTCGTGGTTACTTTAGAGATACCGAGGAAAAACATATGTTCACCATTTTGCATAGTTCTCTGCGTTACCCAGGAAAGACCACGTGGAGGTGACCATGCGACCTTTCCGTTATATAAAATGACATCAGGAAGTGAGAGAATTTGATTACGTACATAAAATGTGGACACTAATTCTTTTGCGTTTAGAATTGAATAATCGAGTTGGGACTCATTAGCTTTTCCTATTTATGACATAATCAATGCTCCTGCCAAATTTCCCGTTTCTATGACACCGGAAATTGAAAAAATTACATTCCGCATGTAAAATTTGGACGCTAATTCCTTTGCGCATAGAATTGAATAATGGAGTTGGGACCCATTAGCTTTTCCTATTTATGACATAATCAATGCTCCTGCCAAATTTCCCGTTTCTATGATACCGGAAAGTGAAAAAATTACATTCCACACGTAAAATTTTGACGCCTATTCTTTTGCGCTAGAATTGAATAATTGAGTTGGGACCCAATTACTTTTCCTATTTTGGAGATATTCTATGCGTGTGCCAAATTTCATGTTTCTACGATATCGTGAAGTTGGAGAACTTTTGGCGAGTCAGTCAGTCAGTCAGTCAGTCAGTGAATCAGTGAGGGCTTTCGTCTTTATATATATAGACTAGCTGATATACCCGTCTTCGCCCGAGTTACTTTGGTACTGGTGTTTATCTGGTGTTCACACGGAAAAGCTTATGAAGTCGTGTTACTTTAGAGATACCGAGGAAAAACTTATGTTCACCATTTTGCATAGTTCTCTGCGTTACCCAGGAAAGACCACGTGGAGGTGACCATGCGACCTTTCCGTTATATAAAATGACATCAGGAAGTGAGAGAATTGGATTATGTACATAAAATTTGGACGCTAATTCTTTTGCGCATAGAATTGAATAATCGAGTTGGGTCCCATTAGCTTTTCCTATTTATGACATAATCAATGCTCCTGCCAAATTTCCCGTTTCTATGACACCGGAAAATGAAAAAATTACATTCCGTATGTAAAATTTGGACGCTAATTCTTTTGCGCATAGAATTGAATAATCGAGTTGGGACCCATTAGCTTTTCCTAATTATGACATAATCAATGCTAGTGCCAAATTTCCCGTTTCTATGACACCGGAAAGTGAAAAAATTACATTCCGCACGTAAAATTACGACGCCAATTCTTTTGCGCTAGAATTGAATAATCGAGTTGGGACCCAATTACTTTTCCTATTTTGGAGATATTCTATGCGTGTGCCAAATTTCATGTTTCTACGACATCGGGAAGTTGGAGAACTTTTGGCGAGTCAGTCAGTCAGTCAGTCAGTCAGTCAGTGAGTGAGTCAGTGAGTCAGTGAGGGCTTTCGTCTTTATATATATAGACTAGCTGATATACCCATCTTCGCCCGAGTTAATTTGGTACTGGTGTTTATCTGGTGTTCACATGGAAAATCTTATGAAGTCGTGGTTACTTTAGAGATACCGAGGAAAAACATATGTTCACCATTTTGCATAGTTCTCTGCGTTACCCAGGAAAGACCACGTGGAGGTGACCATGCGACCTTTCCGTTATATAAAATGACATCAGGAAGTGAGAGAATTTGATTACGTACATAAAATGTGGACACTAATTCTTTTGCGTTTAGAATTGAATAATCGAGTTGGGACTCATTAGCTTTTCCTATTTATGACATAATCAATGCTCCTGCCAAATTTCCCGTTTCTATGACACCGGAAATTGAAAAAATTACATTCCGCATGTAAAATTTGGACGCTAATTCCATTGCGCATAGAATTGAATAATGGAGTTGGGACCCATTAGCTTTTCCTATTTATGACATAATCAATGCTCCTGCCAAATTTCCCGTTTCTATGACACCGGAAAATGAAAAAATTACATTCCGTACATAAAATGTGGACACTAATTCTTTTGCGTTTAGAATTGAATAATCGAGTTGGGACCCATTAGTTTTTCCTATTTATGACATAATCAATGCTCGTGCCAAATTTCCCGTTTCTATGACACCGGAAAGTGAAAAAATTACATTCCGCACGTAAAATTTCGACGCCAATTCTTTTGCGCTAGAATTGAATAATCGAGTTGGGACCTATTAACTTTTCCTATTTATGGCATAATCAATGCCCGTGCCAAATTTCATGTTTCTATCACATTGGGAAGTGAAAAAATTACATTCCGCACGTAACATTTCGACGCTAATTCTTTTGCGCATAGAATTGAATAATGGAGTTGGGACCCATTAGCTTTTCCTATTTATGACATAATCAATGCTCGTGCCAAATTTCCTGTTTCTATGACACCGGAAAGTGAAAAAATTACTTTCCGCACGTAAAATTTTGACGCCAATTCTTTTGCGCTAGAATTGAATAATCGAGTTGGGACCCAATTACTTTTCCTATTTTGGAGATATTCTATGCGTGTGCCAAATTTCATGTTTCTACGACATCGGGAAGTTGGAGAACTTTTGGCGAGTCAGTCAGTCAGTCAGTCAGTGAGTCAGTGAGTCAGTGAGGGCTTTCGTCTTTATATATATAGACTAGCTGATATACCCGTCTTCGCCCGAGTTAATTTGGTACTGGTGTTTATCTGGTGTTCACGCGGAAAATCTTATGAAGTCGTGGTTACTTTAGAGATACCGAGGAAAAACATATGTTCACCATTTTGCATAGTTCTCTGCGTTACCCAGGAAAGACCATGTGGAGGTGACCATGCGACCTTTCCATTATATAAAATGACATCAGGAAGTGAGAGAATTTGATTACATACATAAAATTTGGACACTAATTCTTTTGCGCTTAGAATTGAATAATCGAGTTGGGACCCATTAGCTTTTCCTATTTATGACATAATCAATGCTCCTGCCAAATTTCCCATTTCTATGACACCGGAAAGTGAAAAAATTACATTCCGCACGTAAAATTTGGACGCTAATTCTTTTGCGCATAGAATTGAATAATCGAGTTGGGACCCATTAGTGTTTCCTATTTATGACATAATCAATGCTTGTGCCAAATTTCCCGTTTCTATGACACCGGAAAGTGAAAAAATTACATTCCGCACATAAAATTTTGACGCCAATTCTTTTGCGCTAGAATTGAATAATCGAGTTGGGACCCATTAGCGTTTCCTATTTATGACATAATCAATGCTTGTGCCAAATTTCCCGTTTCTATGACACCGGAAAGTGAAAAAATTACATTCCGCACATAAAATTTTGACGCCAATCCTTTTGCGCTAGAATTGAATAATCGAGTTGGGACCCATTAGCGTTTCCTATTTATGACATAATCAATGCTCGTGCCAAATTTCCCGTTTCTATGACACCGGAAAGTGAAAAAATTACATTACGCACGTAAAATTTTGACGCCAATTCTTTTGCGCTAGAATTGAATAACCGAGTTGGTACCCATTAGCGTTTCCTATTTATGACATAATCAATGCTTGTGCCAAATTTCACGTTTCTATCACACCGGAAAGTGAAAAAATTACATTCCGTACGTAAAATTTGGACGCTAATTCTTTTGCGCATAGAATTGAATAATCAAGTTGGGACCCATTAGCTTTCCCTACTTATGACATGATCAATGCTCCTGCCAAATTTCCCGTTTCTATGACACCGGAAAATGAAAAAATTACATTCCGTACGTAAAATTTGGACGCTAATTCTTTTGCGCATAGAATTGAATAATCGAGTTGGGACCCATTAGCTTTTCCTATTTATGACATAATCAATGCTCGTGCCAAATTTCCCGTTTCTATGACACCGGAAAGTGAAAAAATTACATTCCGCACGTAAAATTTCGACGCCAATTCTTTTGCGCTAGAATTGAATAATCGAGTTGGGACCTATTAACTTTTCCTATTTATGACATAATCAATGCCCGTGCCAAATTTCATGTTTCTATCACATTGGGAAGTGAGAGATTTAGATTATGTACGTAAAATTTGGACGCTAATTCTTTTGCGCATAGAATTGAATAATGGAGTTGGGACCCATTAGCTTTTCCTATTTATGACATAATCAATGCTTGTGCCAAATTTCCTGTTTCTATGACACCGGAAAGTGAAAAAATTACATTCCGCACGTAAAATTTTGACGCCAATTCTTTTGCGCTAGAATTATAGAATCGAGTTGGGACTTATTAACTTTTTCTATTTATGACATAATTAATGCTCGTGCCAAATTTCACGTTTCTATGACAACGGAAAGTGAGAAAATGAGATTCCGTACGTAAAATTTGGACGCTAATTCTTTTGCGCATAGAATTGAATAATCAAGTTGGGACCCATTAGCTTTTCCTATTTATGACATAATCAATGCTCGTGCCAAATTTCATGTTTCTATGACACCGGAAAGTGAAGAAATTACATTCCGTACGTAAAATTTGGACGCTAATTCTTTTGCGCATAGAATTGAATAATGGAGTTGGGACCCATTAGCTTTTCCTATTTAGGACATAATCTATGCTCGTGCCAAATTTCCCATTTCTATGACACCCGAAAAGTGAAAAAATTACATTCCGTACGTAAAATTTCAACGCCAATTCTTTTGCGCTAGAATTGAATAATCGAGTTGGGACTAGAGATGAGCGAACACCAAAATGTTCGGGTGTTCGTTATTCGAAACGAACTTCCCGCGATGTTCGTGGGTTCGTTTCGAATAACGAACCCCATTGAAGTCAATGGGCGACCAGAGCATTTTTGTATTTCGCCGATGCTCGCTAAGGTTTTCATGTGTGAAAATCTGGGCAATTCAACAAAGTGATGGGAACGACACAGCAACGGATAGGGCAGGCGAGTGGCTACATGTTGGGCTGCATCTCAAGTTCACAGGTCCCACTATTAAGCCACAATAGCGGCAAGAGTGGGGCCCCCCCCCCTCCCAAAAACTTTTACTTCTGAAAAGCCCTCATTAGCATGGCATACCTTTGCTAAGCACCACACTAGCTACAACAAAGCACAATCACTGCCTGGATGACACTCCGCTGCCACTTCTCCTGGGTTACATGCTGACCAACCGCCCCCCCTCCCCCCCACAGCGCACACCAAAGTGTCCCTGCGCAGCCTTCAGCTGCCCTCATGCCACACCACGCTCATGTCTATTTAGAAGTGCGTCTGCCATGAGGAGGAACCGCAGGCACACACTGCAGAGGGTTGGCACGGCTAGGCAGCGACCCTCTTTAAAAGGGGCGGGGCGATAGCCCACAATGCTGTACAGAAGCAATGAGAAATAGAATCCTGTGCCACCGCCATCAGGAGCTGCACACGTGGGCATAGCAATGGGGAACCTATGTGCCACACACTATTCATTCTATCAAGGTGTCTGCATGCCCCAGTCAGACTGGTAATATGTACCTTAACAGTAACCGCGTTGGTGGTAATGTGGTGGTGACTGCGGACCTAGTAGCGCGGTTTTATTTTGTTGGTTTTCGGAATGTGGCCAGGATTAAGTGGGCCGTGGCGGGGCTCTCTTGTAGTGTCGGTAAAGGTGAAATTCTTGGACTGCCACCAGACGAACCAATGCAAAGGCATTTGCCAAGAATGTTTTCCCTGTTGGAGGAGGAGGGGGATGTTTTTGAGGCACTACGTGTCCTCTCCACGTGTCCGTGGTTATATGCACCTTAACAGTAACCGCGTTGGTGGTAATGTGGTGGTGACTGCGGACCTAGTAGCGCGGTTTTATTTTGTTGGTTTTCGGAATGTGGCCAGGATTAAGTGGGCCGTGGCGGGGGGATGGTGGGGGGGCTCTCTTGTAGTGTCGGTAAAGGTGAAATTCTTGGACTGCCACCAGACGAACCAATGCAAAGGCATTTGCCAAGAATGTTTTCCCTGTTGGAGGAGGAGGGGGATGTTTTTGAGGCACTACGTGTCCTCTCCACGTGTCTGTGGTTATATGCACCTTAACAGTAACCGCGTTGGTGGGAAATGGCCTCGCCGCCATCATGTCTTTGGGAAGCCTCTGTTTCCACACCCCAGAGACATACCATTAGCAGCGGTATAGGCAGAGCCCATAATTAGTAACATTTCAGCCGTAGCATTAGGACAGGCCCCACTAACATATCACTAGCAGCATTATAGGAGGAGCGCAGTCTTCGTTCCATGTCAGCAATAGTAGCACTCAAGACAGGCCCCAGTAACAATTCCGAAGCAGCAGTATAGCGGGAGCGCAGTCTTCGTTCCATGTCAGCAATAGTAGCACTCAAGACAGGCCCCAGTAACAATTCCGAAGCAGCAGTATAGCGGGAGCGCAGTCTTCGTTCCATGTCAGCAATAGTAGCACTCAAGACAGGCCCCAGTAACAATTCCGAAGCAGCAGTATAGCGGGAGCGCAGTCTTCGTTCCATGTCAGCAATAGTAGCACTCAAGACAGGCCCCAGTAACAATTCCGAAGCAGCAGTATAGCGGGAGCGCAGTCTTCGTTCCATGTCAGCAATAGTAGCACTCAAGACAGGCCCCAGTAACAATTCCGAAGCAGCAGTATAGCGGGAGCGCAGTCTTCGTTCCATGTCAGCAATAGTAGCACTCAAGACAGGCCCCAGTAACAATTCCGAAGCAGCAGTATAGCGGGAGCGCAGTCTTCGTTCCATGTCAGCAATAGTAGCACTCAAGACAGGCCCCAGTAACAATTCCGAAGCAGCAGTATAGTGGGAGCGCAGTCTTAGTTCCATTTCAGTAGCCTTAGTATAGCCAAGGCCCAAGTTACATTTATGTAGCTAAAGTGTAGGCCAACCCCACACACACTTCTGTACCATGAGTGCAGGCGAAGAACATACAAATTGCTATGATTACACTGTAGGTGAGGGCCCCAAAAAATTGGTGTACCAACAGTACTAATGTACCTCAGTAAACATTGGCCATGCCCAACCAAGATGGCAGGTGAAACCCATTAATCGCTTTGGTTAATGTGGCTTAAGTGGTAACTAGG
Source organism: Eleutherodactylus coqui (assembly GCF_035609145.1). NCBI lineage: Eukaryota > Metazoa > Chordata > Amphibia > Anura > Eleutherodactylidae > Eleutherodactylus > Eleutherodactylus coqui. The sequence goes on from NW_027101717.1 coordinate 580,581, forward strand.
CCTGGAGGCAGCCCAGTTTAACGAAAAATTGGATCAAGTTAAAGTTTCAACGCTTTTAAGAGCATTGAAACATATAAAAATTGTTTCGAAAAATTAGATGAGTGAGCCTTGTGGCCCTAAGAAAAATTGCCCGTTCAGCGTGATTACGTGAGGTTTCAGGAGGAGGAGCAGGAGGAGGAGGAGGAATATTAGACACAGATTGATGAAGCAGAAATGTCCCCGTTTTGGATGGTGAGAGAGAACGTAGCTTCCATCCGCGGGTGCAGCCTACGTAATGCTTACGTATCGCTGCTGTCCGCTGGTGGAGAAGAGAAGTCTGGGGAAATCCAGGCTTTGTTCATCTTGATGAGTGTTAGCCTGTCGGCACTGTCGGTTGACAAGCGGGTACGCTTATCTGTGATGATTCCCTCAGCCGCACTAAACACCCTCTCCGACAAGACGCTAGCCGCAGGACAAGCAAGCACCTCCAGGGCATACAGCGCTAGTTCAGGCCACGTGTCCAGCTTCGACACCCAGTAGTTGTAGGTGGCAGAGGCGTCACGGAGGACGGTCGTGCGATCGGCTACGTACTCCCTCACCATCCTTTTACAGTGCTCCCGCCGACTCAGCCTTGACTGGGGAGCGGTGACACAGTCTTGCTGGGGAGCCATAAAGCTGTCCAGGCCCTTAAAGACTGTTGCACTGCCTGGGATGTACATGCTGCTCGATCTCCGCACCTCCCCTGCTACCTTGCCCTCGGTACTGCGCCTTCTGCCACTAGCGCTGTCGGCTGGGAATTTTACCATCAGCTTGTCCGCAAGGGTCCTGTGGTATAGCAACACTCTCGAACCCCTTTCCTCTTCGGGAATGAGAGTGGGCAGGTTCTCCTTATAGCGTGGGTCGAGCAGTGTGTACACCCAGTAATCCGTTGTGGCCAGAATGCGTGCAACGCGAGGGTCACGAGAAAGGCATCCTAACATGAAGTCAGCCAAGTGTGCCAGGGTACCTGTACGCAACACATGGCTGTCTTCACTAGGAAGATCACTTTCAGGATCCTTCTCCTCCTCCTCCTCCTCCTCAGGCCATACACGCTGAAAGGATGACAGGCAATCAGCCGGTGTACCGTCAGCAGCGGGCCAAGCTGTCTCTTCCCCCTCCTCCTCATCCTCCTCATGCTCCTCCTCCTCCTCCTGTACGCGCTGAGAAATAGACAGGAGGGTGCCCTGACTATCCAGCGGCATACTGTCTTCCACCGCCCCCGTTTCCGAGCGCAAAGCAGCTGCCTTTATGGTTTGCAGGGAATTTCTCAAGATGCATAGCAGAGGAATGGTGACGCTAATGATTGTAGCATCGCCGCTCACCACCTGGGTAGACTCCTCAAAATTACCAAGGACATGGCAGATGTCTGCCAACCAGGCCCACTCTTCTGAAAGGAATTGAGGAGGCTGACTCCCACTGCGCCGCCCATGTTGGAGTTGGTATTCGACTATAGCTCTACGCTGTTCATAGAGCCTGGCCAACATGTGGAGCGTAGAGTTCCACCGTGTGGGCACGTCGCACAGCAGTCGGTGCACTGGCAGCTTAAAGTGATGTTGCAGGGTGCGCAGGGTGGCAGCGTCCGTGTGGGACTTGCGGAAATGTGCGCAGAGCCGGCGCGCCTTTACGAGCAGGTCTGACAAGCGTGGGTAGCTTTTCAGAAAGCGCTGAACCACCAAATTAAAGACGTGGGCCAGGCATGGCACGTGCGTGAGGCTGCCGAGCTGCAGAGCCGCCACCAGGTTACGGCCGTTGTCACACACGACCATGCCCGGTTGGAGGCTCAGCGGCGCAAGCCAGCGGTCGGTCTGCTGTGTCAGACCCTGCAGCAGTTCGTGGGCCGTGTGCCTCTTATCGCCTAAGCTGAGTAGTTTCAGCACGGCCTGCTGACGCTTGCCCACCGCTGTGCTGCCACACCGCGCGACACCGACTGCTGGCGACATGCTGCTGCTAACACATCTTGATTGCGAGACAGAGGAGGAGGAGGAGGAGGAGGGTGCTTTAGTGGAGGAAGCATACACCTCCGCAGATACCAGCACCGAGCTGGGGCCCGCAATTCTGGGGGTGGGTAGGACGTGAGCGGTCCCAGGCTCTGACTCTGTCCCAGCCTCCACTAAATTCACCCAATGTGCCGTCAGGGAGATGTAGTGGCCCTGCCCGCCTGTGCTTGTCCACGTGTCCGTTGTTAAGTGGACCGTGGCAGTAACCGCGTTGGTGAGGGCGCGTACAATGTTGCGGGAGACGTGGTCGTGCAGGGCTGGGACGGCACATCGGGAAAAGTAGTGGCGACTGGGAACTGAGTAGCGCGGGGCCGCCGCCTCCATGATACTTTTGAAGGACTCAGTTTCCACAACCCTATACGGCAGCATCTCAAGGCTGATGAATTTTGCTATGCGGACGGTTAACGTTTGAGCGTGCGGGTGCGTGGCGGCGTACTTGCGCTTGCGCTCCAACAGTTGTGCAAGCGACGGCTGGACGGTGCGCTGAACTACACTGCTGGATGGGGCCGAGGACAGCGGAGATGAGGGTGTGGGTGCAGGCCATGAGGCGGTAGTGCCTGTGTCCTGAGAGGGGGGTTGCATCTCAGTGGCAGGTTGGGGCACAGGGGGAGAGGCAGGGGTGCAAACCGGAGGCGCTGAACGGCCTTCGTCCCACCTTGTGGGGTGCTTGGCCATCATATGTCTGCGCATGGTGGTGGTGGTGAGGCTGTTGGTGTTGGCTCCCCGGCTGAGCTTTGCGCGACAAAGGTTGCACACCACTGTTCGTCGGTCGTCAGGCGTCTCTGTGAAAAACTGCCAGACCTTAGAGCACCTCGGCCTCTGCAGGGTGGCATGGCGTGAGGGGGCGCTTTGGGAAACAGTTGGTGGATTATTCGGTCTGGCCCTGCCTCTACCCCTGGCCACCGCACTGCCTCTTGCAACCTGCCCTGCTGATGCCCTTGACTCCCCCTCTGAAGACCTGTCCTCCTGAGTAAGCGTTGCACACCAGGTGGGGTCAGTCACCTCATCGTCCTGCTGCTCTTCCTCCGAATCCTCTGTGCGCTGCTCCCTCGGACTTACTGCCCTTACTACTACCTCACTGCAAGACAACTGTGTCTGATCGTCATCGTCCTCCTCACCCACAGAAAGTTGTTGAGACAGTTGGCGGAAGTCCCCAGCCTCTTCCCCCGGACCCCGGGAACTTTCGAATGGTTGGGCATCAGTGACGATAAACTCCTCTGGTGGGAGAGGAACCGCTGCTGCCCAATCTAAGCAGGGGCCCGAGAACAGTTCCTGGGAGTGTTCCCGCTCCTGAGCAGGTGTCATTGTAGTGGAGTGAGGAGGCTGGGAGGAAAGAGGAGCAGCAGACAGAGGATTCGGATTTGCAGCAGTGGACGGCGCAGAACTGCGTGTTGACGATAGGTTGCTCGAAGCACTTTCTGCCATCCAGGACAGGACCTGCTCACACTGCTCATTTTCTAATAACCGTCTCCCGCGTGGACCCATTAATTGGGCGATGAATGTGGGGACGCCAGAAACGTGCCTCTCTCCTAATCGCGCAGCAGTCGGCTGCGACACACCTGGATCAGGAGCTCGGCCTGTGCCCACACCCTGACTTGGCCCTCCGCGTCCTCGGCCGCGTCCACGTCCTCTAGGACTACCCCTACCCATCAGCATGCTGTATTACCAGTGATTTGATTTCACAGGCAGGAAATAAATTGGCGCAAGACTGCAGGCCAAATATAATTTTTTCCCTTTTTTGAAAACGAAAGGCCCCACTGCCTCTAGTGAATGAATAATCTAAGTTTAATAACTGTGCTGTGGCCCTACTAATGTGTCACAGAACGTGAGGGTAGCAGAGTTATTATAACTCTGGCAGAGCAGGTATTTTTTTCCCAATTAAGGAAAGCAAATGGCGAAGCCAGCAGTAAAACGTAGCTGGGTGCGTCTGATTTTTAAACGTTGCACACGCAGCCGACACGTACACACAGCCCTTAGGACGGACAGAGGCAGGACAAATAGTTTTTTTTTTCAGTTTTTTTCCACCAAAAGGCAGCACTGCGTATATTCAATGAACATGAGAAGTTTAATAACTGTGCTGTGGCCCTGCTAATGTGTCACAGAACGTGAGGGTAGCAGAGTTATTATAACTCTGGCAGAGCAGGTATTTTTTTCCCAATTAAGGAAAGCAAATGGCGAAGCCAGCAGTAAAACATAGCTGGGTGCGTCTGATTTTTAAACGTTGCACACGCAGCCGACACGTACACACAGCCCTTAGGACGGACAGAGGCAGGACAAATAGTTTTTTTTTCAGTTTTTTTCCACCAAATGGCAGCACTGCGTATATTCAATGAACATGAGAAGTTTAATAACTGTGCTGTGGCCCTGCTAATGTGTCACAGAACGTGAGGGTAGCAGAGTTATTATAACTCTGGCAGAGCAGGTATTTTTTTCCCAATTAAGGAAAGCAAATGGCGAAACCAGCAGTAAAACGTAGCTGGGTGCGTCTGATTTTTAAACGTTGCACACGCAGCCGACACGTACACACAGCCCTTAGGACGGACAGAGGCAGGACAAATAGTTTTTTTTTCAGTTTTTTTCCACCAAAAGGCAGCACTGCATATATTCAATGAACATGAGAAGTTTAATAACTGTGCTGTGGCCCTGCTAATGTGTCACAGAACGTGAGGGTAGCAGAGTTATTATAACTCTGGCAGAGCAGGTATTTTTTTCCCAATTAAGGAAAGCAAATGGCGAAGCCAGCAGTAAAACGTAGCTGGGTGCGTCTGATTTTTAAACGTTGCACACGCAGCCGACACGTACACACAGCCCTTAGGACGGACAGAGGCAGGACAAATAGTTTTTTTTTCAGTTTTTTTCCACCAAAAGGCAGCACTGCGTATATTCAATGAACATGAGAAGTTTAATAACTGTGCTGTGGCCCTGCTAATGTGTCACAGAACGTGAGGGTAGCAGAGTTATTATAACTCTGGCAGAGCAGGTATTTTTTTCCCAATTAAAGAAAGCAAAGGGCGAAGCCAGCAGTAAAACGTAGCTGGGTGCGTCTGATTTTTAAACGTTGTACACGCAGCCGACACGTACACACAGCCCTTAGGACGGACAGAGGCAGGACAAATAGTTTTTTTTTCAGTTTTTTTCCACCAAAAGGCAGCACTGCGTTTAAAAAAATGAACATGAGAAGTTTAATAACTGTGCTGTGGCCCTGCTAATGTGTCACAGAACGTGAGGGTAGCAGAGTTATTATAACTCTGGCAGAGCAGGTATTTTTTTCCCAATTAAGGAAAGCAAATGGCGAAGCCAGCAGTAAAACGTAGCTGGGTGCGTCTGATTTTTAAACGTTGCACACGCAGCCGACACGTACACACAGCCCTTAGGACGGACAGAGGCAGGACAAATAGTTTTTTTTTCAGTTTTTTTCCACCAAAAGGCAGCACTGCGTATATTCAATGAACATGAGAAGTTTAATAACTGTGCTGTGGCCCTGCTAATGTGTCACAGAACGTGAGGGTAGCAGAGTTATTATAACTCTGGCAGAGCAGGTATTTTTTTCCCAATTAAGGAAAGCAAATGGCGAAGCCAGCAGTAAAACGTAGCTGGGTGCGTCTGATTTTTAAACGTTGCACACGCAGCCGACACGTACACACAGCCCTTAGGACGGACAGAGGCAGGACAAATAGTTTTTTTTTCAGTTTTTTTCCACCAAAAGGCAGCACTGCGTATATTCAATGAACATGAGAAGTTTAATAACTGTGCTGTGGCCCTGCTAATGTGTCACAGAACGTGAGGGTAGCAGAGTTATTATAACTCTGGCAGAGCAGGTATTTTTTTCCCAATTAAGGAAAGCAAATGGCGAAGCCAGCAGTAAAACGTAGCTGGGTGCGTCTGATTTTTAAACGTTGCACACGCAGCCGACACGTACACACAGCCCTTAGGACGGACAGAGGCAGGACAAATAGTTTTTTTTTCAGTTTTTTTCCACCAAAAGGCAGCACTGCGTATATTCAATGAACATGAGAAGTTTAATAACTGTGCTGTGGCCCTGCTAATGTGTCACAGAACGTGAGGGTAGCAGAGTTATTATAACTCTGGCAGAGCAGGTATTTTTTTCCCAATTAAGGAAAGCAAATGGCGAAGCCAGCAGTAAAACGTAGCTGGGTGCGTCTGATTTTTAAACGTTGCACACGCAGCCGACACGTACACACAGCCCTTAGGACGGACAGAGGCAGGACAAATAGTTTTTTTTTCAGTTTTTTTCCACCAAAAGGCAGCACTGCGTATATTCAATGAACATGAGAAGTTTAATAACTGTGCTGTGGCCCTGCTAATGTGTCACAGAACGTGAGGGTAGCAGAGTTATTATAACTCTGGCAGAGCAGGTATTTTTTTCCCAATTAAGGAAAGCAAATGGCGAAGCCAGCAGTAAAACGTAGCTGGGTGCGTCTGATTTTTAAACGTTGCACACGCAGCCGACACGTACACACAGCCCTTAGGACGGACAGAGGCAGGACAAATAGTTTTTTTTTCAGTTTTTTTCCACCAAAAGGCAGCACTGCGTATATTCAATGAACATGAGAAGTTTAATAACTGTGCTGTGGCCCTGCTAATGTGTCACAGAACGTGAGGGTAGCAGAGTTATTATAACTCTGGCAGAGCAGGTATTTATTTCCCAATTAAGGAAAGCAAATGGCGAAACCAGCAGTAAAACGTAGCTGGGTGCGTCTGATTTTTAAACGTTGCACACGCAGCCGACACGTACACACAGCCCTTAGGACGGACAGAGGCAGGACAAATAGTTTTTTTTTCAGTTTTTTTCCACCAAAAGGCAGCACTGCGTATATTCAATGAACATGAGAAGTTTAATAACTGTGCTGTGGCCCTGCTAATGTGTCACAGAACGTGAGGGTAGCAGAGTTATTATAACTCTGGCAGAGCAGGTATTTTTTTCCCAATTAAGGAAAGCAAATGGCGAAGCCAGCAGTAAAACGTAGCTGGGTGCGTCTGATTTTTAAACGTTGCACACGCAGCCGACACGTACACACAGCCCTTAGGACGGACAGAGGCAGGACAAATAGTTTTTTTTTCAGTTTTTTTCCACCAAAAGGCAGCACTGCGTATATTCAATGAAAATGAGAAGTTTAATAACTGTGCTGTGGCCCTGCTAATGTGTCACAGAACGTGAGGGTAGCAGAGTTATTATAACTCTGGCAGAGCAGGTATTTTTTTCCCAATTAAGGAAAGCAAATGGCGAAGCCAGCAGTAAAACGTAGCTGGGTGTGTCTGATTTTTAAACGTTGCACACGCAGCCGACACGTACACACAGCCCTTAGGACGGACAGAGGCAGGACAAATAGTTTTTTTTTCAGTTTTTTTCCACCAAAAGGCAGCACTGCGTATATTCAATGAACATGAGAAGTTTAATAACTGTGCTGTGGCCCTGCTAATGTGTCACAGAACGTGAGGGTAGCAGAGTTATTATAACTCTGGCAGAGCAGGTATTTTTTTCCCAATTAAGGAAAGCAAATGGCGAAGCCAGCAGTAAAACATAGCCGGGTGCGTCTGATTTTTAAACGTTGCACACGCAGCCGACACGTACACACAGCCCTTAGGACGGACAGAGGCAGGACAAATAGTTTTTTTTTCAGTTTTTTTCCACCAAAAGGCAGCACTGCGTATATTCAATGAACATGAGAAGTTTAATAACTGTGCTGTGGCCCTGCTAATGTGTCACAGAACGTGAGGGTAGCAGAGTTATTATAACTCTGGCAGAGCAGGTATTTTTTTTCCAATTAAGGAAAGCAAATGGCGAAACCAGCAGTAAAACGTAGCTGGGTGCGTCTGATTTTTAAACGTTGCACACGCAGCCGACACGTACACACAGCCCTTAGGACGGACAGAGGCAGGACAAATAGTTTTTTTTCAGTTTTTTTCCACCAAAAGGCAGCACTGCGTATATTCAATGAACATGAGAAGTTTAATAACTGTGCTGTGGCCCTGCTAATGTGTCACAGAACGTGAGGGTAGCAGAGTTATTATAACTCTGGCAGAGCAGGTATTTTTTTCCCAATTAAGGAAAGCAAATGGCGAAGCCAGCAGTAAAACGTAGCTGGGTGCGTCTGATTTTTAAACGTTGCACACGCAGCCGACACGTACACACAGCCCTTAGGACGGACAGAGGCAGGACAAATAGTTTTTTTTTCAGTTTTTTTCCACCAAAAGGCAGCACTGCGTATATTCAATGAACATGAGAAGTTTAATAACTGTGCTGTGGCCCTGCTAATGTGTCACAGAACGTGAGGGTAGCAGAGTTATTATAACTCTGGCAGAGCAGGTATTTACTTCCCAATTAAGGAAAGCAAATGGCGAAACCAGCAGTAAAACGTAGCTGGGTGCGTCTGATTTTTAAACGTTGCACACGCAGCCGACACGTACACACAGCCCTTAGGACGGACAGAGGCAGGACAAATAGTTTTTTTTCAGTTTTTTTCCACCAAAAGGCAGCACTGCGTATATTCAATGAACATGAGAAGTTTAATAACTGTGCTGTGGCCCTGCTAATGTGTCACAGAACGTGAGGGTAGCAGAGTTATTATAACTCTGGCAGAGCAGGTATTTTTTTCCCAATTAAGGAAAGCAAATGGCGAAGCCAGCAGTAAAACGTAGCTGGGTGCGTCTGATTTTTAAACGTTGCACACGCAGCCGACACGTACACACAGCCCTTAGGACGGACAGAGGCAGGACAAATAGTTTTTTTTTCAGTTTTTTTCCACCAAAAGGCAGCACTGCGTATATTCAATGAACATGAGAAGTTTAATAACTGTGCTGTGGCCCTGCTAATGTGTCACAGAACGTGAGGGTAGCAGAGTTATTATAACTCTGGCAGAGCAGGTATTTTTTTCCCAATTAAGGAAAGCAAATGGCGAAGCCAGCAGTAAAACGTAGCTGGGTGCGTCTGATTTTTAAACGTTGCACACGCAGCCGCCACGTACACACAGCCCTTAGGACGGACAGAGGCAGGACAAATAGTTTTTTTTTCCACCAAAAGGCAGCACTGCGTATATTCAATGAACATGAGAAGTTTAATAACTGTGCTGTGGCCCTGCTAATGTGTCACAGAACGTGAGGGTAGCAGAGTTATTATAACTCTGGCAGAGCAGGTATTTTTTTCCCAATTAAGGAAAGCAAATGGCGAAGCCAGCAGTAAAACGTAGCTGGGTGCGTCTGATTTTTAAACGTTGCACACGCAGCCGCCACGTACACACAGCCCTTAGGACGGACAGAGGCAGGACAAATAGTTTTTTTTTCCACCAAAAGGCAGCACTGCGTATATTCAATGAACATGAGAAGTTTAATAACTGTGCTGTGGCCCTGCTAATGTGTCACAGAACGTGAGGGTAGCAGAGTTATTATAACTCTGGCAGAGCAGGTATTTTTTTCCCAATTAAGGAAAGCAAATGGCGAAGCCAGCAGTAAAACGTAGCTGGGTGCGTCTGATTTTTAAACGTTGCACACGCAGCCGACACGTACACACAGCCCTTAGGACGGACAGAGGCAGGACAAATAGTTTTTTTTTCAGTTTTTTTCCACCAAAAGGCAGCACTGCGTATATTCAATGAACATGAGAAGTTTAATAACTGTGCTGTGGCCCTGCTAATGTGTCACAGAACGTGAGGGTAGCAGAGTTATTATAACTCTGGCAGGGCAGGTATTTTTTTCCCAATTAAGGAAAGCAAATGGCGAAGCCAGCAGTAAAACGTAGCTGGGTGCGTCTGATTTTTAAACGTTGCACACGCAGCCGACACGTACACACAGCCCTTAGGACGGACAGAGGCAGGACAAATAGTTTTTTTTTCAGTTTTTTTCCACCAAAAGGCAGCACTGCGTATAAAAAAATGAACATGAGAAGTTTAATAACTGTGCTGTGGCCCTGCTAATGTGTCACAGAACGTGAGGGTAGCAGAGTTATTATAACTCTGGCAGAGCAGGTATTTTTTTCCCAATTAAGGAAAGCAAATGGCGAAGCCAGCAGTAAAACGTAGCTGGGTGCGTCTGATTTTTAAACGTTGCACACGCAGCCGACACGTACACACAGCCCTTAGGACGGACAGAGGCAGGACAAATAGTTTTTTTTTCAGTTTTTTTCCACCAAAAGGCAGCACTGCGTATATTCAATGAACATGAGAAGTTTAATAACTGTGCTGTGGCCCTGCTAATGTGTCACAGAACGTGAGGGTAGCAGAGTTATTATAACTCTGGCAGAGCAGGTATTTTTTTCCCAATTAAGGAAAGCAAATGGCGAAGCCAGCAGTAAAACGTAGCTGGGTGCGTCTGATTTTTAAACGTTGCACACGCAGCCGACACGTACACACAGCCCTTAGGACGGACAGAGGCAGGACAAATAGTTTTTTTTTCAGTTTTTTTCCACCAAAAGGCAGCACTGCGTATATTCAATGAACATGAGAAGTTTAATAACTGTGCTGTGGCCCTGCTAATGTGTCACAGAACGTGAGGGTAGCAGAGTTATTATAACTCTGGCAGAGCAGGTATTTTTTTCCCAATTAAGGAAAGCAAATGGCGAAGCCAGCAGTAAAACGTAGCTGGGTGCGTCTGATTTTTAAACGTTGCACACGCAGCCGACACGTACACACAGCCCTTAGGACGGACAGAGGCAGGACAAATAGTTTTTTTTTCAGTTTTTTTCCACCAAAAGGCAGCACTGCGTATATTCAATGAACATGAGAAGTTTAATAACTGTGCTGTGGCCCTGCTAATGTGTCACAGAACGTGAGGGTAGCAGAGTTATTATAACTCTGGCAGAGCAGGTATTTTTTTCCCAATTAAGGAAAGCAAATGGCGAAGCCAGCAGTAAAACGTAGCTGGGTGCGTCTGATTTTTAAACGTTGCACACGCAGCCGACACGTACACACAGCCCTTAGGACGGACAGAGGCAGGACAAATAGTTTTTTTTTCAGTTTTTTTCCACCAAAAGGCAGCACTGCGTATATTCAATGAACATGAGAAGTTTAATAACTGTGCTGTGGCCCTGCTAATGTGTCACAGAACGTGAGGGTAGCAGAGTTATTATAACTCTGGCAGAGCAGGTATTTTTTTCCCAATTAAGGAAAGCAAATGGCGAAGCCAGCAGTAAAACGTAGCTGGGTGCGTCTGATTTTTAAACGTTGCACACGCAGCCGACACGTACACACAGCCCTTAGGACGGACAGAGGCAGGACAAATAGTTTTTTTTTCAGTTTTTTTCCACCAAAAGGCAGCACTGCGTATATTCAATGAACATGAGAAGTTTAATAACTGTGCTGTGGCCCTGCTAATGTGTCACAGAACGTGAGGGTAGCAGAGTTATTATAACTCTGGCAGAGCAGGTATTTATTTCCCAATTAAGGAAAGCAAATGGCGAAACCAGCAGTAAAACGTAGCTGGGTGCGTCTGATTTTTAAACGTTGCACACGCAGCCGACACGTACACACAGCCCTTAGGACGGACAGAGGCAGGACAAATAGTTTTTTTTTCAGTTTTTTTCCACCAAAAGGCAGCACTGCGTATATTCAATGAACATGAGAAGTTTAATAACTGTGCTGTGGCCCTGCTAATGTGTCACAGAACGTGAGGGTAGCAGAGTTATTAGAACTCTGGCAGAGCAGGTATTTTTTTCCCAATTAAGGAAAGCAAATGGCGAAGCCAGCAGTAAAACGTAGCTGGGTGCGTCTGATTTTTAAACGTTGCACACGCAGCCGACACGTACACACAGCCCTTAGGACGGACAGAGGCAGGACAAATAGTTTTTTTTTCAGTTTTTTTCCACCAAAAGGCAGCACTGCGTATATTCAATGAAAATGAGAAGTTTAATAACTGTGCTGTGGCCCTGCTAATGTGTCACAGAACGTGAGGGTAGCAGAGTTATTATAACTCTGGCAGAGCAGGTATTTTTTTCCCAATTAAGGAAAGCAAATGGCGAAGCCAGCAGTAAAACGTAGCTGGGTGCGTCTGATTTTTAAACGTTGCACACGCAGCCGACACGTACACACAGCCCTTAGGACGGACAGAGGCAGGACAAATAGTTTTTTTTTCAGTTTTTTTCCACCAAAAGGCAGCACTGCGTATATTCAATGAACATGAGAAGTTTAATAACTGTGCTGTGGCCCTGCTAATGTGTCACAGAACGTGAGGGTAGCAGAGTTATTATAACTCTGGCAGAGCAGGTATTTTTTTCCCAATTAAGGAAAGCAAATGGCGAAGCCAGCAGTAAAACATAGCTGGGTGCGTCTGATTTTTAAACGTTGCACACGCAGCCGACACGTACACACAGCCCTTAGGACGGACAGAGGCAGGACAAATAGTTTTTTTTTCAGTTTTTTTCCACCAAAAGGCAGTACTGCGTATATTCAATGAACATGAGAAGTTTAATAACTGTGCTGTGGCCCTGCTAATGTGTCACAGAACGTGAGGGTAGCAGAGTTATTATAACTCTGGCAGAGCAGGTATTTTTTTTCCAATTAAGGAAAGCAAATGGCGAAACCAGCAGTAAAACGTAGCTGGGTGCGTCTGATTTTTAAACGTTGCACACGCAGCCGACACGTACACACAGCCCTTAGGACGGACAGAGGCAGGACAAATAGTTTTTTTTCAGTTTTTTTCCACCAAAAGGCAGCACTGCGTATATTCAATGAACATGAGAAGTTTAATAACTGTGCTGTGGCCCTGCTAATGTGTCACAGAACGTGAGGGTAGCAGAGTTATTATAACTCTGGCAGAGCAGGTATTTTTTTCCCAATTAAGGAAAGCAAATGGCGAAGCCAGCAGTAAAACGTAGCTGGGTGCGTCTGATTTTTAAACGTTGCACACGCAGCCGACACGTACACACAGCCCTTAGGACGGACAGAGGCAGGACAAATAGTTTTTTTTTCAGTTTTTTTCCACCAAAAGGCAGCACTGCGTATATTCAATGAACATGAGAAGTTTAATAACTGTGCTGTGGCCCTGCTAATGTGTCACAGAACGTGAGGGTAGCAGAGTTATTATAACTCTGGCAGAGCAGGTATTTATTTCCCAATTAAGGAAAGCAAATGGCGAAACCAGCAGTAAAACGTAGCTGGGTGCGTCTGATTTTTAAACGTTGCACACGCAGCCGACACGTACACACAGCCCTTAGGACGGACAGAGGCAGGACAAATAGTTTTTTTTCAGTTTTTTTCCACCAAAAGGCAGCACTGCGTATATTCAATGAACATGAGAAATTTAATAACTGTGCTGTGGCCCTGCTAATGTGTCACAGAACGTGAGGGTAGCAGAGTTATTATAACTCTGGCAGAGCAGGTATTTTTTTCCCAATTAAGGAAAGCAAATGGCGAAGCCAGCAGTAAAACGTAGCTGGGTGCGTCTGATTTTTAAACGTTGCACACGCAGCCGACACGTACACACAGCCCTTAGGACGGACAGAGGCAGGACAAATAGTTTTTTTTTCAGTTTTTTTCCACCAAAAGGCAGCACTGCGTATATTCAATGAACATGAGAAGTTTAATAACTGTGCTGTGGCCCTGCTAATGTGTCACAGAACGTGAGGGTAGCAGAGTTATTATAACTCTGGCAGAGCAGGTATTTTTTTCCCAATTAAGGAAAGCAAATGGCGAAGCCAGCAGTAAAACGTAGCTGGGTGCGTCTGATTTTTAAACGTTGCACACGCAGCCGACACGTACACACAGCCCTTAGGACGGACAGAGGCAGGACAAATAGTTTTTTTTTCAGTTTTTTTCCACCAAAAGGCAGCACTGCGTATATTCAATGAACATGAGAAGTTTAATAACTGTGCTGTGGCCCTGCTAATGTGTCACAGAACGTGAGGGTAGCAGAGTTATTATAACTCTGGCAGAGCAGGTATTTTTTTCCCAATTAAGGAAAGCAAATGGCGAAGCCAGCAGTAAAACGTAGCTGGGTGCGTCTGATTTTTAAACGTTGCACACGCAGCCGACACGTACACACAGCCCTTAGGACGGACAGAGGCAGGACAAATAGTTTTTTTTTCAGTTTTTTTCCACCAAAAGGCAGCACTGCGTATATTCAATGAACATGAGAAGTTTAATAACTGTGCTGTGGCCCTGCTAATGTGTCACAGAACGTGAGGGTAGCAGAGTTATTATAACTCTGGCAGAGCAGGTATTTTTTTCCCAATTAAGGAAAGCAAATGGCGAAGCCAGCAGTAAAACGTAGCTGGGTGCGTCTGATTTTTAAACGTTGCACACGCAGCCGACACGTACACACAGCCCTTAGGACGGACAGAGGCAGGACAAATAGTTTTTTTTTCAGTTTTTTTCCACCAAAAGGCAGCACTGCGTATATTCAATGAACATGAGAAGTTTAATAACTGTGCTGTGGCCCTGCTAATGTGTCACAGAACGTGAGGGTAGCAGAGTTATTATAACTCTGGCAGAGCAGGTATTTTTTTCCCAATTAAGGAAAGCAAATGGCGAAGCCAGCAGTAAAACGTAGCTGGGTGCGTCTGATTTTTAAACGTTGCACACGCAGCCGACACGTACACACAGCCCTTAGGACGGACAGAGGCAGGACAAATAGTTTTTTTTTCAGTTTTTTTCCACCAAAAGGCAGCACTGCGTATATTCAATGAACATGAGAAGTTTAATAACTGTGCTGTGGCCCTGCTAATGTGTCACAGAACGTGAGGGTAGCAGAGTTATTATAACTCTGGCAGAGCAGGTATTTTTTTCCCAATTAAGGAAAGCAAATGGCAAAGCCAGCAGTAAAACGTAGCTGGGTGCGTCTGATTTTTAAACGTTGCACACGCAGCCGACACGTACACACAGCCCTTAGGACGGACAGAGGCAGGACAAATAGTTTTTTTTTCAGTTTTTTTCCACCAAAAGGCAGCACTGCGTATATTCAATGAACATGAGAAGTTTAATAACTGTGCTGTGGCCCTGCTAATGTGTCACAGAACGTGAGGGTAGCAGAGTTATTATAACTCTGGCAGAGCAGGTATTTTTTTCCCAATTAAGGAAAGCAAATGGCGAAGCCAGCAGTAAAACGTAGCTGGGTGCGTCTGATTTTTAAACGTTGCACACGCAGCCGACACGTACACACAGCCCTTAGAACGGACAGAGGCAGGACAAATAGTTTTTTTTTCAGTTTTTTTCCACCAAAAGGCAGCACTGCGTATATTCAATGAACATGAGAAGTTTAATAACTGTGCTGTGGCCCTGCTAATGTGTCACAGAACGTGAGGGTAGCAGAGTTATTATAACTCTGGCAGAGCAGGTATTTTTTTCCCAATTAAGGAAAGCAAATGGCGAAGCCAGCAGTAAAACGTAGCTGGGTGCGTCTGATTTTTAAACGTTGCACACGCAGCCGACACGTACACACAGCCCTTAGGACGGACAGAGGCAGGACAAATAGTTTTTTTTTCAGTTTTTTTCCACCAAAAGGCAGCACTGCGTATATTCAATGAACATGAGAAGTTTAATAACTGTGCTGTGGCCCTGCTAATGTGTCACAGAACGTGAGGGTAGCAGAGTTATTATAACTCTGGCAGAGCAGGTATTTTTTTCCCAATTAAGGAAAGCAAATGGCGAAGCCAGCAGTAAAACGTAGCTGGGTGCGTCTGATTTTTAAACGTTGCACACGCAGCCGACACGTACACACAGCCCTTAGGACGGACAGAGGCAGGACAAATAGTTTTTTTTTCAGTTTTTTTCCACCAAAAGGCAGCACTGCGTATATTCAATGAACATGAGAAGTTTAATAACTGTGCTGTGGCCCTGCTAATGTGTCACAGAACGTGAGGGTAGCAGAGTTATTATAACTCTGGCAGAGCAGGTATTTTTTTCCCAATTAAGGAAAGCAAATGGCGAAGCCAGCAGTAAAACGTAGCTGGGTGCGTCTGATTTTTAAACGTTGCACACGCAGCCGACACGTACACACAGCCCTTAGGACGGACAGAGGCAGGACAAATAGTTTTTTTTTCAGTTTTTTTCCACCAAAAGGCAGCACTGCGTATATTCAATGAAAATGAGAAGTTTAATAACTGTGCTGTGGCCCTGCTAATGTGTCACAGAACGTGAGGGTAGCAGAGTTATTATAACTCTGGCAGAGCAGGTATTTTTTTCCCAATTAAGGAAAGCAAATGGCGAAGCCAGCAGTAAAACGTAGCTGGGTGCGTCTGATTTTTAAACGTTGCACACGCAGCCGACACGTACACACAGCCCTTAGGACGGACAGAGGCAGGACAAATAGTTTTTTTTTCAGTTTTTTTCCACCAAAAGGCAGCACTGCGTATATTCAATGAACATGAGAAGTTTAATAACTGTGCTGTGGCCCTGCTAATGTGTCACAGAACGTGAGGGTAGCAGAGTTATTATAACTCTGGCAGAGCAGGTATTTTTTTCCCAATTAAGGTAAGCAAATGGCGAAGCCAGCAGTAAAACGTAGCTGGGTGCGTCTGATTTTTAAACGTTGCACACGCAGCCGACACGTACACACAGCCCTTAGGACGGACAGAGGCAGGACAAATAGTTTTTTTTTCAGTTTTTTTCCACCAAAAGGCAGCACTGCGTATATTCAATGAACATGAGAAGTTTAATAACTGTGCTGTGGCCCTGCTAATGTGTCACAGAACGTGAGGGTAGCAGAGTTATTATAACTCTGGCAGAGCAGGTATTTTTTTCCCAATTAAAGAAAGCAAATGGCGAAGCCAGCAGTAAAACGTAGCTGGGTGCGTCTGATTTTTAAACGTTGCACACGCAGCCGCCACGTACACACAGCCCTTAGGACGGACAGAGGCAGGACAAATAGTTTTTTTTTCCACCAAAAGGCAGCACTGCGTATATTCAATGTACATGAGAAGTTTAATAACTGTGCTGTGGCCCTGCTAATGTGTCACAGAACGTGAGGGTAGCAGAGTTATTATAACTCTGGCAGAGCAGGTATTTTTTTCCCAATTAAGTAAAGCAAATGGCGAAGCCAGCAGTAAAACGTAGCTGGGTGCGTCTGATTTTTAAACGTTGCACACGCAGCCGACACGTACACACAGCCCTTAGGACGGACAGAGGCAGGACAAATAGTTTTTTTTTCAGTTTTTTTCCACCAAAAGGCAGCACTGCGTATATTCAATGAACATGAGAAGTTTAATAACTGTGCTGTGGCCCTGCTAATGTGTCACAGAACGTGAGGGTAGCAGAGTTATTATAACTCTGGCAGAGCAGGTATTTTTTTCCCAATTAAGGAAAGCAAATGGCGAAGCCAGCAGTAAAACGTAGCTGGGTGCGTCTGATTTTTAAACGTTGCACACGCAGCCGACACGTACACACAGCCCTTAGGACGGACAGAGGCAGGACAAATAGTTTTTTTTTCAGTTTTTTTCCACCAAAAGGCAGCACTGCGTATATTCAATGAACATGAGAAGTTTAATAACTGTGCTGTGGCCCTGCTAATGTGTCACAGAACGTGAGGGTAGCAGAGTTATTATAACTCTGGCAGAGCAGGTATTTTTTTCCCAATTAAGGAAAGCAAATGGCGAAGCCAGCAGTAAAACGTAGCTGGGTGCGTCTGATTTTTAAACGTTGCACACGCAGCCGACACGTACACACAGCCCTTAGGACGGACAGAGGCAGGACAAATAGTTTTTTTTTCAGTTTTTTTCCACCAAAAGGCAGCACTGCGTATATTCAATGAACATGAGAAGTTTAATAACTGTGCTGTGGCCCTGCTAATGTGTCACAGAACGTGAGGGTAGCAGAGTTATTATAACTCTGGCAGAGCAGGTATTTTTTTCCCAATTAAGGAAAGCAAATGGCGAAGCCAGCAGTAAAACGTAGCTGGGTGCGTCTGATTTTTAAACGTTGCACACGCAGCCGACACGTACACACAGCCCTTAGGACGGACAGAGGCAGGACAAATAGTTTTTTTTTCAGTTTTTTTCCACCAAAAGGCAGCACTGCGTATATTCAATGAACATGAGAAGTTTAATAACTGTGCTGTGGCCCTGCTAATGTGTCACAGAACGTGAGGGTAGCAGAGTTATTATAACTCTGGCAGAGCAGGTATTTTTTTCCCAATTAAGGAAAGCAAATGGCGAAGCCAGCAGTAAAACGTAGCTGGGTGCGTCTGATTTTTAAACGTTGCACACGCAGCCGACACGTACACACAGCCCTTAGGACGGACAGAGGCAGGACAAATAGTTTTTTTTTCAGTTTTTTTCCACCAAAAGGCAGCACTGCGTATATTCAATGAACATGAGAAGTTTAATAACTGTGCTGTGGCCCTGCTAATGTGTCACAGAACGTGAGGGTAGCAGAGTTATTATAACTCTGGCAGAGCAGGTATTTTTTTCCCAATTAAGGAAAGCAAATGGCAAAGCCAGCAGTAAAACGTAGCTGGGTGCGTCTGATTTTTAAACGTTGCACACGCAGCCGACACGTACACACAGCCCTTAGAACGGACAGAGGCAGGACAAATAGTTTTTTTTTCAGTTTTTTTCCACCAAAAGGCAGCACTGCGTATATTCAATGAACATGAGAAGTTTAATAACTGTGCTGTGGCCCTGCTAATGTGTCACAGAACGTGAGGGTAGCAGAGTTATTATAACTCTGGCAGAGCAGGTATTTTTTTCCCAATTAAGGAAAGCAAATGGCGAAGCCAGCAGTAAAACGTAGCTGGGTGCGTCTGATTTTTAAACGTTGCACACGCAGCCGACACGTACACACAGCCCTTAGGACGGACAGAGGCAGGACAAATAGTTTTTTTTTCAGTTTTTTTCCACCAAAAGGCAGCACTGCGTATATTCAATGAACATGAGAAGTTTAATAACTGTGCTGTGGCCCTGCTAATGTGTCACAGAACGTGAGGGTAGCAGAGTTATTATAACTCTGGCAGAGCAGGTATTTATTTCCCAATTAAGGAAAGCAAATGGCGAAACCAGCAGTAAAACGTAGCTGGGTGCGTCTGATTTTTAAACGTTGCACACGCAGCCGACACGTACACACAGCCCTTAGGACGGACAGAGGCAGGACAAATAGTTTTTTTTCAGTTTTTTTCCACCAAAAGGCAGCACTGCGTATATTCAATGAACATGAGAAGTTTAATAACTGTGCTGTGGCCCTGCTAATGTGTCACAGAACGTGAGGGTAGCAGAGTTATTATAACTCTGGCAGAGCAGGTATTTTTTTCCCAATTAAGGAAAGCAAATGGCGAAGCCAGCAGTAAAACGTAGCTGGGTGCGTCTGATTTTTAAACGTTGCACACGCAGCCGACACGTACACACAGCCCTTAGGACGGACAGAGGCAGGACAAATAGTTTTTTTTTCAGTTTTTTTCCACCAAAAGGCAGCACTGCGTATATTCAATGAACATGAGAAGTTTAATAACTGTGCTGTGGCCCTGCTAATGTGTCACAGAACGTGAGGGTAGCAGAGTTATTATAACTCTGGCAGAGCAGGTATTTTTTTCCCAATTAAGGAAAGCAAATGGCGAAGCCAGCAGTAAAACGTAGCTGGGTGCGTCTGATTTTTAAACGTTGCACACGCAGCCGACACGTACACACAGCCCTTAGGACGGACAGAGGCAGGACAAATAGTTTTTTTTTCAGTTTTTTTCCACCAAAAGGCAGCACTGCGTATATTCAATGAACATGAGAAGTTTAATAACTGTGCTGTGGCCCTGCTAATGTGTCACAGAACGTGAGGGTAGCAGAGTTATTATAACTCTGGCAGAGCAGGTATTTTTTTCCCAATTAAGGAAAGCAAATGGCGAAGCCAGCAGTAAAACGTAGCTGGGTGCGTCTGATTTTTAAACGTTGCACACGCAGCCGACACGTACACACAGCCCTTAGGACGGACAGAGGCAGGACAAATAGTTTTTTTTTCAGTTTTTTTCCACCAAAAGGCAGCACTGCGTATATTCAATGAACATGAGAAGTTTAATAACTGTGCTGTGGCCCTGCTAATGTGTCACAGAACGTGAGGGTAGCAGAGTTATTATAACTCTGGCAGAGCAGGTATTTTTTTCCCAATTAAGGAAAGCAAATGGCGAAGCCAGCAGTAAAACGTAGCTGGGTGCGTCTGATTTTTAAACGTTGCACACGCAGCCGACACGTACACACAGCCCTTAGGACGGACAGAGGCAGGACAAATAGTTTTTTTTTCAGTTTTTTTCCACCAAAAGGCAGCACTGCGTATATTCAATGAACATGAGAAGTTTAATAACTGTGCTGTGGCCCTGCTAATGTGTCACAGAACGTGAGGGTAGCAGAGTTATTATAACTCTGGCAGAGCAGGTATTTTTTTCCCAATTAAGGAAAGCAAATGGCGAAGCCAGCAGTAAAACGTAGCTGGGTGCGTCTGATTTTTAAACGTTGCACACGCAGCCGACACGTACACACAGCCCTTAGGACGGACAGAGGCAGGACAAATAGTTTTTTTTTCAGTTTTTTTCCACCAAAAGGCAGCACTGCGTATATTCAATGAACATGAGAAGTTTAATAACTGTGCTGTGGCCCTGCTAATGTGTCACAGAACGTGAGGGTAGCAGAGTTATTATAACTCTGGCAGAGCAGGTATTTTTTTCCCAATTAAGGAAAGCAAATGGCGAAGCCAGCAGTAAAACGTAGCTGGGTGCGTCTGATTTTTAAACGTTGCACACGCAGCCGACACGTACACACAGCCCTTAGGACGGACAGAGGCAGGACAAATAGTTTTTTTTTCAGTTTTTTTCCACCAAAAGGCAGCACTGCGTATATTCAATGAACATGAGAAGTTTAATAACTGTGCTGTGGCCCTGCTAATGTGTCACAGAACGTGAGGGTAGCAGAGTTATTATAACTCTGGCAGAGCAGGTATTTTTTTCCCAATTAAGGAAAGCAAATGGCGAAGCCAGCAGTAAAACGTAGCTGGGTGCGTCTGATTTTTAAACGTTGCACACGCAGCCGACACGTACACACAGCCCTTAGGACGGACAGAGGCAGGACAAATAGTTTTTTTTTCAGTTTTTTTCCACCAAAAGGCAGCACTGCGTATATTCAATGAACATGAGAAGTTTAATAACTGTGCTGTGGCCCTGCTAATGTGTCACAGAACGTGAGGGTAGCAGAGTTATTATAACTCTGGCAGAGCAGGTATTTTTTTCCCAATTAAGGAAAGCAAATGGCGAAGCCAGCAGTAAAACGTAGCTGGGTGCGTCTGATTTTTAAACGTTGCACACGCAGCCGACACGTACACACAGCCCTTAGGACGGACAGAGGCAGGACAAATAGTTTTTTTTTCAGTTTTTTTCCACCAAAAGGCAGCACTGCGTATATTCAATGAACATGAGAAGTTTAATAACTGTGCTGTGGCCCTGCTAATGTGTCACAGAACGTGAGGGTAGCAGAGTTATTATAACTCTGGCAGAGCAGGTATTTTTTTCCCAATTAAGGAAAGCAAATGGCGAAGCCAGCAGTAAAACGTAGCTGGGTGCGTCTGATTTTTAAACGTTGCACACGCAGCCGACACGTACACACAGCCCTTAGGACGGACAGAGGCAGGACAAATAGTTTTTTTTTCAGTTTTTTTCCACCAAAAGGCAGCACTGCGTATATTCAATGAACATGAGAAGTTTAATAACTGTGCTGTGGCCCTGCTAATGTGTCACAGAACGTGAGGGTAGCAGAGTTATTATAACTCTGGCAGAGCAGGTATTTTTTTCCCAATTAAGGAAAGCAAATGGCGAAGCCAGCAGTAAAACGTAGCTGGGTGCGTCTGATTTTTAAACGTTGCACACGCAGCCGACACGTACACACAGCCCTTAGGACGGACAGAGGCAGGACAAATAGTTTTTTTTTCAGTTTTTTTCCACCAAAAGGCAGCACTGCGTATATTCAATGAACATGAGAAGTTTAATAACTGTGCTGTGGCCCTGCTAATGTGTCACAGAACGTGAGGGTAGCAGAGTTATTATAACTCTGGCAGAGCAGGTATTTTTTTCCCAATTAAGGAAAGCAAATGGCGAAGCCAGCAGTAAAACGTAGCTGGGTGCGTCTGATTTTTAAACGTTGCACACGCAGCCGACACGTACACACAGCCCTTAGGACGGACAGAGGCAGGACAAATAGTTTTTTTTTCAGTTTTTTTCCACCAAAAGGCAGCACTGCGTATATTCAATGAACATGAGAAGTTTAATAACTGTGCTGTGGCCCTGCTAATGTGTCACAGAACGTGAGGGTAGCAGAGTTATTATAACTCTGGCAGAGCAGGTATTTTTTTCCCAATTAAGGAAAGCAAATGGCGAAGCCAGCAGTAAAACGTAGCTGGGTGCGTCTGATTTTTAAACGTTGCACACGCAGCCGACACGTACACACAGCCCTTAGGACGGACAGAGGCAGGACAAATAGTTTTTTTTTCAGTTTTTTTCCACCAAAAGGCAGCACTGCGTATATTCAATGAACATGAGAAGTTTAATAACTGTGCTGTGGCCCTGCTAATGTGTCACAGAACGTGAGGGTAGCAGAGTTATTATAACTCTGGCAGAGCAGGTATTTTTTTCCCAATTAAGGAAAGCAAATGGCGAAGCCAGCAGTAAAACGTAGCTGGGTGCGTCTGATTTTTAAACGTTGCACACGCAGCCGACACGTACACACAGCCCTTAGGACGGACAGAGGCAGGACAAATAGTTTTTTTTTCAGTTTTTTTCCACCAAAAGGCAGCACTGCGTATATTCAATGAACATGAGAAGTTTAATAACTGTGCTGTGGCCCTGCTAATGTGTCACAGAACGTGAGGGTAGCAGAGTTATTATAACTCTGGCAGAGCAGGTATTTTTTTCCCAATTAAGGAAAGCAAATGGCGAAGCCAGCAGTAAAACGTAGCTGGGTGCGTCTGATTTTTAAACGTTGCACACGCAGCCGACACGTACACACAGCCCTTAGGACGGACAGAGGCAGGACAAATAGTTTTTTTTTCAGTTTTTTTCCACCAAAAGGCAGCACTGCGTATATTCAATGAACATGAGAAGTTTAATAACTGTGCTGTGGCCCTGCTAATGTGTCACAGAACGTGAGGGTAGCAGAGTTATTATAACTCTGGCAGAGCAGGTATTTTTTTTCCCAATTAAGGAAAGCAAATGGCGAAGCCAGCAGTAAAACGTAGCTGGGTGCGTCTGATTTTTAAACGTTGCACACGCAGCCGACACGTACACACAGCCCTTAGGACGGACAGAGGCAGGACAAATAGTTTTTTTTTCAGTTTTTTTCCACCAAAAGGCAGCACTGCGTATATTCAATGAACATGAGAAGTTTAATAACTGTGCTGTGGCCCTGCTAATGTGTCACAGAACGTGAGGGTAGCAGAGTTATTATAACTCTGGCAGAGCAGGTATTTTTTTCCCAATTAAGGAAAGCAAATGGCGAAGCCAGCAGTAAAACGTAGCTGGGTGCGTCTGATTTTTAAAACGTTGCACACGCAGCCGACACGTACACACAGCCCTTAGGACGGACAGAGGCAGGACAAATAGTTTTTTTTTCAGTTTTTTTCCACCAAAAGGCAGCACTGCGTATATTCAATGAACATGAGAAGTTTAATAACTGTGCTGTGGCCCTGCTAATGTGTCACAGAACGTGAGGGTAGCAGAGTTATTATAACTCTGGCAGAGCAGGTATTTTTTTCCCAATTAAGGAAAGCAAATGGCGAAGCCAGCAGTAAAACGTAGCTGGGTGCGTCTGATTTTTAAACGTTGCACACGCAGCCGACACGTACACACAGCCCTTAGGACGGACAGAGGCAGGACAAATAGTTTTTTTTTCAGTTTTTTTCCACCAAAAGGCAGCACTGCGTATATTCAATGAACATGAGAAGTTTAATAACTGTGCTGTGGCCCTGCTAATGTGTCACAGAACGTGAGGGTAGCAGAGTTATTATAACTCTGGCAGAGCAGGTATTTTTTTCCCAATTAAGGAAAGCAAATGGCGAAGCCAGCAGTAAAACGTAGCTGGGTGCGTCTGATTTTTAAACGTTGCACACGCAGCCGACACGTACACACAGCCCTTAGGACGGACAGAGGCAGGACAAATAGTTTTTTTTTCAGTTTTTTTCCACCAAAAGGCAGCACTGCGTATATTCAATGAACATGAGAAGTTTAATAACTGTGCTGTGGCCCTGCTAATGTGTCACAGAACGTGAGGGTAGCAGAGTTATTATAACTCTGGCAGAGCAGGTATTTTTTTCCCAATTAAGGAAAGCAAATGGCGAAGCCAGCAGTAAAACGTAGCTGGGTGCGTCTGATTTTTAAACGTTGCACACGCAGCCGACACGTACACACAGCCCTTAGGACGGACAGAGGCAGGACAAATAGTTTTTTTTTCAGTTTTTTTCCACCAAAAGGCAGCACTGCGTATATTCAATGAACATGAGAAGTTTAATAACTGTGCTGTGGCCCTGCTAATGTGTCACAGAACGTGAGGGTAGCAGAGTTATTATAACTCTGGCAGAGCAGGTATTTTTTTCCCAATTAAGGAAAGCAAATGGCGAAGCCAGCAGTAAAACGTAGCTGGGTGCGTCTGATTTTTAAACGTTGCACACGCAGCCGACACGTACACACAGCCCTTAGGACGGACAGAGGCAGGACAAATAGTTTTTTTTTCAGTTTTTTTCCACCAAAAGGCAGCACTGCGTATATTCAATGAACATGAGAAGTTTAATAACTGTGCTGTGGCCCTGCTAATGTGTCACAGAACGTGAGGGTAGCAGAGTTATTATAACTCTGGCAGAGCAGGTATTTTTTTCCCAATTAAGGAAAGCAAATGGCGAAGCCAGCAGTAAAACGTAGCTGGGTGCGTCTGATTTTTAAACGTTGCACACGCAGCCGACACGTACACACAGCCCTTAGGACGGACAGAGGCAGGACAAATAGTTTTTTTTTCAGTTTTTTTCCACCAAAAGGCAGCACTGCGTATATTCAATGAACATGAGAAGTTTAATAACTGTGCTGTGGCCCTGCTAATGTGTCACAGAACGTGAGGGTAGCAGAGTTATTATAACTCTGGCAGAGCAGGTATTTTTTTCCCAATTAAGGAAAGCAAATGGCGAAGCCAGCAGTAAAACGTAGCTGGGTGCGTCTGATTTTTAAACGTTGCACACGCAGCCGACACGTACACACAGCCCTTAGGACGGACAGAGGCAGGACAAATAGTTTTTTTTTCAGTTTTTTTCCACCAAAAGGCAGCACTGCGTATATTCAATGAACATGAGAAGTTTAATAACTGTGCTGTGGCCCTGCTAATGTGTCACAGAACGTGAGGGTAGCAGAGTTATTATAACTCTGGCAGAGCAGGTATTTTTTTTCCCAATTAAGGAAAGCAAATGGCGAAGCCAGCAGTAAAACGTAGCTGGGTGCGTCTGATTTTTAAACGTTGCACACGCAGCCGACACGTACACACAGCCCTTAGGACGGACAGAGGCAGGACAAATAGTTTTTTTTTCAGTTTTTTTCCACCAAAAGGCAGCACTGCGTATATTCAATGAACATGAGAAGTTTAATAACTGTGCTGTGGCCCTGCTAATGTGTCACAGAACGTGAGGGTAGCAGAGTTATTATAACTCTGGCAGAGCAGGTATTTTTTTCCCAATTAAGGAAAGCAAATGGCGAAGCCAGCAGTAAAACGTAGCTGGGTGCGTCTGATTTTTAAACGTTGCACACGCAGCCGACACGTACACACAGCCCTTAGGACGGACAGAGGCAGGACAAATAGTTTTTTTTTCAGTTTTTTTCCACCAAAAGGCAGCACTGCGTATATTCAATGAACATGAGAAGTTTAATAACTGTGCTGTGGCCCTGCTAATGTGTCACAGAACGTGAGGGTAGCAGAGTTATTATAACTCTGGCAGAGCAGGTATTTTTTTCCCAATTAAGGAAAGCAAATGGCGAAGCCAGCAGTAAAACGTAGCTGGGTGCGTCTGATTTTTAAACGTTGCACACGCAGCCGACACGTACACACAGCCCTTAGGACGGACAGAGGCAGGACAAATAGTTTTTTTTTCAGTTTTTTTCCACCAAAAGGCAGCACTGCGTATATTCAATGAACATGAGAAGTTTAATAACTGTGCTGTGGCCCTGCTAATGTGTCACAGAACGTGAGGGTAGCAGAGTTATTATAACTCTGGCAGAGCAGGTATTTTTTTCCCAATTAAGGAAAGCAAATGGCGAAGCCAGCAGTAAAACGTAGCTGGGTGCGTCTGATTTTTAAACGTTGCACACGCAGCCGACACGTACACACAGCCCTTAGGACGGACAGAGGCAGGACAAATAGTTTTTTTTTCAGTTTTTTTCCACCAAAAGGCAGCACTGCGTATATTCAATGAACATGAGAAGTTTAATAACTGTGCTGTGGCCCTGCTAATGTGTCACAGAACGTGAGGGTAGCAGAGTTATTATAACTCTGGCAGAGCAGGTATTTTTTTCCCAATTAAGGAAAGCAAATGGCGAAGCCAGCAGTAAAACGTAGCTGGGTGCGTCTGATTTTTAAACGTTGCACACGCAGCCGACACGTACACACAGCCCTTAGGACGGACAGAGGCAGGACAAATAGTTTTTTTTTCAGTTTTTTTCCACCAAAAGGCAGCACTGCGTATATTCAATGAACATGAGAAGTTTAATAACTGTGCTGTGGCCCTGCTAATGTGTCACAGAACGTGAGGGTAGCAGAGTTATTATAACTCTGGCAGAGCAGGTATTTTTTTCCCAATTAAGGAAAGCAAATGGCGAAGCCAGCAGTAAAACGTAGCTGGGTGCGTCTGATTTTTAAACGTTGCACACGCAGCCGACACGTACACACAGCCCTTAGGACGGACAGAGGCAGGACAAATAGTTTTTTTTTCAGTTTTTTTCCACCAAAAGGCAGCACTGCGTATATTCAATGAACATGAGAAGTTTAATAACTGTGCTGTGGCCCTGCTAATGTGTCACAGAACGTGAGGGTAGCAGAGTTATTATAACTCTGGCAGAGCAGGTATTTTTTTCCCAATTAAGGAAAGCAAATGGCGAAGCCAGCAGTAAAACGTAGCTGGGTGCGTCTGATTTTTAAACGTTGCACACGCAGCCGACACGTACACACAGCCCTTAGGACGGACAGAGGCAGGACAAATAGTTTTTTTTCAGTTTTTTCCACCAAAAGGCAGCACTGCGTATATTCAATGAACATGAGAAGTTTAATAACTGTGCTGTGCCCTGCTAATGTGTCACAGAACGTGAGGGTAGCAGAGTTATTATAACTCTGGCAGAGCAGGTATTTTTTTCCCAATTAAGGAAAGCAAATGGCGAAGCCAGCAGTAAAACGTAGCTGGGTGCGTCTGATTTTTAAACGTTGCACACGCAGCCGACACGTACACACAGCCCTTAGGACGGACAGAGGCAGGACAAATAGTTTTTTTTTCAGTTTTTTTCCACCAAAAGGCAGCACTGCGTATATTCAATGAACATGAGAAGTTTAATAACTGTGCTGTGGCCCTGCTAATGTGTCACAGAACGTGAGGGTAGCAGAGTTATTATAACTCTGGCAGAGCAGGTATTTTTTTCCCAATTAAGGAAAGCAAATGGCGAAGCCAGCAGTAAAACGTAGCTGGGTGCGTCTGATTTTTAAACGTTGCACACGCAGCCGACACGTACACACAGCCCTTAGGACGGACAGAGGCAGGACAAATAGTTTTTTTTTCAGTTTTTTTCCACCAAAAGGCAGCACTGCGTATATTCAATGAACATGAGAAGTTTAATAACTGTGCTGTGGCCCTGCTAATGTGTCACAGAACGTGAGGGTAGCAGAGTTATTATAACTCTGGCAGAGCAGGTATTTTTTTCCCAATTAAGGAAAGCAAATGGCGAAGCCAGCAGTAAAACGTAGCTGGGTGCGTCTGATTTTTAAACGTTGCACACGCAGCCGACACGTACACACAGCCCTTAGGACGGACAGAGGCAGGACAAATAGTTTTTTTTTCAGTTTTTTTCCACCAAAAGGCAGCACTGCGTATATTCAATGAACATGAGAAGTTTAATAACTGTGCTGTGGCCCTGCTAATGTGTCACAGAACGTGAGGGTAGCAGAGTTATTATAACTCTGGCAGAGCAGGTATTTTTTTCCCAATTAAGGAAAGCAAATGGCGAAGCCAGCAGTAAAACGTAGCTGGGTGCGTCTGATTTTTAAACGTTGCACACGCAGCCGACACGTACACACAGCCCTTAGGACGGACAGAGGCAGGACAAATAGTTTTTTTTTCAGTTTTTTTCCACCAAAAGGCAGCACTGCGTATATTCAATGAACATGAGAAGTTTAATAACTGTGCTGTGGCCCTGCTAATGTGTCACAGAACGTGAGGGTAGCAGAGTTATTATAACTCTGGCAGAGCAGGTATTTTTTTCCCAATTAAGGAAAGCAAATGGCGAAGCCAGCAGTAAAACGTAGCTGGGTGCGTCTGATTTTTAAACGTTGCACACGCAGCCGACACGTACACACAGCCCTTAGGACGGACAGAGGCAGGACAAATAGTTTTTTTTTCAGTTTTTTTCCACCAAAAGGCAGCACTGCGTATATTCAATGAACATGAGAAGTTTAATAACTGTGCTGTGGCCCTGCTAATGTGTCACAGAACGTGAGGGTAGCAGAGTTATTATAACTCTGGCAGAGCAGGTATTTTTTTCCCAATTAAGGAAAGCAAATGGCGAAGCCAGCAGTAAAACGTAGCTGGGTGCGTCTGATTTTTAAACGTTGCACACGCAGCCGACACGTACACACAGCCCTTAGGACGGACAGAGGCAGGACAAATAGTTTTTTTTTCAGTTTTTTTCCACCAAAAGGCAGCACTGCGTATATTCAATGAACATGAGAAGTTTAATAACTGTGCTGTGGCCCTGCTAATGTGTCACAGAACGTGAGGGTAGCAGAGTTATTATAACTCTGGCAGAGCAGGTATTTTTTTCCCAATTAAGGAAAGCAAATGGCGAAGCCAGCAGTAAAACGTAGCTGGGTGCGTCTGATTTTTAAACGTTGCACACGCAGCCGACACGTACACACAGCCCTTAGGACGGACAGAGGCAGGACAAATAGTTTTTTTTTCAGTTTTTTTCCACCAAAAGGCAGCACTGCGTATATTCAATGAACATGAGAAGTTTAATAACTGTGCTGTGGCCCTGCTAATGTGTCACAGAACGTGAGGGTAGCAGAGTTATTATAACTCTGGCAGAGCAGGTATTTTTTTCCCAATTAAGGAAAGCAAATGGCGAAGCCAGCAGTAAAACGTAGCTGGGTGCGTCTGATTTTTAAACGTTGCACACGCAGCCGACACGTACACACAGCCCTTAGGACGGACAGAGGCAGGACAAATAGTTTTTTTTTCAGTTTTTTTCCACCAAAAGGCAGCACTGCGTATATTCAATGAACATGAGAAGTTTAATAACTGTGCTGTGGCCCTGCTAATGTGTCACAGAACGTGAGGGTAGCAGAGTTATTATAACTCTGGCAGAGCAGGTATTTTTTTCCCAATTAAGGAAAGCAAATGGCGAAGCCAGCAGTAAAACGTAGCTGGGTGCGTCTGATTTTTAAACGTTGCACACGCAGCCGACACGTACACACAGCCCTTAGGACGGACAGAGGCAGGACAAATAGTTTTTTTTTCAGTTTTTTTCCACCAAAAGGCAGCACTGCGTATATTCAATGAACATGAGAAGTTTAATAACTGTGCTGTGGCCCTGCTAATGTGTCACAGAACGTGAGGGTAGCAGAGTTATTATAACTCTGGCAGAGCAGGTATTTTTTTCCCAATTAAGGAAAGCAAATGGCGAAGCCAGCAGTAAAACGTAGCTGGGTGCGTCTGATTTTTAAACGTTGCACACGCAGCCGACACGTACACACAGCCCTTAGGACGGACAGAGGCAGGACAAATAGTTTTTTTTTCAGTTTTTTTCCACCAAAAGGCAGCACTGCGTATATTCAATGAACATGAGAAGTTTAATAACTGTGCTGTGGCCCTGCTAATGTGTCACAGAACGTGAGGGTAGCAGAGTTATTATAACTCTGGCAGAGCAGGTATTTTTTTCCCAATTAAGGAAAGCAAATGGCGAAGCCAGCAGTAAAACGTAGCTGGGTGCGTCTGATTTTTAAACGTTGCACACGCAGCCGACACGTACACACAGCCCTTAGGACGGACAGAGGCAGGACAAATAGTTTTTTTTTCAGTTTTTTTCCACCAAAAGGCAGCACTGCGTATATTCAATGAACATGAGAAGTTTAATAACTGTGCTGTGGCCCTGCTAATGTGTCACAGAACGTGAGGGTAGCAGAGTTATTATAACTCTGGCAGAGCAGGTATTTTTTTCCCAATTAAGGAAAGCAAATGGCGAAGCCAGCAGTAAAACGTAGCTGGGTGCGTCTGATTTTTAAACGTTGCACACGCAGCCGACACGTACACACAGCCCTTAGGACGGACAGAGGCAGGACAAATAGTTTTTTTTTCAGTTTTTTTCCACCAAAAGGCAGCACTGCGTATATTCAATGAACATGAGAAGTTTAATAACTGTGCTGTGGCCCTGCTAATGTGTCACAGAACGTGAGGGTAGCAGAGTTATTATAACTCTGGCAGAGCAGGTATTTTTTTCCCAATTAAGGAAAGCAAATGGCGAAGCCAGCAGTAAAACGTAGCTGGGTGCGTCTGATTTTTAAACGTTGCACACGCAGCCGACACGTACACACAGCCCTTAGGACGGACAGAGGCAGGACAAATAGTTTTTTTTTCAGTTTTTTTCCACCAAAAGGCAGCACTGCGTATATTCAATGAACATGAGAAGTTTAATAACTGTGCTGTGGCCCTGCTAATGTGTCACAGAACGTGAGGGTAGCAGAGTTATTATAACTCTGGCAGAGCAGGTATTTTTTTCCCAATTAAGGAAAGCAAATGGCGAAGCCAGCAGTAAAACGTAGCTGGGTGCGTCTGATTTTTAAACGTTGCACACGCAGCCGACACGTACACACAGCCCTTAGGACGGACAGAGGCAGGACAAATAGTTTTTTTTTCAGTTTTTTTCCACCAAAAGGCAGCACTGCGTATATTCAATGAACATGAGAAGTTTAATAACTGTGCTGTGGCCCTGCTAATGTGTCACAGAACGTGAGGGTAGCAGAGTTATTATAACTCTGGCAGAGCAGGTATTTTTTTCCCAATTAAGGAAAGCAAATGGCGAAGCCAGCAGTAAAACGTAGCTGGGTGCGTCTGATTTTTAAACGTTGCACACGCAGCCGACACGTACACACAGCCCTTAGACGGACAGAGGCAGGACAAATAGTTTTTTTTTCAGTTTTTTTCCACCAAAAGGCAGCACTGCGTATATTCAATGAACATGAGAAGTTTAATAACTGTGCTGTGGCCCTGCTAATGTGTCACAGAACGTGAGGGTAGCAGAGTTATTATAACTCTGGCAGAGCAGGTATTTTTTTCCCAATTAAGGAAAGCAAATGGCGAAGCCAGCAGTAAAACGTAGCTGGGTGCGTCTGATTTTTAAACGTTGCACACGCAGCCGACACGTACACACAGCCCTTAGGACGGACAGAGGCAGGACAAATAGTTTTTTTTTCAGTTTTTTTCCACCAAAAGGCAGCACTGCGTATATTCAATGAACATGAGAAGTTTAATAACTGTGCTGTGGCCCTGCTAATGTGTCACAGAACGTGAGGGTAGCAGAGTTATTATAACTCTGGCAGAGCAGGTATTTTTTTCCCAATTAAGGAAAGCAAATGGCGAAGCCAGCAGTAAAACGTAGCTGGGTGCGTCTGATTTTTAAACGTTGCACACGCAGCCGACACGTACACACAGCCCTTAGGACGGACAGAGGCAGGACAAATAGTTTTTTTTCAGTTTTTTTCCACCAAAAGGCAGCACTGCGTATATTCAATGAACATGAGAAGTTTAATAACTGTGCTGTGGCCCTGCTAATGTGTCACAGAACGTGAGGGTAGCAGAGTTATTATAACTCTGGCAGAGCAGGTATTTTTTTCCCAATTAAGGAAAGCAAATGGCGAAGCCAGCAGTAAAACGTAGCTGGGTGCGTCTGATTTTTAAACGTTGCACACGCAGCCGACACGTACACACAGCCCTTAGGACGGACAGAGGCAGGACAAATAGTTTTTTTTTCAGTTTTTTTCCACCAAAAGGCAGCACTGCGTATATTCAATGAACATGAGAAGTTTAATAACTGTGCTGTGGCCCTGCTAATGTGTCACAGAACGTGAGGGTAGCAGAGTTATTATAACTCTGGCAGAGCAGGTATTTTTTTCCCAATTAAGGAAAGCAAATGGCGAAGCCAGCAGTAAAACGTAGCTGGGTGCGTCTGATTTTTAAACGTTGCACACGCAGCCGACACGTACACACAGCCCTTAGGACGGACAGAGGCAGGACAAATAGTTTTTTTTTCAGTTTTTTTCCACCAAAAGGCAGCACTGCGTATATTCAATGAACATGAGAAGTTTAATAACTGTGCTGTGGCCCTGCTAATGTGTCACAGAACGTGAGGGTAGCAGAGTTATTATAACTCTGGCAGAGCAGGTATTTTTTTCCCAATTAAGGAAAGCAAATGGCGAAGCCAGCAGTAAAACGTAGCTGGGTGCGTCTGATTTTTAAACGTTGCACACGCAGCCGACACGTACACACAGCCCTTAGGACGGACAGAGGCAGGACAAATAGTTTTTTTTTCAGTTTTTTTCCACCAAAAGGCAGCACTGCGTATATTCAATGAACATGAGAAGTTTAATAACTGTGCTGTGGCCCTGCTAATGTGTCACAGAACGTGAGGGTAGCAGAGTTATTATAACTCTGGCAGAGCAGGTATTTTTTTCCCAATTAAGGAAAGCAAATGGCAAGCCAGCAGTAAAACGTAGCTGGGTGCGTCTGATTTTTAAACGTTGCACACGCAGCCGACACGTACACACAGCCCTTAGAACGGACAGAGGCAGGACAAATAGTTTTTTTTTCAGTTTTTTTCCACCAAAAGGCAGCACTGCGTATATTCAATGAACATGAGAAGTTTAATAACTGTGCTGTGGCCCTGCTAATGTGTCACAGAACGTGAGGGTAGCAGAGTTATTATAACTCTGGCAGAGCAGGTATTTTTTTCCCAATTAAGGGAAAGCAAATA